>NW_021848490.1:309389-327564 GCF_003651465.1 Formica exsecta | reverse complement strand
CTGCTGAATCTGCTTGGCCTCACTGCGGGCGCGAGCGCTGGCGAACATTAACGGCATCGGTAATCTCTTCAGGTTCTCTCCCGTCCGTGGCAGAATATCCTTGGTTACGCGACTGGCGTGAACGGTCTTGGCCAGGCTGAAGTCCGAACGATTTGCTATCTTCGGGCACGTCAGGTAGATAGATAGTCAGCATTAATTTTGTACCCAGCGTCACGTTGCCCGTTCTTACACGAGCGTCTATCGGGCGCCACCGTTTTCCGTCGTGCACGCGCACTTACGCGACACAGCCGCCTAAACTTAGCCACGGCGGTCCAGAATGCGAAAATGATTCGCACCACTCACGACCGACTCTCTTTAAAGACTCAAGAGCGACTGCCAATGCACTGAATGCATTGCCGATACCTAGTGTCCCTTTCGCCCGGGAGACACGAGATGGACTTTTTACTCCGCGACTTGGCAGATCGTTCCCGGACTTGCTCAGAATCGCGAGAAATGGTCCAAATAATAGAGTGCCAAGAAACTGTTCGGCAGCATCTTCCGCAATATTTTTATTAGTAGCTCGGTTAGATTCCTTGAATCGGTACAAATGAAAGTTTTCTAACGAATTATTTAGAAAAGTTTCGTCTATATAAAATATCGAGCTAGAAAATGTATTGTCTATTCTTCTTATATTATATTTCTACATATACATTGTATTATAAGACAGATAAATTTTGTTTTTCTACTCTAAAAAGATATAGAGATACGCCTTTCTGTCACGTTCGACGAAAATATGTGATCATTTCTTAGAGAAGATAACACATTCAACCGCCAAATATTAGCAAAGCCAAGACATGTATTGCATCGTGTGGGTGATGCAATTGACTTAATATAATAATGTACTAGAATTTCTTAAGGAACAGTCTAAACAGTTGCATTTGAAAGTATAAATACGAAAATTAAAAAGATTCTGTGCGTATTATTCCAAAAAATATTATTTGCCACATCCACACACACATACACTTGATACTCATATACTTATTATTTATTTAACTAGTGATAATAAAGATTAATTGATGTAAAAATTACAATCAATTTTGATAAAATTATAAGTGGTTTAATATCGCGTAAACAAATAAATTAGTTAATTTAATATTATTTTCAGCCTCTAAACTGTAGAATTATAGTTTAAAAAAAAGGATGTTGTGTTTGCGTGTGTGTAAGCATCATACAAAATTTTTTTAAGTAATAAATTTGTTAATATAACTAATCTTTATATGTCTACTATTATTTTATTTTTAGGTATACAAGAAATTAAGTAAATACGACTTCGATGTCGCATTGGTATGCCAGATATTTTTATTATAGAGAATAGGCAAGAGTAAATTGCAAAACGAGAAAATATAACGACGTCAATGATGACACGAATTACGCACGGCATCCGTGCACATGTCTTTGATCACTCGAAACGAGGCAGCCTTTTCCGCGGCACCAAATTTAGAAACCGAAAAGGTCAAGCAGTCACCGAGTCGCACGGCACTCGGAAAACGGATCGCCTCGTATTTCCCAGAAGTTCCTTTTCGAAAAGATTTATCAACAGTATTTCCTCTTTTCCTACATTATCGTACCTTAAAGCGAGACAGGTGATCTCTGGCTTCGTCTTCGGCGTTGATCGCGTATTTAATGAGATTGTCTTTTGTATAGGGTTGCACCCTTTTGTCCTCCCATAAGACGCTACCATCAGACCAGGGTAATTCGGGCAACTCTATTCTTCTTTCAAATTTTGACAGAGTTGATCTCGAAATGCGTTGTTTGGTATCTATGTAATCAATCATTGGCTGATAGTAATTTATACCATAGCTGTAATTTCTGTCGTAGATATACGTTGGATAATGTCGCCATTTTGACTCCAATGGCATGTGAATCGGTGGCATGTAACCCGCCATTTTTGGTAAAAGTTTTAAATATTCACACACAATGTTCCTTTATTTTTTAATACGAATAATATGTCTGTGACGTGGAAAAATATGGAAAGTGGTGTATCAAATCGTTTAAACTGTTGTCTAAATTGTTACAGTTTTTCCTTTTTTATTTTGATTGTATATGTCTGCAATTTTCAAGCTTTTAGTCACGTGACGGATTTATGGAGGCAATATTCGTAATTTTTATGGACAAGTTTACAGATGCTGCTGTCACTCTTGTGACAGGACCATCGACAAAAATTGGGCCGATGGTTAGGTAGTATCTTTATAGTTTTCGTTGTGATTGCCACATCGGAGACAACCAATCAGCGCCTCTCAATAATAATTAGACCATGACTAATTAGATTTACTATACTTATTAATAGTATCGTTCCGTTGTATAAGTTGTCATCGTGTGCCCTCAATAATATTAAAATTTCTATTTATATCTTTATAATATTCTTATTGTATTTAATAATAGTAATCAATCACTATAATGTGATTATTATTCTTTATATAATTTCACTTTTATAAAGTGTAAACAATACACAAAATATCTATAATATAAAATACCCATCTATATTGTAATAAATCGTATTATACTTCTTTTAATTTGATTTTAGAATTAATATAATAAAACAGATTAGAGAGAAATTTTTTTTAAATCTTGCAATTAAATAATGCTTATGATGTGAATGCCAATGGTAGAAAGTTTGGTAAAATGTCAAAGTAGTAAATATTGTCAGAACCGAAGAACATAATTAATATTGATGTTACTTTTCAACTTCGTCATTTATGAATAAATAGCTAGAGGTCGAATGAGAAAGCATATATACATATAATGATTAATTGTGTGGATCAACCGCACCGATAAATTTAACTACGATTTATTATATGTGCTAATAATATAGTACTATTCAACGAATGATAGTCGATTGAAAATAAAATTGATTATATCACAGCCTAAAATAATATGGTTAATATTTATATCTTATTTTGTAACAACATTTTTTTGCGATTTGTATTATCGATTAAATCGGTGTACAGCAAAACTTGGAATGTTAAGAAGGCGATCATGTAATATAAATTCTGATTAAAAATTAAAACACAAATTCGTTTAAACAAAACAATTTGTTTTATATAAACATAACTGCATTGGTATTTTAGAATCTTTAAGAATGATTCTCTTTTTCTTAATCCCAGGTTGGAATAATGTGTGTGTAACTTTATTAAAAAAAATAGGAACTAGCTTTTTTTCTAAAAGGTATGTAATTTTAACTAGGAAAAATATTTAATATAATTGACATAAAAATATAGTGTATATTTAAAATTTAGTGATAAACATAGTTATAAATGTAGTGATAAATATAGTGATATGATAAAAAATTGGTAGGTAAAGAAAAGATAAAAAAATAAGATAAATAAGATAAAAATCACGAATTGTTAAAACTACTAAATAAATTAATATTAATATGTCCATCAAAAATTATATGAAACAAATAAAAACGGAAAATTAATTTTCAACAACTTACCGAATAATTTCGATTTCTTCGTCCTTTTCAGCAATACGTCTTTCGTACTCGTGACGCAGTTGACTCAATTCGGCTGACAATCTCTGAGCACGTTGCTCCTCAATTTTGCGGCCCTATGTTGAATTTTTTTTTATTTAATATTTTCTTATGATATCTTTGAAGAACATTAATATAAAGACATGTTTTTCAATTTTTCTAATAAACACACTTATCTTATTCTAAAATAAATTTAAAAAATGCTAATTTTAAGTACTATCTCGAAGATTAACATTTTAACTTGATATGAGATTACAAAATTCTTTTAAGATATCTTCTTGATTTTTTAAGTTCGTCTTAATAATTCTATGAATATTTTTTGCTTATACCTTTTTTTACACAAATTTTTGTTAGCATAATATTATGCTTTATTAATGTAAATGATCACTCACTGCTTCAGCTTCCTTGTAAGCGGCAGCCAATTCTTCGCGTTCATTCTCTAATCGGCGAAGTTCTAATTCTAGTTCGTGGAGTCTACGATTCATGTCAGCCAACTGATTTTTAGCGTCGCTAAGATCATCTATAAAAAAATTAATACGTTATATATAACGATTGAAGAAGTTTTTTTTTATTTGGTCAATTAAAAAAAAAACTGGATAAAAGAATTATTTACTTTATAAAGGGAAACTTTAGTTTTGTTAAGAATACATTTTAGAATGTGAAACTGCTTGTAACACACTATTATAAAAGTATATATTAATTATCATCTGTAATTTTGAGTTACAACTAAGAAAACGGTAACCATCACCTCCAAGTTTCTTGTTTTCACGGGCCAATTGATCTTTCATTTCGCGGGTCTTATCAAGTTCGGCGTTCACACGTTGCAGCTCTTGTTGTTTGTTGCGGAGATCGCGCTGGCTTTGCTCGTACATGGCGAGAGATTCATCCAAACGAGCCTTTAATTCTATATTGACTTTCTCGAGATGTTCGACACGCTTTTGAAGTTCGCGAGCAGTTCCATTGGCCTTGACAAAAAAAATTATAAGAATATAAGAAATTTTTTTGAAAAATATAATATTTAAAACATCTCTTCAGAAAAAGATGCGTCAGCAAAGGATCAACGGTGAATCTCAAAAGAAAATCTTACCTTCTCTAAATCGATGATCAGAACTTCCACTTCGGATTGCAAGCGCGATTTCTGTTTCTCGAGATTATTAATCTTCACAAGCAAGGTCTCGATTTGTTCTTCCTGTTCTTGAATGCGTGCGGAATATTTGCGACGAAGTTCCTCTACCTATGTAAAATTACATCAAAAGTTTATTAGGTCATAGAATCTATCATAAAAGAGAGGTGAAAAAGATTAATGTGCATGAATTTTAAATTGATTATTATAAGTCGACATAATTATCGCCAAGTATGTTAATTACCTCCTCAGCACGAGCATTAGCTTCGGTCTCGTATTTTGATCTCCATACTGAGACTTCTCCACTGGCCCTGACTAATTGACGTTCGATGTCCAAACGCGCCTCAGATTCTTCTTCCAGCTGGACGCGGACAGACTCCAATTCCACCTCAACCTATTGATTTACATTAACAATAGTAATCATATCCCATTCTTTTAAAAAAGATGAAATATGAAATTTATACATATATATATATATATGAAATTTAAATACCATGTTATTAGTATTAATAGATGTTGATGTGTTGCTATTTTTAAAAGAATTGTTAAAATTGAGTATATAATAAATATGTTGAATCATACCTGATGCAGCGAAGCCTCGACCAATGCACGACGGCGTTCTTCATCTTCAAGGCGACGGCGAGCATCCTCGAGTTGACCCACAATTTGCGTTTTCAAGTAGGTAACATTTTCGATATTCACCTACAATTTTAAACAAGTAATTAGCGAGATTTATACTGAATTGGAAAATATAATCACGCTCTCCATTATTAAGGTATAAAATACTTTACCTTGAGATCTTGCACCTCTTTTACCAATTCGATATTCTCTTGAGATAGCCGAGTTTTGTGACTAGTGATGTCGACAATCGTACGGTTTAATTCCTCAATCTTGACGTTCAATTCAGATACGTGCACTTCGAGTTTTTCGACTGTTTTAATCGACAGCAATTTTTCTTTACTAACACTGTCAAGCTGAGCGAGGAGTTCATACACCTCCTGCTGGAATTTAGATTTTTCCTTGTCAGCCCTGAAATCATACAATGGCGTTGTCAGAAAAATTTTATTTAGGACCTTATTACTTAAAATAATACTTTATATATTTGAAGAAATTATTTTGATTTTCTTAAATTGTCTTTAACCCTAAAAATGATAGAGAAAAAAATTAGCTTCACGAAAAGCACTTTTTAAAATAAAAAGAAACTTTTTGCACAATATGAATTTATTGTGAAGTAATTTAATTACCAAAAGGGGAACTAACGATTTAATCAACATATTGTAACATTCATAGAGTGTCATAACTCAATATTGAAAGGCTGTTTCTATATTTTTAATTAGACAAACAAAGATAGATAAAATGTTTGATTAAAAATATATAAACAACATAAAAAATATACTTTTTTAATTATTTACATTTTGCAAGAAAATCTAATAAATTATAACAGAAAGAGTCAAATTTATAAAGATCAATTTAAATATTTATTACTCATATATAAAATTATTACTTATATGTAAAATTATTTCGTAAACTTTTCTTATAAAATAAATAAAAATATGAATAGAGCAAATTTGCTAAAGCACAAGATATTATATGTAAATACATATGTGTTTCTGAGATGTTTAAATAATATTTCGATGCTTTAAGCAAGCGTAAAATATATATTTGGTATTCCCTATTTTTTAATTACTTCTCAAAAATAATTTAAAAAATATATGAAATATATCAGTAATATTAGACAATGGAAGAAAAAATTCAAAAAGTAAATATATATATAGTCTACATGATATTAATACAGATCCTAAAACGACATATACCTATATATATATATAAATCTTTTCTTATACTTTCTATGCGTAATGCACTGATAAAATACATTATGCGCGATTCTATTTTTTTGGGACACGCAAAAAAAATTTAGGCGATATTAGACCTACATGTGTAAAGAGGGTGTAAGGTATCGGTTAGCCGATTCTTGGTGATAGTGGGGATTTGTGCCGGTCGCGTGTACTAATATGGCGCGCCAACGTTGGGGTTGCGGATTACCGCGCGACTCGCACGGTTAAAAATAGTCATAAGCCAAGTAACCACGCGAGCAAAAAGAAGACAGAGAGAGAGAAAGAGAAACGCATGATAGAGAAAGACAAGGTGTTTTCGCACCGAGAAAGAGAGAGAAAGAGTTACGTGTTGCAGTTTTACATCGAGACCTACATAACGCACCCTTCTTATTTCCTGTTCTTCGAACAAATAAAAATATATTTTTTTTTTTGCGTGCTGCTATACTTGTGACATAATTGAGTCTATTTCAAATCTGAGATATATATCTGGAAATTTATGAACATACTTACAATAATGGATAATGATAGATAGAATTATCAAAAATTATTATGCAAGATTATTGCGAAAAATGTATCCAGTAAAAATAAATGTGTAGATTGGTTTTTCTATGTTTATAATATTCAAAATTTTTGCCAAAGTCATAGATGTGTAGGTAATGATCACAATTTATAATTAGCGGTGAAATCACTATCTACAAAATATAACCGGACGATTAAATTTGATATTACTTGCGTGGTTGGATGGCTAAAACTAAGTAACAGCTGTGAAATAGGTATTATTTTTGGCAATGATATGTCAACTATTTTGAGATAATCTTTAGAAAATTACACGTGTTTTTTCAATATTTTATGACATAAGTATTGTAAGTATGAGTACTTTAAATTTTTAGTATAACTTTTAGTAAAGTTTCTTGACATATCCTACTTTATACAATTCGTTCTCCATTAATTAAAAATTATATTTGAAAATATGTTTTATATGTGTACGTGTGCGTGATTTTATGATAGTTTATTTTGATTATAGAATAATATTTTGAGTTATTTACCCTCTGAAAATTCATCTAAACCCAAGTTTCGCATTTTAGACAATAATTATTTGAAAGAAGGTTCGTTTTTACTTGATTATTAAATTTTTGTATCAAAAGCTATCATAGCAAATCTGAAAACGGTCACGGACAATCAGCAATCTAATTAAGTATCAACGTCCTTGTGTAAACGACAGAATCGGCGTCTCGAACAGATGATTATGTTTAGAAGAGCCGATCTACCGAATCTTCGAGTATTTCAGTTGCGAGTCCGTTCTCGGCTTGGATTATAGCCAATGCGACTGATATAATTCATACAAATCTTCTTACGTACATTCACTCTCGTTTGTGATGAGCCGCGCTATAATTATCCACGTAATATCGTGACTCATTACGTCTCCTCCCTTTTCCCAAATATCGCGCGATGCTTCTTCACGGAATCGTTATTTGCTACGCGCCGAATTTCCGGCCAGTTCTCAGATGTTTATTGAAGCTTCCGAGCAACGCGCTTATATGCATTCAAAGGAGAGATTAGCAAATGTTTACACTGCGGTTGCTTTGCGATCACGAATATACATGTGCCTTTAGACTTTCTGAAATGTTCGGAATTCTGGTCTCTGTCAGCCATTTCGGTTTTCTAATGGAAATATCAAATTTAAACTGTTCAAAATGTCTAAGTAACTGAGGCAGATAGTTAAAAAAATATAGAAGTGCCTCGAACAAACTATATTATTATATTAACTCTTAATGTAGTATAGATTTTATAATGAATTGAGATGGGAAGAATTCCATTAATTACAATCACGGTTTCCGTAACCAACCTGGCACGTGCTTTCGAAAGCTGGTCAATCTGATCTTGAAAATCAACGACGACTTCCTGATGTTTTTTGCGCAACAGATGTGCGGTCTCCTCGCTCTCGAGATGGACATCTTCGAGTAATTTGCGCAGCTTGGCCAATTCCGTGTCCCTTTTCTTGTTGATCTCGAACTACATAAAAATATCATTTCAATTTACGAGTAATTTAAACAAGCTACTTAATTTTAGTTTCTTTATTAAGTGGGTTAAAGAAAGAATTACATGTACCTCTGTGAGGTGTAAATACTTACTTGAGATTCGGCGCCACCCTCAGCCTCTTCGAGACGTTCGGACAGCTGGATGACTTGCACGCTTAAGTCAGCGCGCTCGCGTTCGATCTGTAATATTATAAAAACATATAAGAAAAAATTGAACAATTTTTTTGACTCAGAGATAAAAAGCGATTAGCTAAAGCAATGTTTCAATTAAAATCGACGACAAAAAGTAAATTATTTCTTAAATAAAATAAATTATAATGCATAGAATCACATACTTTTATTATCAAAATATTTTTTTAACTGAAAAAAGAATCGTGTTTTATGTTTTTTGGTCTCTATATAAGTTGGCGTGTGCGAATTAGATCTTTAAAAATGAGTCTTTCAATAATGAATACACTTGTTGATCTCGAACTACATAAAAATATCATTTCAATTTACGAGTAATTTAAACAAGCTACTTAATTTTAGTTTCTTTATTAAGTGGGTTAAAGAAAGAATTACATGTACCTCTGTGAGGTGTAAATACTTACTTGAGATTCGGCGCCACCCTCAGCCTCTTCGAGACGTTCGGACAGCTGGATGACTTGCACGCTTAAGTCAGCGCGCTCGCGTTCGATCTGTAATATTATAAAAACATATAAGAAAAAATTGAACAATTTTTTTGACTCAGAGATAAAAAGCGATTAGCTAAAGCAATGTTTCAATTAAAATCGACGACAAAAAGTAAATTATTTCTTAAATAAAATAAATTATAATGCATAGAATCACATACTTTTATTATCAAAATATTTTTTTAACTGAAAAAAGAATCGTGTTTTATGTTTTTTGGTCTCTATATAAGTTGGCGTGTGCGAATTAGATCTTTAAAAATGAGTCTTTCAATAATGAATACAAACCGTCATTATATATATTTTAATCAAAGATCGTGTAATATATACTTTGCTAGGATATCTTTAGCGATAACTTGACGTCAAGTTTCTTTACATCATGAATAGGACAATCTATTTTCGACTGCGACGTCTATATCGGGAACTTTATTCATATTACAAACGAGGCGTTTATTGCGAGAAAATAAAATCACGACATCGCTTTTACGATCACACATACACACAGTTTACAGTTTGAAATTATTTAATATAATTCTTTTTTAAATTGATATATGTTGCATTTTATATTGTGTGTGTGTGTATTATTAATATTTTATTTAAGTTACTTAAAAGATATATAACAAATAAGAAGAGAGAATAAACTTAATAAAAAAATTACTATTATTGACAATTTAATTTGAATATTGCATACAAATTAAATTTTTGTTTTGCTAAAACTGTTATAAGAGTTATGTATATATGTATATATATATGTATATATATATAAACTGATTAAATTTATTAATTTGATTAGTTTAAATAAATTAAATCGTTACATATTTATATAACCATGTAATATATATAAAAAATTAAATTAATCGTTAATTTTCGCATATTTTCTTCAAGACATTTGCAATTTCTAAATGTAATACATGCATGTTGTGAATTTCTAAACGAAATATGTGAAGCATTATGAAAGAGCGTATATCGTGTTAACCGTCACTCCAATTTTCGGATTTTATAGCCTCGAAGCACGAGTAAAATTTTTGGCAGTCGTTCAAGTCACGTATTACAGCGTGCGTTACATAGAAATTCGATTTTTGTGGAATTTGAACTCGCATGAAATCCGAGAAGTTTTTATAAAATTTAATTCCTTGTTTGAAGGTGGAATGCGCGTTTTGTTACACGCGTGTGATTGTGTAAATGTTATCAGTGAAGAATGTAATTTCCGTTCTCACTGTATGCAATTCCGTCAGGTATGTACAGATTTTTAAAAAAATTCTATAAAAACCAATTTTCTAAATAAAAAAAGAATTTTTTTTTAGGGATAGAGAGGTTAATTCCAATTTAAAAAACAAAATACGTTTTTTCGTGTAAATGAAAAGAAGCATTTTTCAAAATATTAACTTTCTTATGTGGATATTTATGAATCGCTTAAATTTTTGAGGAGATTATATGATAGTGTTTATAAAAGTAGGCAAGCAGTGTTGGATACAGCGCAGGAATGTGAGAACGATCCCGAAGAGCTTCGCGTTCCTAAAAATAGATGCAACTCAAGAGCTGGACATTTCGACCTAGTGCTCCCCACTCTGCAATGGATTAGCATCCTCAGTTCATTTCCATCTCCATCTCTGAACTAGTGATACTTGATAACGAGCGCATTGTCGATAAAGAAATGTAATTCTGTTTAGATAACCAGTAGCAGATATTCTTAATATTATTTTGTGAATTTTGGTGTTTATAGGTAGTCAAAAATAAGAATTTTTATAGAAACGGAATTTTTATTAATATAATCTTTAATTCTCTCGTTCAATGAGAGTATATTTGCACTAAGTGGTCTTATATCTTGTTTTACCTCTTTGATTAATGCTTATTATATCATGCTTATTATATGCATGATGTAATCAGAAGAGCAAATTGCGCTTTGTGTGAAAAATATACTCAGAAACTTCTTTTTAACAATTAATGTCATATTTCAATATTATTATAATGAAACAATTACTTAATACTTTAAATGTTAACCAATTTTCTAATAAATTTGCAATGGTTATCTCGGTACTTTAGCCTTTAGCCTTTAATCTCATTTTTCAGAAAATAATTAAAATAAAATATAATGTCAAAATTTCATTTTGATATAATTAAAATATAAAATTAATCTCTCGAAAAATACGGTATCAAATATCACGGCACATGCATTTGTCATTGCGTTCAATATATTAAGAAGCACCAAGAGTGTTTAGGTATTGTAAAGACATTCATGGAACTCACCCTCTGACGCAGCTCCCTCTCAGACTCCAGGTCATCCTGCAGTAGGCGGATTTTGTCCTGAAAAGAGAGGCAATAAGGATTAGAGGATATCACGGCGCCCGTTATAGAGGGTCGACGCTTTACGTAATCGCTCGACGAAAATATCCAAGCGCGGAGGCTCGGTATTTCGGAAATACGGACGGCCTCAGCCGAATAGATTCGTCCTCGAGAGAAGGAGAGAACGACATCGCGACGTCTGCTCAGCCGCGTCTTCGAGCCACTCGTCTCGATTATTTCAAAAAAGCCGTATGCTGATGTTTAGATTGCGCCGGAATAAACAGTCAGACACCACTATATTTGCAAGAGATAAAGAAGTGATCTTACTTGGTCATGTGGAGGAGGCTGTACGCTCCCTCATATTTCTCTTGATACGTCTTAAAGGAGCAAAATCCGAAAAGATCCGAAAGATCCATCAAGGAATCTCGTCGGATGGTATCTCGAAGCGGGGTATCGATCTGGCGCTTTGGCACGATCGTTATTTCAGACCGATATTTCGCCGACTATTTTTGTACACGAGCAATCCGATAGCTACAGAACGATCGCACACTTTACTTTCTCGTCGGGTTGGCACTAACATCCCTTATGGTCACTGAACTTTCGCGGTTCACTACCTTTGCGATTGGTCACTACTCCGCATTGTTCACGTGCGAATCCGTCGTGTATCACTGTATCTCGGATGATTTCGTTTCGATGACGTGCGAAAACTTCTCTAACAGTCTTCATCTTCATTAAAATCTTAGCAGTTATTCGACGCGATCATTGTGCGTTTCCTCAGAAAGCGCTGAAGAATGTCGGTCAATGCGTCGTCCTCTTTCACTTGCCGTCATTATACCTAGTCGTTGCTTAGTCGTCGATATATATTGAATAACTCGGAAGATATAATTTTATTGATTAGCTCGAATTCTCTATCTCTTACTTTAAAGTATAATTTTTTGCATTTTTCAGAGAAGAAAATAATTATCCAATTTCTTTGGACATTAAATAAAAATTTTCAACAACATCAAATATATAAAAATTTCTAATTTTCATAAAATAAAGGAAACTCTCTCTCTCATAGCTTAATAGTAATATGTTAAAATTTGTTTTATCAGAATTTTATTTAATACAAGTTTTTACCGATTATCTAAATTCAAATTTAAATTTTTATTAAAATTAAATTTTAATTTTATATACGGATTTTTTTTGTTTGATTAAATTTCTGATAATGCGGTCTTTTTTCAATAACTAATTTTAAGTGATTTTTTGAAGACGATATAACACAAGTTATATCAATTATTTATTCAATTAATTATTCCTTCTTATTTAAGTTATTTAAAGTATAATTAAAGAACCGTTATTCAAGAGTTTTAATAATGACCGTTTGAAGAAGCAGACTTTTTCTTTCGACTGTCGTTCTCTCCTATCAAAGGACATATCAGAGGCGTTTTTTTTTTCGCAGGACCTACCTCGAGTCTGCTGAGAGCGCTCAGGTCGGCGCTATATTCGATGCTAACATCGGCAGTACCACCACCCGTAGAACGATACGTGTACTTGGAGCTCTTGGCAACCGCGGAAGACGACATCTTCTTTGCTTTGTCTTCTCTGCTTGTCTTCAACAATGGATCTGGTTCCTTTCGTACTTTGTGAGACTCAAGTTTTCTCGCGTATCCTTCAATTCGAGCCCTCTTCACCTGTAAGGGTCTTTCTGTTTGCCACTGGCTAAGTCAAGGTGCCTCGGCCTCAGTTGTTGGCGAGCTCACTTCTACTTTCTTCCACGTTCTTCTTCTTCTTCCTTCTCTTCGAGGTTTCGGAGCCGACCAGCGCCCTACTCGTAGTGCGCGACCCGTCGTCGTTCGTATGGCGCGCCGGCTGCTTCATTGCTTCGTCAAAATGATGATCAACGCAAGCGCACTGATGCTAAACCCCCACCAGGAACAGCAAACGAGTTCGTCATCATCGTCGTTCTTGTTGTCTTCATCATCATCGAGGAGAAACCACCAAGCAAAACGCTAGACGCCTACGTTGTCGAAAGGCAGTTGCCAAATCGACTTAGATTTGGCCGACAACGGTGGAAGAGATGCCGAGTAGAGGGTGTCGCTTCTTAATGACTTTATTATTCGTGAATTTTAAACTTCACCACCAAGAAATTTGTTCTTCAGCACTTCTCTTGAATTATTTCCCGAAAATTAGAGTAGAATATATTACATTTCTTGATTTTCATAAATATTAAATTTATTAGATAAGCATTTCTCGTGATAATTACTTGGATGTTTTAAATTAATTTGTTGGTTGTATTGTATAATAATTAATCAGAGAAATTTGTATATAATAAATACGAAAATATAACTAATATAATTCAAATTAAATATTAACTAGATGGATCTAGAAAGATGTGACATAAGATTTGCACGCGCGCGCGTTTCCCTCATCGTTCTCTCTGTACTATATATCATTATCAAAAAATAAATACGTATGGTGTAAGTTTTCTACCCTTAAATATATGATTTATTCCGGTTTTTTTTTTCTCTTTAAACATGAAAAAATATGTGATAAGATATATGTTATTGAAATTTACGTGACAGAAAAATAGAGATATGATATTATAGAAATAATTATTTGATTAATCCTGAATCATGTATTTGGCATCGCAACACATTCGGCGTCGCCGGAATTAAATCGAGCGATCTGCGATTCCCAAAGGGGGATTATTTGTCCAGAATTCGTGCACATGTAGATACAACTGCGTCGTAACTAGTCCGAACCGATTTAGTATAGTGTACTTGAAAAGAGACGCAGGGTCGAGTAGGATGCTCATCTATCGATGAAATGGGCTGCCGACTCATTCAGAGATCTATCCACTTACAAGTAGTATAGTGTAGAAGTGATGCGCGATGGAAGAGAAAAATGTCGAGCTATCAAACAGTGTCACTAACGCATATCACAATAACATAGAATTGTTTTTGAAATGTCTCATTCGTGAATAATTTTGTAGTGGCATACATTATGATCATTATTATTTATTTTGATGCATTTGTCTAAAGTGGGTATAAAATTGTTAGCACACATTCAATTTTAATTTTAAAATAACTTTGCAGTAATGCGTAATGTCATCAGTGCAGATCGTCTTAAATCTAAACAATATTTAATATTATCGTTAAAGTAAAAATTTCTAAGGTAAGGTTTTTATTATACTCTATTAAAATAATTGTTAGGATTTTATAACTAGTAACATTTTACAATACATATTTTGCATTTTTTTTCTTAATTAAATTTCTTTAATAAATATTTATTATATTTAACATTATAAAAATACACAGAGAAATTAAATATTTTTGATTATGTCAATTTTTAATGATGATTTTTATCGAAAGGAAATTATTAAGTAGAGAACGTTTTCGTATTCCAAATTTAAGAAATTTTGAAAAATAATGCTGCTTATAGCGAAAAATATCTTGTGTGAAATATATTTCGCAATATTTATGACATCTTAGATTTATCTATGACTCAGACTGATGGAACAAGAGCAGACATTAAAAAATACGTGTATCTGCGGGAGTATATCTGTACAAATATTTTGCTTGTTCTTTATAGCTTACATTTGGTTGTAATTTATTGGAACAAAGCCCGAGTCTCTTTTAAGAAAAGTTAAAAATATTTAACCGAAAAAATACTTTATTTGTCAATTCCTATAAAAAATTCCTTTTTTTTTTTATTTTAACCGCAAAAGAAATTCTCTTTCTGCAATATTACATATACATATATGTTTTATATCTTCTTTTAATAACGATTTATTAAACAGAAAAAACTTGATTAACCCTAATAAATAATTAAAGGTATTATGCAAGAAATTTTATATCATTATAATCTTTTATCAAATTGTAGCTCTTCATTTATCACTTAATGAAGCAATAAGTCTAATATCTATTAGATTTATTGCTTCATTAAATATGATGATAAATGAATGATGATAGGTTTTGTTGTTGCATAGTTATGCAAAGACTTTGTTACTTTTGCATTGTCGTATCATAAAATAAAGTAAAATCGCACTTTATCAATTCGTAAAAATAAATTTGCAATAAAATAAAGAATGACAACAATAACAAAGACTTCATTTCTAGTAAATGATTGTGATTATTCTTTTAGACATACAGTTCTAACGCTTCTAAATCTTTGTCCATAATGCAATGTTATTATTGCTAATATTATTTTGTCTATTTTTATAGTATCTGTTGCGAGAAATGCAACCGATATTTGATAGAGTGAACATGACAGACTTGTTCGTGCCGCTTCAACGTCTACGTTTCATCAAAATTCATCCGTTCCATTCTCCGGTGCCGGTCAAAGCAAGATCGCGCTGCCGTTCCGGGTGCTTCTTCTTTTTCCGCCGGATTGCCAGTTTTCACACAATTTTCTCAACCTCCCACTTTGCCCCACTACCGCGAGTGTCTATAAAAGGTCGCCAGGCGATGGTGGGCAAAGATATTTGGTCGGCCTAGCCCGGAGCTCACCAAGTAATTTGAGATTGGCCCCTTCCCTGCATGTTCTTCTCATCGTCTTCTACAGTCTTCACCACCCTCCCTTCTTGAATGCGTAGCTCGCTCTGGTGGAGAATTCCAGGTGTCAGAGAGAAGAGGTGGCACATCGTCAGACCAAACGCCAAAATAGCTCTCTCATCTGTCCCTCTTTCCTGCCGATCTCTTTCAAGCGTAGTAGACACATCTTCGTTTTTTCTTCTTAGAAAACTCTCCGTTCTCCCTTAATTAAATTTTCGATATACGGCATTTAGAAGCAAGCGTTATACTTCTTTTATTATAAAGTAATTTTATTTTATGTATACATATATATTCTTCTTTTCGCGCGCGTGCAATTTTATTGGGCTTAGACAGATTCTTCTATATTTTTTATTTTGCATAACTTTAGTTTACATAACTTTTTGGTAATTGCATTTTATTATGATTGTTTTATTTAGTTCTTTATTAAATAATTTTTAACCGTAGAATGTGAATCTTAAACTTTTCTGCGCGCACAGAAAAAAAGCAAAATGTGTTCTATAAATAAAAAATCATAAGAGCTTTGGATTTTTTATGTACACATCTTTATATATTTTACATAATTAAAAGCTATTTTATATATATATGTAAGTATTTATAATAGCTGTTTGTTTCCTAAAATAAACAGTAAATCTAATTTGATTTTTACTCTAATCTATTAATACTTCTTCTCTATCTATCTTCTTTCTTTTTCTTACTGTTTACTACGATCATTTATGGCATAATGTTTGTATTAATTTATGAATACACTTTCTATAATTTTGTACATATTCTTATTTTGCCAAAACTTGCTTTTAAAATAATATATTGATTTTATTAATTGCATTTTATCGCAGCATGTTTAATGAGATATTCGGCTTGGGATTGGTCCAGACCAATTAGGTCATATCGTTTATTTTGTTTACAGAAAAAAGACCATGTAGTGGTCAAATAAGAGAAAACAATAACTCGAGAAAGTATCTACTTGTGGAAATTAAATATGCAATTTTTACGAGAATCGGTACTTTTTGCAGGAATTTTGGAGATTAAAAATTTCTGTCATTTACACACACGCACAATATGTTTTTCATTGCTTTATAATATTTTTTTATAATAATAATCAAAATAAATATTCTTGGGAATAAATACTTTCTTATTATTTTTTATTATTTTAAATATTTTTTCTATTAAATTTAAAATATATTTAAGTTTTAATATTAAATTAATATTTCAATGTAACTATTAATTTATTAGTTTATACAAAAACAAGTTCATAGTACGGTTGTGTATTTTATTAGTCAGATATAACTAACAAATTCATGTAATAGTATACAAGAGAAACAATACAACAAAATTTGTACTTCTTGTATTTATAGTTTTACTTAAAAGAAGTAATAATCATTTCCGAATCGCCGAATTAGTGCGCTGCCCTAATTTTCTAAATTTAACTCCTTCCGACTCTTGTTCGGCTGAATTTCTATGCACTATATCGAAAGATCTTGACTTTCTAACCATGTGCTAACTATTTATATGCAAAACCAACCAATGAATTGTTTGGTAAACTCTCTTAAAGTGAGATTTATACACTTTATAACAATTGCCACTTAATAATGTATAGTGTGAACAGAGATATAATTGTATTTTTTAAATATATTTTGGCTCTCTATTATTATTAACTGTGAAAAACTTATTCTATTTAGAAGAGAGTATAATATTTATATGTTTATACTCTTATATAAAACTCAATAAAGTATTTAAAAATTATTTTTAGCAGTTTCATGTTTTATATGAAAATGTCTATACATAATTCTTTTGTCTGTTATCTGAATATCGATATACAATAAATAACATGCAAAACACAATTTATTAATATCGCGTCCCCTTTTCATATTAAAACATAATTTTCAGCTGTTCCTTGCAATTTTGCACCTGTCATACGCATATCGTTCTATAATTATAGAGCATATTGGTTCAAGATTTAGGAAGAGGATAAAACAGGTGGCTTTTTGAGTGAAAGAAATTTCTTACTAATGATGAAACTGCTAAATTTATTATGAAATGTATGCGACTATACTTACGAAAAAGAAAATAGAAATTAAGTGCATTATATGCTTTATTTTAACGTTATTTTATCCATATTTTACGATTATAACACTACAGTTGAATTTATTATGAATATTTATTATTAGGAATTATTAATTATTATTT
>NW_021848490.1:277255-309360 GCF_003651465.1 Formica exsecta | reverse complement strand
ATTATTTATTTATTTATTATTATTATACAAAATTTTTGATATAACATTTACAATGTTAAATCTTGGCGATTATCAACATAACGCGTAAATTATTCAGAATACAGACCATCGGTGAACACCAACTTGTCTGTCAAATAACAATGGCTTCTGAAAATAGTTCTGTGACTATAAACAATATGGTCTGCTCCGCTTTTAAGATGTAAATTGAGCTGTCGTGCGCGCTAATACGTAATCTACAATTTTGATCGCAATTTGCATATAACTGTGCTAAATATAATTTAACCGAGCTCATAAAACGTGCATGATTTTTATCGTATAAAATTACTGTATTAATCTTACGCTTGTCAAAATTGCAATGTGGTCTTTATTTAAATATAGAATACTTTTGCATTATATAATATTAATGATGAAAGATGATTCTCAATCTTCTTTATTAATTTTCTGTTTTTTACTATTAGAAATAAAGTGCTACTTTTCTTATAAAAAGTTAATCCATCGATTATTGTATTTGTTCGTACGATTCACAATGACATGTTGACTCATCGTCCAAAAATTACCACAAAAAACTCAGACCAAAGCTTTTCAATATTGCCGCAGAAATTCGGGATGACTAAGTTGGTCTATTCCTGTCTGAAGAATACTCTTCTATATTCACTGAGAAAGTGGGGTAAGTCGTATAAAATATCAACTCCTCGTCAGTCACGTGTTAATCTCACTATGATTTTCTATTTTCACTTTAGTATGTCCTGCAGTGGGGATATAAATATATGAACACTTTCGAAATCTGAAAATAATCCTAATGATCCATAAATGTAGATTTACTCTTTATATCACATTCTCTAATAGACTATTACATTTTTTATAATCTTTATTATAATATCAGCGTAAAAAAGATTCTTCGACAATAGAAATCCTAAATGAGAAAGGCGATAATTCTGTCACCCCATAATCGATATTACAAAAACAAAAAAATTCTATTTTATATTTATATTAATTATAAATTAATAATAAATATGATTAATAAATTATGTTTTTTATAATGTATCCGTACAATAAACTTCATCATAATATCAATATTTTCATATTTATCTTTCCTGTAACATAGAAAAGTTCGTTCAAGAGATAAGAAAACCGATTTTTATAAATTTAAAAGAAGAGATATAAACATTTTATCACAAACATATTTAGTTTAAGAATTTAAACAATGTGTGCTAGTTTCACACAAAATTATTACACAAAGAAGGAACACTGATGTTTTTATTGTTATTGTTGTAATATATGTATGTATATACGCATATTTTTTATATATCGAGAATAAAGCATTTTTGTATGGGTTCATCATACGACAGCAAAGCTGACAATCAGCTAGCTGGCGCTTTTACTATTCTCTTACACATTGCTTCCTATTCCAAATTAATTACTAACATCGGGGATGTGATTGCGGTTAATTCACGGTACGAAAATTATGCGGAGTCTATCAACGTCGTCGTAAATACGGATCTAGATAACGAGTTTAAACCCGAAATTCTCTCGTTTTATCTTGCAGGATGATTCTATCGCATCAAAATAATACATGACGATATTAGCATAACATACAAAATGTAACAGACTCACCGATTCCTTTTTAATGAGATACATTACAAGTTAAACTGAAATAGGAATAGCAGGTATTTCAATGTTCAAATACGATTAGTTTTGATATTACAAGTAATGATTGAAAATATTCGTTGATCATAATCAGGTGATCAATTGCAGATTTATAAATTGTCAAATATATATCGATTCATTTAAAATGAACTTAATTTAAAACATTAAATCTACTATTTAATTGTTATAAATATCGTTAAAATAATATTATATATATAATTATATATCAGTGTTTAAAGTAAAACACTTTTAATAAGTAACACAACACATTGATAGCAAACATTTAATAGTGCATTGCAACAATAATAGCTGAAATATTGCCAAAAAATAATTAATAATGTATTACAATATTAATAAATAAAACAATTACATAACAATTAGTACCATTGAAAACAAACGATACAGATGTAGATTTTTATATCGAATTGTTTATTGTGTCATGTTATTTTTACACATAAATATGTTCATTTATCTATTCTCTTTTATTTTCACTAGATTTATGTTTAATTTATCTAGTTTTATTGTTTTTTTATTTAATATATTCTCTATGTGTGTATATATATATATTGTATAGTATTATTAAAAACATCTAAAATTATCTACAGGTGTGTGCGTAGATAATATATAAATGTGTGTTGCTGTTTAATCGTAAAATGAATTTAAAATATATAATTTATTATGTTGCAGCAACATATTGTTTTTCTTGTTGATTTTTACATAAGATTTCAGTTTTTAGGAGCTTTCGAAGATATTCTTGTAGCGCCGCCAACTTAGAAAGCTCTCAACTTGGAGACCAAAGATTGTCTCAGTCTCCATGGATAACTTTGTGTTAGGTTTCTTTTCAAGTACAGTACTTATCATTTGACCACGAAATTTGCCAAGACAATATCATTCTAATGTTTCACGTGGGTTGGCAGCACAAAGTCTGGTGAATTGCTACGATTAAATATATTAGAGATATTTGCTTTTAATATTAGATATTAAATAATATCTAATATCTAATCAATATCTATTTAATATCTAATCAAATACAATTTTTACAATATTTTTTTATTTTTCTTTAATTGTTATCAGCAAATTAATGTGACTGATAATTTTATATAATATTACTTAAACTCTATGTAAATATAAACATAATTTTGCATACAGAATTTTAAAAATATAATTACGCTTTTTATCTTTCCTTATAAAACAAAGTTTGATAAAAGAAGGAATAGCTCTCGTTTATAGAAATATTATAAGAACTTGTTCTTTGTACTCTTTCAAAAAAACTTTAACTTACAAAGTTTTGTCAAGAGAAAAATTATTTCTGTTCCATGAAGGAATTCGTAGATGATGTAATGTTGTAAAATATCGTATATAAAATGTATGATATTAATAAAAAATGTAACTTTATTAAATTTTAATTTTTATTGCGTTATTGTAATTTTATTAATTTTTTTAAAACATCAAAGTATTTTTAATGCAAGTACTAACAATATAAAAAGAAGAGGGAAATATATATTTTATTTATTAAATATAATTATATTTTTCCTGCTTTATATACACACATAAGGTTTTTTAAGATATATTTTATTTAAATTAATATAATATTATATTACAACAGGGATTATTGAACAAATACAAATTTGCTTCTATATTTTTATTTTGATAAGAAGTTAATGGAATTTTAGTTTTCGTAAAACGCTTTGCATTTTTTTTGACGATGTTTCTAAAGTTAATAGAGTAAATAAGTAATTTTTTTTAGGTAAACAAGTGCTCACGAAACAAGAAGCGTGAATTATGGGAATTTTTCTGAATTTACAGAGGAATCTTCACAGTTAATTTGTCTAAACTGGAATCTGTCAACATTCTTACATCAACTTGGCAAAACTTTCCGAGCTCTCTGCGGATCACGTTAAGTCTCTCATCCTTACCCTTCTGTCACGTCCCTCCAATTGTAACAGTGCAAATCCTGTTTGGAGATACCTCGTTCGCGATTTCTCAGAAGGGGTTCTCTCTTTTGAGAAGTTCTGCAGATCCTCGCATGAAGAGATCATCCCATTGCACGAGAGAGAATCCAGCCAGTGGAAACAGTCTTGCGGCAACGTTGTTCTCATTTCCTGAACAAAGACGACCGTAGTTTCGCGAATGGTTTGTTTTACCTCTCTGTGTGCGCGAACTGCTTCCTTTGAGAACATTGAGAGAGTTCGAGAGCTCTTGGAGATCCGATGATTAAAGCTGTAAGTTTTGAATAGTCCGATCTCTTGTCTCTGTGTGAAACTTGTCGAATTTTTGTATAACATATAGATAGTTATATGATAATTAATAATCATGCACGAAAAGAAAATGTTTGAAGAAGATGCAAGATGTTTAGAAAAAATGAAAATATGAAACAAAAATTTTCTAAAGTTAAAAATAATAAATTAGTATAGAGAATGATCATTATAATCTCTAAGGTAAAATCAGAAAAATTCTTTTTATCAATTAAGCTTAAATATTTACATATAAAATAATTAACGTAAATTTACATAAACGTAAACATAAAACATTGAAATTTTATGTTGTGGTAGCGTAATTATCTAATTAAAAAAAGTTTATAAAGAATTAGTAAGTATTAAATTAAATAAGAAATAAAATACGTTTATAATTCTGAATTTGTTTATTTCCATCAAGAAAAATTGAGCTCAGACAACGTTTAACATTTTAATTTCCTTCCCTGTTATTATTCTGTTGACTACGTCGACATCTTTATTGACCACTCAGGTCATACCGCGATCTCGTTTCCATCCGAGCGGAAACGCATGTACTCGCATGCGGATTTATCCTCGTCCCTAGGCTCTCCCCACAAAGTTGCATCTTCCTCGCGGCCGGTGAAGCAGAAGACGAAGCAGAAACGGATGGAGAGCGAGACAGAGAAGGTACAAAGCTATTCTTAAAATAGGGTTCGAGTGAGCGCTAAGAGTGCGACAAGGAACGGTTCATCGCTATAACTCTACGAAGCCAGCAGAAGGGAAGTCGAGAAGAAGAAAGAAGAGGAAACGCAGAGAGACTCTAAGAAGAAAAGGATAAAGAGAGCGAGAGAAAAAGAGAACAAGAGGGACTGTGGCGTGCCTCGCGGGTCGCCGGCTCTTCAGGGTCCGAGCTTCGTCCGAAACGAAGCGCCTTTGCTTTGCTCGCTACTTTTCTCTCCCGTGGGATCGCGGAGAAGCCTTCCGCAAAACGATCGATCGTTTCCTAATCCATGGCCTTGATACCCGTGACTTCCTGTTTGCTTTAACATCGCAGTTGGACGATTGGTGAAAAAAACTTTAACTTACAAAGTTTTGTCAAGAGAAAAATTATTTCTGTTCCATGAAGGAATTCGTAGATGATGTAATGTTGTAAAATATCGTATATAAAATGTATGATATTAATAAAAAATGTAACTTTATTAAATTTTAATTTTTATTGCGTTATTGTAATTTTATTAATTTTTTTAAAACATCAAAGTATTTTCAATGCAAGTACTAACAATATAAAAAGAAGAGGGAAATATATATTTTATTTATTAAATATAATTATATTTTTCCGTGGTTCATGAAGCTGATTCCGGAAAGCGTTTCTGGAGATCTGTTTTTTTCTTTTGAGATTTCTTCGCCATCCTGAGAAGGGGCACAGGATCTATGGCATCGTATAGGAGCTACGTAAGTTCTTTATGTGTTAATTCGCTGATGAGACCGATCTAATGATCTCGAAATTCTTTAATTTGAATATCGGTTTATTTACTTTTCGCGCAGCTTTGTTAGCAATATTATACGCAAATATGCACTAAAAGTTACGAGGTCTTCTGCCTCTGGTATTTTTATCGTTCATTCATCACGCGAAAAAAAAATATCCGCAGGTTCCTATATTGGCACGACGCGATGACGCACGTATCGGAATGAACGTAATTTCTATTTGATCGATGAAATTGATGAATCTCGCTTATTCTCTGATGTTCACCGATATTTAACCACGTGCTTCCAATTGTAGCGCATTGCGTAGAGATATCGATTGAAATGGATAGGATTTGCATTCATGAAGTTTGCAAAGCAATATCTTTCTCTTATATTGCTATAAAAAAATGTTTAGATGATTATTGATAACGACTTAACTTGTGACACTGGTTCTACCAACTGATTCTAATTTGTCGTTGCGATAAATTTATATGTATGCAGAGTTAGCATTATATAAGGAATCTAACATTACTTACATTCTAATATGATCGTCTAATGCTTGGCGATTACGATATTATTATATATATAGCGTCCATGTGTAGGAATTTGTGATTTCCGATTTAAAATAAAATAGCATATATTTTGAATAAGCTTTTAAATGCAACAATATAATAATAAGAACAACAAGTCAATATACAAAAATAAATTAAAGTAAATTAAAATTATATAAAATACTTGATAGATGATTTATTTTAATTGTTGTTTGCATTTATTAAAACTTTTATTTTAATTTTATGCGACTAAAATATATTTATACATCATAAGTATAAATTGTGACACAAATTGATTTAAACGCACATGTTGTGTTTCTTATATCAATAGTATCGAATAATGTATCCAAATGTATATTATCGCTATTCGCTTTTCTCGTACATCATATAATTTTTCTCGAGCGTTTACGTCATCTAGCGAGGCGATTACTTCTCGGTCTCGCAGACCTGGCGTACTTAACGTGTACAGTGTAAATGAGTGTTTTAAGCATACCGAATATTCAAAGGGCACCTTTGCTGTTGGTTCTGGTCGTTGGTCCTCGCGTATAATTTGAGTGCTGGCTCCGCTTTCGTCGCAATTATGCAATGTAAATGAAGTCCATTAACTTTATCGTTCAAAGGTCCAAGTCGCATGCTCGCTTATTCCTTTTGCAAACCAATCTGGTTGTTTGCAAGATACCGCTAAATCGAAAAGTTCTCTCAATAACGATAATGCGGACGTATTCTCTTGTCGAGGAGCGATACGTTGGATGCACAATTTTCCACGATACTTTCACACACGTGTCTCGCGTGTTCGTGCTTAACAGATTATTGCCTGGCTACGGTATTCTTTTATTGTGCCATAGTCGTTGGTTGCACACCGGTTTACATTTCCGTGCCTTGAGTTTTTCACTTTTAGTTTAAAACTGCAACCGGAGCGGCGCGATGCCGTAGTGTTTCCAACGCGAACATTGTAGATCTCGCAAGCTCGTAATTAAATTCTCCCCTTTATCACAAATGTTTCGTTAGAATTGTACCGGCTTGACTATGCCATGTTGCATGGTGGAGAATTTAACATGGAGAAAATGAAATTCTGCAAAACGGCGACCACATTTAGAAACACGGTAATACACGTATTTGTGGGTATATTTAATTATTTAGACCGAGTTATATTAAATTTCAGCAAAATGTTTAGATTTTTTTTTTTCAAGAAATCATGTTATTATGAAAATGATTTAGAAAGAAAAAATTTAGTAGTATTTTTGAAACCACAGATATTTCTAATTTTGATATAAAATAAAATAAGCATATTTTTTGTATTTACCGACAACGTAGGATTTTCAAAGTAAAACGAGTGAAAAAAGAGTAAAATCCGAGCTCTCTGCGGATCACGTTAAGTCTCTCATCCTTACCCTTCTGTCACGTCCCTCCAATTGTAACAGTGCAAATCCTGTTTGGAGATACCTCGTTCGCGATTTCTCAGAAGGGGTTCTCTCTTTTGAGAAGTTCTGCAGATCCTCGCATGAAGAGATCATCCCATTGCACGAGAGAGAATCCAGCCAGTGGAAACAGTCTTGCGGCAACGTTGTTCTCATTTCCTGAACAAAGACGACCGTAGTTTCGCGAATGGTTTGTTTTACCTCTCTGTGTGCGCGAACTGCTTCCTTTGAGAACATTGAGAGAGTTCGAGAGCTCTTGGAGATCCGATGATTAAAGCTGTAAGTTTTGAATAGTCCGATCTCTTGTCTCTGTGTGAAACTTGTCGAATTTTTGTATAACATATAGATAGTTATATGATAATTAATAATCATGCACGAAAAGAAAATGTTTGAAGAAGATGCAAGATGTTTAGAAAAAATGAAAATATGAAACAAAAATTTTCTAAAGTTAAAAATAATAAATTAGTATAGAGAATGATCATTATAATCTCTAAGGTAAAATCAGAAAAATTCTTTTTATCAATTAAGCTTAAATATTTACATATAAAATAATTAACGTAAATTTACATAAACGTAAACATAAAACATTGAAATTTTATGTTGTGGTAGCGTAATTATCTAATTAAAAAAAGTTTATAAAGAATTAGTAAGTATTAAATTAAATAAGAAATAAAATACGTTTATAATTCTGAATTTGTTTATTTCCATCAAGAAAAATTGAGCTCAGACAACGTTTAACATTTTAATTTCCTTCCCTGTTATTATTCTGTTGACTACGTCGACATCTTTATTGACCACTCAGGTCATACCGCGATCTCGTTTCCATCCGAGCGGAAACGCATGTACTCGCATGCGGATTTATCCTCGTCCCTAGGCTCTCCCCACAAAGTTGCATCTTCCTCGCGGCCGGTGAAGCAGAAGACGAAGCAGAAACGGATGGAGAGCGAGACAGAGAAGGTACAAAGCTATTCTTAAAATAGGGTTCGAGTGAGCGCTAAGAGTGCGACAAGGAACGGTTCATCGCTATAACTCTACGAAGCCAGCAGAAGGGAAGTCGAGAAGAAGAAAGAAGAGGAAACGCAGAGAGACTCTAAGAAGAAAAGGATAAAGAGAGCGAGAGAAAAAGAGAACAAGAGGGACTGTGGCGTGCCTCGCGGGTCGCCGGCTCTTCAGGGTCCGAGCTTCGTCCGAAACGAAGCGCCTTTGCTTTGCTCGCTACTTTTCTCTCCCGTGGGATCGCGGAGAAGCCTTCCGCAAAACGATCGATCGTTTCCTAATCCATGGCCTTGATACCCGTGACTTCCTGTTTGCTTTAACATCGCAGTTGGACGATTGGTGCCGGTGAATCGTGTGACGGTGGTGTGGCTACTTCTGTGCTTGATGATGGTTCATGAAGCTGATTCCGGAAAGCGTTTCTGGAGATCTGTTTTTTTCTTTTGAGATTTCTTCGCCATCCTGAGAAGGGGCACAGGATCTATGGCATCGTATAGGAGCTACGTAAGTTCTTTATGTGTTAATTCGCTGATGAGACCGATCTAATGATCTCAAAATTCTTTAATTTGAATATCGGTTTATTTACTTTTCGCGCAGCTTTGTTAGCAATATTATACGCAAATATGCACTAAAAGTTACGAGGTCTTCTGCCTCTGGTATTTTTATCGTTCATTCATCACGCGAAAAAAAAATATCCGCAAGTTCCTATATTGGCACGACGCGATGACGCACGTATCGGAATGAACGTAATTTCTATTTGATCGATGAAATTGATGAATCTCGCTTATTCTCTGATGTTCACCGATATTTAACCACGTGCTTCCAATTGTAGCGCATTGCGTAGAGATATCGATTGAAATGGATAGGATTTGCATTCATGAAGTTTGCAAAGCAATATCTTTCTCTTATATTGCTATAAAAAAATGTTTAGATGATTATTGATAACGACTTAACTTGTGACACTGGTTCTACCAACTGATTCTAATTTGTCGTTGCGATAAATTTATATGTATGCAGAGTTAGCATTATATAAGGAATCTAACATTACTTACATTCTAATATGATCGTCTAATGCTTGGCGATTACGATATTATTATATATATAGCGTCCATGTGTAGGAATTTGTGATTTCCGATTTAAAATAAAATAGCATATATTTTGAATAAGCTTTTAAATGCAACAATATAATAATAAGAACAACAAGTCAATATACAAAAATAAATTAAAGTAAATTAAAATTATATAAAATACTTGATAGATGATTTATTTTAATTGTTGTTTGCATTTATTAAAACTTTTATTTTAATTTTATGCGACTAAAATATATTTATACATCATAAGTATAAATTGTGACACAAATTGATTTAAACGCACATGTTGTGTTTCTTATATCAATAGTATCGAATAATGTATCCAAATGTATATTATCGCTATTCGCTTTTCTCGTACATCATATAATTTTTCTCGAGCGTTTACGTCATCTAGCGAGGCGATTACTTCTCGGTCTCGCAGACCTGGCGTACTTAACGTGTACAGTGTAAATGAGTGTTTTAAGCATACCGAATATTCAAAGGGCACCTTTGCTGTTGGTTCTGGTCGTTGGTCCTCGCGTATAATTTGAGTGCTGGCTCCGCTTTCGTCGCAATTATGCAATGTAAATGAAGTCCATTAACTTTATCGTTCAAAGGTCCAAGTCGCATGCTCGCTTATTCCTTTTGCAAACCAATCTGGTTGTTTGCAAGATACCGCTAAATCGAAAAGTTCTCTCAATAACGATAATGCGGACGTATTCTCTTGTCGAGGAGCGATACGTTGGATGCACAATTTTCCACGATACTTTCACACACGTGTCTCGCGTGTTCGTGCTTAACAGATTATTGCCTGGCTACGGTATTCTTTTATTGTGCCATAGTCGTTGGTTGCACACCGGTTTACATTTCCGTGCCTTGAGTTTTTCACTTTTAGTTTAAAACTGCAACCGGAGCGGCGCGATGCCGTAGTGTTTCCAACGCGAACATTGTAGATCTCGCAAGCTCGTAATTAAATTCTCCCCTTTATCACGAATGTTTCGTTAGAATTGTACCGGCTTGACTATGCCATGTTGCATGGTGGAGAATTTAACATGGAGAAAATGAAATTCTGCAAAACGGCGACCACATTTAGAAACACGGTAATACACGTATTTGTGGGTATATTTAATTATTTAGACCGAGTTATATTAAATTTCAGCAAAATGTTTAGATTTTTTTTTTTCAAGAAATCATGTTATTATGAAAATGATTTAGAAAGAAAAAATTTAGTAGTATTTTTGAAACCACAGATATTTCTAATTTTGATATAAAATAAAATAAGCATATTTTTTGTATTTACCGACAACGTAGGATTTTCAAAGTAAAACGAGTGAAAAAAGAGTAAAAATTAAAAGCACGTTACTTAATATTTAAAGAATATACGTTTTTAAAAAAGCTTTTACATATTTTTCCAGAATAATCGATCCAAGTCTTCTTATTGCAATATAAAATATATCGCGATGAGAAAAGATGATCCCGTACATTCAGTAGATACAGCCTGACTCGCGTCAGACCACGGGCGGCTGCGGGCCATAAAAGATCGATCACGCCTCGGCGGAAAGTGCAGCACGGCCGGGACGTAGCTCGATCGTTTATCGAAGGAGGTCGAAGCGATCGTTAGTGACTTCCAAGTACGAATCCCTGGCCGCATGCCTCCGAGAAACATTTTCGTGCATCGGAGCACCGCGGGTCGCCCCGGCGCGACGCGACGCGGCCAGCAAAATTAGCCGGGTCTTTCCCACACGGCATCTGCCCGCGCCCCGCGTCTACGTATATTCGTGTATAAAGCTTTCTTCTCTGCCTCGATATATACGTCCGTGATCGGCGCTGGAGGCGATGTACCGGGTGTCGAATTTCAAAGCGGTTCAATGGTACCGGGTTGCGTAGGATAGATTTATCTTAGGAATGATTCGCGTCAAGCTTGATACAGTATATGTCGCGCACAGGCACAAGACTCCCTACCGAAAACTCCTGAAAGGTGTCTTCAGCCTGCATGTGGTTTACCGTCGTTGAGCAATAAGGATTTTTGTACGCGACCTGGATGCAAGAGCGTATACCCTTGGGCCGGAGGAGGGCCGTCTTCCTCTCGAGTTCTTTCAGATGACTGGTGCTTGCTATAATGCGCGAACGGAACATGTTGTGTGATGTATCAGACGTAAGACAAGAAACTTGTCATAGACTCTTCCGGAATTACTTTTGCTGTCGAAAACGAATATATATATACTGTAAAGTAGACTGGCTTAATATGATAATACATTTTTAATTTAGAATAAAAAAAGTTTTATATAGTAACCCTTGGGCCGGAGGAGGGCCGTCTTCCTCTCGAGTTCTTTCAGATGACTGGTGCTTGCTATAATGCGCGAACGGAACATGTTGTGTGATGTATCAGACGTAAGACAAGAAACTTGTCATAGACTCTTCCGGAATTACTTTTGCTGTCGAAAACGAATATATATATACTGTAAAGTAGACTGGCTTAATATGATAATACATTTTTAATTTAGAATGAAAAAAGTTTTATATAGTAAAATAAAATATTGTGCAAACATTTTAAAATTAAGAATGAAGAAGTAAATTAATTAAACAATGATATTTGAAAGTCATATTTGAAAGAGTTAAAATAAAATGACGTTTTACCATTGCTTCTGTAACAATTCTTTAAAAATTGATTGTTATTTTACATTGTGTATTATTTTCTTATTTTATTAAATTATTCGATTTTTAGATATTTTATCTAATTATTGGTATTTAAAAATTGCCATGAATAGATTGATAAGTGAGAATATTGAATACAGAGAGGTACAACAATATATAATATGAACATAAAAATACTAGATCAAATTATTATGTTTGGAAAATTTTTTTGTCATGTATAATGCGTTGCGCTGACTGTATAATGAGTTTCTAATGCATTCTTTTTTTTCAATAATCATTTTTAATATTCCTGTAATCTCAATTTTCTGCATGCTTTTTTCATTCATTTACAAGCATAAATAATATACTCGCTTATGTGATAAATGGGTACTTTCCCCTTATTGATACATTAGCCTGAATATATTTCTCTTGTCTTTTCACAAAAATCATGTAAAACAACAGTAAGATTTGTACTGATCAAATTACTAACCTCAGCATAAGTAAACCACACGAGGTACATTCGAAACTCTGGATAAATTTAGACTTACTACGTATGTTTGTGCTCTACTTCCTAGACAAGGCATCAGATGCATTAGGCTTAAAACTTGAAAATGTTTAGTTAATTTTACATGTTCAAAACGTGTAACATACATAAAAATTATCTCCATTTTAATTTTATTCGTTCTCGTAAAATAATCTTGCTGTTTAAGTTTAAATTACGTTTTGGATTAAGTTTTGGACTTATTTAATTTTGCGTAAGAAAAGATATCTGCAAACTCGGTGCTTTATATCATCGACAACAGGCAAAAAGGATTATTAAACATGGCAAAAACGATGATTTGACCAAAAGTGAAAAATAGTTGAAACAATGTTAATAATTTTGCTGTACACAGCATGTGCTTAGAGAGATTAGGGGAGCTCGTATATGTTAAAATGTTTTAACGAAGATGCAGGGTAGAGTAATCGCAAAATCCGGACAGTGAACCTAGATTTAATAGCTTCTTTGAATATTTCAGGGAGAGCAATCGTGACTACAAACGATGCGATGGTGCGAATGCTTTTAATCGACCATACCATTCCGTTTTCTTTTATATCTGCTTTATTCGTTTTGTATCGCAATAGAACCCGATATTTATTGCTATGCAACTCGAAACCACTTGAGAAAGATGGAGACGGAATTTTGCAATGCATCGGATTTAGTTTTCATGATGTTTCGTTAAAAGACTTTTAAGAATACCATAAGATGTATAATAAAATATTAAACGACTGCTTGAAAAAAAATATTATAAATGAAGAGAGTTGTTTTGGAAATCTCGTCTGGAAAGTTAAAATTATACATATAAATAATTTCATTTTTATATGAGAAAGTGTTACAAAAATATTTTATTTTTGCATATCAAGAAAATTTACAGCGTAAAATTGATCACCAATCTTGTCAATTATCATACTCTCTTTAAAAAAGAGAGATATAAAGATACTTCGCACAATTTATACAATTCTTTTCATTGATAGATGTCATTGATAGAATGCAACAAAAATGAATGCACGCGAATGCGTGCAAGGTAAGAGCATAGATGGTTATAAACGAGATTTTGCATTTACATTTAAACATTGTTCATTTGCCCTTTTTTACTCATCGTTATCAGTAACGACGGAAGTAGACAGACTTTGGCTTCTGGATTTCGGAAGAGTGCGGAACTGTCAGATGTGCACATTATAAGAAACAGATGTGTACAAGAGAAACTGGTTATAAACCATACGATTGAATTAATCATAAACTTCAACTGATGCCAAAACTATCACGTGTTTACTCTGTCACCGACTTCGAACAGAGGATGAAGTTCTGACAGTTGGAATTTATATTCATACTTCATGCAAATAGATGCGCACCGATTTACAATTAAAGTAGAAAATTGCTTTGCCACTTAAAGTTTAATGCAGAGCGCGTCTTTTCTAACATCTATTTTTATAATACAGCAAATAAAGTTATGAATAAAATTAAATAAAATATTGTTATTTATGATAGAAAATATTTAAAAAAGGCATTTTCAATATCAGTAAACTTATATTTGTCGCGATATATGTTATTCTTCTTCCATAATTATAGTATTTTAAGTTATGTTAAAACTTTTCTATTTCTTTTTCTCCCTTTTTTTCCTTCTTATTATAAAAAGCTGAACTTTATCCTATAAAATTATTATGCATTTTTCTTTCAGCGCGCTTAAATAAGAATACGTCTTAAAATAGCTAATTTCGCTTGCATTTAATATAAAAAAATAAAAAAATAGTAAATAAAAGCAAGTAAATAAAAAGCAAAATGTTTTATTACAGTCTGATAGTACCGTTGTACGAATGTGAAAATGTGTTAAAATATAATTGTGAACCGTGTTTATAATTCTATTATGTTATATTTTTTCCAATGAAAAAGAATTGTATGATCGAATCATGTTATATACCATTCAGCATGTGTGCTGCAAACATCGCAACTATTTCATTAAAGCCGATAGCGGAATCGAAGCTGCCGAAATATTTGCCATCAAATATCAAACTCCCAATGAAAATGGGTATTTCGGGATCGTGCCAGAACTAGCGCCGATGCATCGCTGTTTTGACGTCGTTGCCTTGTTAGTGACGCGTCGCATCGCACCGAGCAACAATGTTGTTGGCAAACACAGCTGATCTCGCGGATCAATTGTCGGAATTGAACCCAATTTCACCTCGCGTTAGGTTGACCTAGTGTATGGTGTCGACGAGTCGAATCGATAAGCCCGCGTCTGCAAATATTCAGCGATCCGTTATGCGAGGAATCATTTTTTGCATTCAAAATAAAATCATTTCTTGCCAAAAATTCTGCACTCGCCAACTAAAATTCTTATTAACGATTATTCTGAGATTATATATGCGAAATTTTCAACAGATCGCGTCTAGTTATAAAGAATTATTCAAAACTCTAATAATAAGAAATTGTCGCCAATTGAATGAAAATTAATCTTTTCTTGTAACGATATGAAAGAATTATTAGATTTTAAATTATGCGCAAAAACAATTAATTAATTAAAGTAAAAAGTCTTAACAAATTAAGCTCAAAATTGCTAATACTGTTAAAAATAAAAATAATAACTATACTATAATATTTGTATTTAATTTATAAATGTTTAATTCTGTTAACTTGCAACGTGTAATAATATATTTTTGTCTGTGGTGTTTGGTTTATTATTTCGATGACAATAAAAAGTTATTTTACATAAATGATTTGTTGCATAGTAGTTGCATATGATAAGAAAACGAAACAGAGTAAAGATCCTTAAAAAATATGTATTTTATACAAAGAGAAGAATAAAAATATAATACATCTGTTTGATAGACCAAATAGACGTTTGCAAGTTGGAAGAATTTATGATGCATTCGTCGGTGTTAAATTTAATTTGCGAGACTTTGCTGAAATTGTAGCCAGTTCATTTCTGCATATGATTGCAAATTGTGCCATCATTTCCCAGATTTTACATTTATTGCCTAATTAATTGCAGCTACATTGCAACTATTTTATCAAAGATTTATATAAAATCGGATAAAAAAGTTTTCCATTTTTTTTCAAAAAATTATATATTATAATTATTATTTCCTTGTCAGCCTTTTCAGCTTTGATATAAGAAATATTGTATTTAACATATATTAAATAAAATAAAATTTATTTATAATTAAACTTATTATAATAGAAGATTCATTTTTTAATAATAACAAAACTGATCGCCAGAAATGTTCTAACTTATATTGTTTCAAGAAATAGTTCTGATATATTATTAATTATGTATAGTATTATGTCTTTCAATTTTAAAAATTCTTTTAATCAAGAAAAATATATATGATATCTTTCTTATTTTTTTATTCTTTTATGTCACCAGAGCTTTAGCTTAATAAACATATTTGCAGAGAAGAATTGTAGCATATTGATAGATAGTAACATATTTTTGCTTTCTAGAACTGTGCTTGAACATTTTTAGATCTTAAAAGACATTAAATGGAGAAGCACAATCTATACTTTGTATCGTCGAACGCACGATCTAACAATGACAACGTAATTATGAGCGATTTATCGGCTTGTAACGCTACTGAGAAGTTAGCCGTCTTTGAAACCGGACAGGGGCCTTTAGCCGCAACTTCCGGCAGCTTACACAGTGCCAGAAGTTTTCCAATTACACGGCGAGGCCGTCGCAATTTTCCCGTCAGAGCCCTTACCTTAACATTCTTCAATCTGTACTTTGCTCGCGAAGGAATCTTTTTGCTTGGCACTTTTTCTAAGCGCTGCTAAGGTTTCAAGGAAGTTAAAGTATCACCGGATATTCTACCGTAATTTACTACGAAACCAGATTTCTAGAAAGAGACAGAAAGAGAAAGAAAAAGAGAGAGAGAGAGAGAGATCTACGACATGATAAATTATTTATCAAATTAAAATTGTATATATAAACTTTTCTTTTTTAAAGCACATGATACGAGTCTGACGAGAAATATTAACAAATATTTAAAATTGTGACACAAATTGATTTAAACGCACATGTTGTGTTTCTTATATCAATAGTATCGAATAATGTATCCAAATGTATATTATCGCTATTCGCTTTTCTCGTACATCATATAATTTTTCTCGAGCGTTTACGTCATCTAGCGAGGCGATTACTTCTCGGTCTCGCAGACCTGGCGTACTTAACGTGTACAGTGTAAATGAGTGTTTTAAGCATACCGAATATTCAAAGGGCACCTTTGCTGTTGGTTCTGGTCGTTGGTCCTCGCGTATAATTTGAGTGCTGGCTCCGCTTTCGTCGCAATTATGCAATGTAAATGAAGTCCATTAACTTTATCGTTCAAAGGTCCAAGTCGCATGCTCGCTTATTCCTTTTGCAAACCAATCTGGTTGTTTGCAAGATACCGCTAAATCGAAAAGTTCTCTCAATAACGATAATGCGGACGTATTCTCTTGTCGAGGAGCGATACGTTGGATGCACAATTTTCCACGATACTTTCACACACGTGTCTCGCGTGTTCGTGCTTAACAGATTATTGCCTGGCTACGGTATTCTTTTATTGTGCCATAGTCGTTGGTTGCACACCGGTTTACATTTCCGTGCCTTGAGTTTTTCACTTTTAGTTTAAAACTGCAACCGGAGCGGCGCGATGCCGTAGTGTTTCCAACGCGAACATTGTAGATCTCGCAAGCTCGTAATTAAATTCTCCCCTTTATCACGAATGTTTCGTTAGAATTGTACCGGCTTGACTATGCCATGTTGCATGGTGGAGAATTTAACATGGAGAAAATGAAATTCTGCAAAACGGCGACCACATTTAGAAACACGGTAATACACGTATTTGTGGGTATATTTAATTATTTAGACCGAGTTATATTAAATTTCAGCAAAATGTTTAGATTTTTTTTTTTCAAGAAATCATGTTATTATGAAAATGATTTAGAAAGAAAAAATTTAGTAGTATTTTTGAAACCACAGATATTTCTAATTTTGATATAAAATAAAATAAGCATATTTTTTGTATTTACCGACAACGTAGGATTTTCAAAGTAAAACGAGTGAAAAAAGAGTAAAAATTAAAAGCACGTTACTTAATATTTAAAGAATATACGTTTTTAAAAAAGCTTTTACATATTTTTCCAGAATAATCGATCCAAGTCTTCTTATTGCAATATAAAATATATCGCGATGAGAAAAGATGATCCCGTACATTCAGTAGATACAGCCTGACTCGCGTCAGACCACGGGCGGCTGCGGGCCATAAAAGATCGATCACGCCTCGGCGGAAAGTGCAGCACGGCCGGGACGTAGCTCGATCGTTTATCGAAGGAGGTCGAAGCGATCGTTAGTGACTTCCAAGTACGAATCCCTGGCCGCATGCCTCCGAGAAACATTTTCGTGCATCGGAGCACCGCGGGTCGCCCCGGCGCGACGCGACGCGGCCAGCAAAATTAGCCGGGTCTTTCCCACACGGCATCTGCCCGCGCCCCGCGTCTACGTATATTCGTGTATAAAGCTTTCTTCTCTGCCTCGATATATACGTCCGTGATCGGCGCTGGAGGCGATGTACCGGGTGTCGAATTTCAAAGCGGTTCAATGGTACCGGGTTGCGTAGGATAGATTTATCTTAGGAATGATTCGCGTCAAGCTTGATACAGTATATGTCGCGCACAGGCACAAGACTCCTTACCGAAAACTCCTGAAAGGTGTCTTCAGCCTGCATGAGGTTTACCGTCGTTGAGCAATAAGGATTTTTGTACGCGACCTGGATGCAAGAGCGTATACCCTTGGGCCGGAGGAGGGCCGTCTTCCTCTCGAGTTCTTTCAGATGACTGGTGCTTGCTATAATGCGCGAACGGAACATGTTGTGTGATGTATCAGACGTAAGACAAGAAACTTGTCATAGACTCTTCCGGAATTACTTTTGCTGTCGAAAACGAATATATATATACTGTAAAGTAGACTGGCTTAATATGATAATACATTTTTAATTTAGAATGAAAAAAGTTTTATATAGTAAAATAAAATATTGTGCAAACATTTTAAAATTAAGAATGAAGAAGTAAATTAATTAAACAATGATGTCATATTTGAAAGAGTTAAAATAAAATGACGTTTTACCATTGCTTCTGTAACAATTCTTTAAAAATTGATTGTTATTTTACATTGTGTATTATTTTCTTATTTTATTAAATTATTCGATTTTTAGATATTTTATCTAATTATTGGTATTTAAAAATTGCCATGAATAGATTGATAAGTGAGAATATTGAATACAGAGAGGTACAACAATATATAATATGAACATAAAAATACTAGATCAAATTATTATGTTTGGAAAATTTTTTTGTCATGTATAATGCGTTGCGCTGACTGTATAATGAGTTTCTAATGCATTCTTTTTTTTCAATAATCATTTTTAATATTCCTGTAATCTCAATTTTCTGCATGCTTTTTTCATTCATTTACAAGCATAAATAATATACTCGCTTATGTGATAAATGGGTACTTTCCCCTTATTGATACATTAGCCTGAATATATTTCTCTTGTCTTTTCACAAAAATCATGTAAAACAACAGTAAGATTTGTACTGATCAAATTACTAACCTCAGCATAAGTAAACCACACGAGGTACATTCGAAACTCTGGATAAATTTAGACTTACTACGTATGTTTGTGCTCTACTTCCTAGACAAGGCATCAGATGCATTAGGCTTAAAACTTGAAAATGGTTAGTTAATTTTACATGTTCAAAACGTGTAACATACATAAAAATTATCTCCATTTTAATTTTATTCGTTCTCGTAAAATAATCTTGCTGTTTAAGTTTAAATTACGTTTTGGATTAAGTTTTGGACTTATTTAATTTTGCGTAAGAAAAGATATCTGCAAACTCGGTGCTTTATATCATCGACAACAGGCAAAAAGGATTATTAAACATGGCAAAAACGATGATTTGACCAAAAGTGAAAAATAGTTGAAACAATGTTAATAATTTTGCTGTACACAGCATGTGCTTAGAGAGATTAGGGGAGCTCGTATATGTTAAAATGTTTTAACGAAGATGCAGGGTAGAGTAATCGCAAAATCCGGACAGTGAACCTAGATTTAATGGCTTCTTTGAATATTTCAGGGAGAGCAATCGTGACTACAAACGATGCGATGGTGCGAATGCTTTTAATCGACCATACCATTCCGTTTTCTTTTATATCTGCTTTATTCGTTTTGTATCGCAATAGAACCCGATATTTATTGCTATGCAACTCGAAACCACTTGAGAAAGATGGAGACGGAATTTTGCAATGCATCGGATTTAGTTTTCATGATGTTTCGTTAAAAGACTTTTAAGAATACCATAAGATGTATAATAAAATATTAAACGACTGCTTGAAAAAAAATATTATAAATGAAGAGAGTTGTTTTGGAAATCTCGTCTGGAAAGTTAAAATTATACATATAAATAATTTCATTTTTATATGAGAAAGTGTTACAAAAATATTTTATTTTTGCATATCAAGAAAATTTACAGCGTAAAATTGATCACCAATCTTGTCAATTATCATACTCTCTTTAAAAAAGAGAGATATAAAGATACTTCGCACAATTTATACAATTCTTTTCATTGATAGATGTCATTGATAGAATGCAACAAAAATGAATGCACGCGAATGCGTGCAAGGTAAGAGCATAGATGGTTATAAACGAGATTTTGCATTTACATTTAAACATTGTTCATTTGCCCTTTTTTACTCATCGTTATCAGTAACGACGGAAGTAGACAGACTTTGGCTTCTGGATTTCGGAAGAGTGCGGAACTGTCAGATGTGCACATTATAAGAAACAGATGTGTACAAGAGAAACTGGTTATAAACCATACGATTGAATTAATCATAAACTTCAACTGATGCCAAAACTATCACGTGTTTACTCTGTCACCGACTTCGAACAGAGGATGAAGTTCTGACAGTTGGAATTTATATTCATACTTCATGCAAATAGATGCGCACCGATTTACAATTAAAGTAGAAAATTGCTTTGCCACTTAAAGTTTAATGCAGAGCGCGTCTTTTCTAACATCTATTTTTATAATACAGCAAATAAAGTTATGAATAAAATTAAATAAAATATTGTTATTTATGATAGAAAATATTTAAAAAAGGCATTTTCAATATCAGTAAACTTATATTTGTCGCGATATATGTTATTCTTCTTCCATAATTATAGTATTTTAAGTTATGTTAAAACTTTTCTATTTCTTTTTCTCCCTTTTTTTCCTTCTTATTATAAAAAGCTGAACTTTATCCTATAAAATTATTATGCATTTTTCTTTCAGCGCGCTTAAATAAGAATACGTCTTAAAATAGCTAATTTCGCTTGCATTTAATATAAAAAAATAAAAAAATAGTAAATAAAAGCAAGTAAATAAAAAGCAAAATGTTTTATTACAGTCTGATAGTACCGTTGTACGAATGTGAAAATGTGTTAAAATATAATTGTGAACCGTGTTTATAATTCTATTATGTTATATTTTTTCCAATGAAAAAGAATTGTATGATCGAATCATGTTATATACCATTCAGCATGTGTGCTGCAAACATCGCAACTATTTCATTAAAGCCGATAGCGGAATCGAAGCTGCCGAAATATTTGCCATCAAATATCAAACTCCCAATGAAAATGGGTATTTCGGGATCGTGCCAGAACTAGCGCCGATGCATCGCTGTTTTGACGTCGTTGCCTTGTTAGTGACGCGTCGCATCGCACCGAGCAACAATGTTGTTGGCAAACACAGCTGATCTCGCGGATCAATTGTCGGAATTGAACCCAATTTCACCTCGCGTTAGGTTGACCTAGTGTATGGTGTCGACGAGTCGAATCGATAAGCCCGCGTCTGCAAATATTCAGCGATCCGTTATGCGAGGAATCATTTTTTGCATTCAAAATAAAATCATTTCTTGCCAAAAATTCTGCACTCGCCAACTAAAATTCTTATTAACGATTATTCTGAGATTATATATGCGAAATTTTCAACAGATCGCGTCTAGTTATAAAGAATTATTCAAAACTCTAATAATAAGAAATTGTCGCCAATTGAATGAAAATTAATCTTTTCTTGTAACGATATGAAAGAATTATTAGATTTTAAATTATGCGCAAAAACAATTAATTAATTAAAGTAAAAAGTCTTAACAAATTAAGCTCAAAATTGCTAATACTGTTAAAAATAAAAATAATAACTATACTATAATATTTGTATTTAATTTATAAATGTTTAATTCTGTTAACTTGCAACGTGTAATAATATATTTTTGTCTGTGGTGTTTGGTTTATTATTTCGATGACAATAAAAAGTTATTTTACATAAATGATTTGTTGCATAGTAGTTGCATATGATAAGAAAACGAAACAGAGTAAAGATCCTTAAAAAATATGTATTTTATACAAAGAGAAGAATAAAAATATAATACATCTGTTTGATAGACCAAATAGACGTTTGCAAGTTGGAAGAATTTATGATGCATTCGTCGGTGTTAAATTTAATTTGCGAGACTTTGCTGAAATTGTAGCCAGTTCATTTCTGCATATGATTGCAAATTGTGCCATCATTTCCCAGATTTTACATTTATTGCCTAATTAATTGCAGCTACATTGCAACTATTTTATCAAAGATTTATATAAAATCGGATAAAAAAGTTTTCCATTTTTTTTCAAAAAATTATATATTATAATTATTATTTCCTTGTCAGCCTTTTCAGCTTTGATATAAGAAATATTGTATTTAACATATATTAAATAAAATAAAATTTATTTATAATTAAACTTATTATAATAGAAGATTCATTTTTTAATAATAACAAAACTGATCGCCAGAAATGTTCTAACTTATATTGTTTCAAGAAATAGTTCTGATATATTATTAATTATGTATAGTATTATGTCTTTCAATTTTAAAAATTCTTTTAATCAAGAAAAATATATATGATATCTTTCTTATTTTTTTATTCTTTTATGTCACCAGAGCTTTAGCTTAATAAACATATTTGCAGAGAAAAATTGTAGCATATTGATACATAGTAACATATTTTTGCTTTCTAGAACTGTGCTTGAACATTTTTAGATCTTAAAAGACATTAAATGGAGAAGCACAATCTATACTTTGTATCGTCGAACGCACGATCTAACAATGACAACGTAATTATGAGCGATTTATCGGCTTGTAACGCTACTGAGAAGTTAGCCGTCTTTGAAACCGGACAGGGGCCTTTAGCCGCAACTTCCGGCAGCTTACACAGTGCCAGAAGTTTTCCAATTACACGGCGAGGCCGTCGCAATTTTCCCGTCAGAGCCCTTACCTTAACATTCTTCAATCTGTACTTTGCTCGCGAAGGAATCTTTTTGCTTGGCACTTTTTCTAAGCGCTGCTAAGGTTTCAAGGAAGTTAAAGTATCACCGGATATTCTACCGTAATTTACTACGAAACCAGATTTCTAGAAAGAGACAGAAAGAGAAAGAAAAAGAGAGAGAGAGAGAGAGATCTACGACATGATAAATTATTTATCAAATTAAAATTGTATATATAAACTTTTCTTTTTTAAAGCACATGATACGAGTCTGACGAGAAATATTAACAAATATTTAAATATAAGAATAAATTATTTTTTATATAAAAGAAAAACATGTGTATATATGTGACATTAAATTAAATTATATTAAATATATAGTACTATACTTTGTTGTCGTACATGATTGATAATTTTCTTGCTAAGTTAGGGATAATATATAAAGTAAAATAGTCGTATTTTTCCAAATATTATAACATAAAAATATAAACTACTTTCCCATTTTTATTACACAATAATATCAATTTTTGTAGTAAAATATTGTATATGTAATACTTAGTGTTCAATGATCTCATAATTATTCATTTGATAGATATAGTTTTTGTACTTTTATAGCATATTTTTGGTTTTTTAATCAATTTTTTATAATTTTTTTACAGTATTAATAACATACTTTGCTTCCCTATCTATGAAGCGGATGATGGAAATTTATCCACTTGCGCCATGTGATCTCTCCCAATATCAAACATAACACAAAACTTAAATGCATTCTTTTAATACGTGTCACAAAATGTAGTTCATTTAATAGATAAAAAAGGAGTTAACGATCATCATGCCGAAAAAGCACGGTAGTTAACGATGACAGTTATGCAAAATTTGTTTTTAAAATCGTCACGTATTCACACGTGTGTCGGAACTCCCTAAAATCACTTCCCCGATTCACACTATAATGCGCCGAAAATCTTGGCATGTACCCAACGTGTGAATCGTAAAATAACAGACCGCCGTTGAGGAAGGCAACCTAATTTGCTTTCTAGTGAGATAACTGGGTGAAAACTGCATGTTTTCTTGGTGGAAGCGAGAGAAAGAAAGATATATATTAACTCTTTCTATATTAAATAATTTGGATAATAATTGCAAAGTAATCAATTAATAATAAATAATTAACATGTACATAGAGATATACAACTATAATATTAAAAATAAAACTTGAATATTTACGTACATAGTATTGTCAATTATACCGAAGCACAAAAAATATTGCTAAATTTTTCTATTTTATAAAAAAATGTAAAGAATAAATTTAACGATATAAAGATTTAATTTCTTTAATCTTATTATAAAAAAAAGATTATATTCTTAAAATTGTTTATTAGCGGGTGGTCTAGAAGGATCAACGACGTTTTGACCATTTAAGAATACAATTAAGCAACATTTTCGTTCCATCGAGCTCGTGACAGCTGGTTGTGCGTTATAAATTATAATAATGTACCGAGTCGCCAGAGGTTAAATCAGGCTGACACTCTTCAATTATCTGGCCTCCCCTCAAGCTGATATCACGATGCATCGGTCGCCCACATCCTCATCAGTGTCATTGAGAATGCACCGCATCATCGCGAATAAAACGTTCAGTCTTTTTCTCTGTCTCTCTATGTGTGTCGTAAGCTTGAATACTTCTTTAAATAAGTAAAGCATTTGAAGCGATAATATGCTAAGTCATGGAAAAGAAAGACTTACAATATTTATAGCTCGTACATATTTGAGCCATAAAAATATTTTGTAAAGACTCTTTTTTTCTGTATTATACCCCGGGACAACCATTCAATACACAATCATTTCTTATAGAAATGTCATCAAGCATGATAATCAAATAAAATGTTCAATCAAAATATAAAAAGCATAATTAGTTATTTTTGAATAGTAATATTTCACATATTAAATATCGCATTTTAAAAGATAGGGAGAAAGACAGACTTCAGTATTTAGTTTATATAAGTAAAAGAGATGAATATGTCTGAAAACGTGTACTATTTAATAGCAAAACTATCTTTTCTATTTTACATACAAGCATCACTTAAATCTAAAATTTTGAAAATTAAGAAACAAAAATGCGTAATACTTATCTTTTGATTCTTTAATTCTGCGTAAAAATATTTTTCGATATGATTCTCGAGAATCGAGACATGGAAGTATGACGCGCGGAAACGATGATGTTTAACGATCAATATTTGTATCCGGATATAAATAAGTGCAAATATCAACATATAGTGACATAGTTACTTTTAGATACTCCGTGTGATATGCAATAGCGCGTATACGCACGTTTGTATGTGATGGTACGATACTGCGTCAGATTTATTGATGGCTGAATAGCCGTTCTTTTTTTGCGCTCTCGTAGTCACGTAAATTCGAAATTTTTGAGCCGAATATAGACGGATATCCCGTCATGTTTATCTCTGCACGTATAGATCTGCACAGTCAAACATAGATTTTGCAGTGCGGAATGGTTATCATTGTGCAAACATAAGTTTGTGTATAAAATGCATTGTCAGCGTTTTAACACTGGCGTATTTTATACTCGGGCTAAAATTTTTCCATTAAGGAATCTATCCTTAAAGCTGATAAAGTATTTGTAAAGCGCATATCTATTTTTTTTTTATTTTATAAAATATATAATATTTTAAAATATAAAATATATATATTATATTTTATATTTTATTTAAAAAAAGAGCTGCAGAGATAACTTTCTATTAAAATATATCTAAAACATGAATTTTAAAAAATGATAAAATCATTGATACTTTCTATAAAAAAGACTCTTGCGATTAAGAAATATGACTGCAATATATAGATTTGTAAATTATGCAATGGCAATATATTGAATGTATTTTTACAGCGTTGTTTTGCTGTGCAACAGTTGTCTTAAAAGCAACATAGAAGTTGTACGAGTTATTATAAAAAGATAAGAAACCGCAGTAGAGATAGAAAGCCGTGCACGTTTGCAACATTTTCTCGCGACCATTTTTGATCTCATCGATAGAGATAAGAGGGAAAGTCTATATGGAGGCATTCTATTGCTGTTCGTACATTTTGTAAAGAAAGAAAAAAGAGTTTGATGGGAACACGCGTAACGAGGCCGATTGCTTGTGCGACGGAAATAGAGCGATTTATCTAGTAACTTATAGCAATTTCTGACGATAAAACGAGCGTTGTAAACAGCTATTTCCATAAGTAATAAGCAGTATCGGAAGATTCACTCGATCCAATATCGTTTTTGATGCGTTGACATATCATAATAAAAATCATATTGGAGAATTACGTATTATTGTCAAAGGATGTTGACGGATTAGCAAACTAAAATCATCAATAAATCGTTGATCGATATTGAATAGATTGATCGTAACATGCTCAAGAATTTTGCAAAGACTACTCGTATCAATTCCTTCTTATTATTTTTCTCGTTTCTCCTTTTCTATCTTATTCTTTCTGCTACATAAAAGATGATTGATTACAAAGAAAAGGCAGAAACGGGCCAGAATTTTTTGGACAGAAACTATCCAGAGTATCCGGCTATAAATTTCTGAATAGAAACTGGCAGAAAAGCTAATTTCTTGTGAGTGCCACAGATCGATATTTTAGTAAATTTGTATTTTTTATACATTTAAATTTTCTCTCTATGATTATTATTTCAAATATAATTTTTATTGCAAAATATTTACTTGATACTATATAATTGGCAATTAAATTTTTGTTCGATTAAAAAGAAATGCGTTATTAAACATCATCTTTTCGTAGTTTAAATCGGCGCAGACGTGATAATGGGATTGGATATAACGCGATAAAAGGACTTATCATCTTCGACGTAGCGCAGTGCTTTCGCTCGGAAGAATTGCTTTGACGGTATTAAGGAGCGACTATTATAATTCTATTATTGCATCGAATACTATTAGCATAATAATGAATGACATTTTTTATAGACATTGCAGCAGGGAAAATGAACTAAAAGTTTTTCTATAAGTGCATTATTGCGGCTTCTCATTATTTTAAAATTGATTAAAGGTAAAATTAAAACCAGAAACCACACACTAGTTTTCACATTACTTATAATTATTGAAATATTATAAAAAAGAGATATGATAACAGTCTGATTTTTCAAAAACTTGAAAAAATATAAATTGTTATTTGTGCCACCCGTTGTACGAGCGAGAAATGCTAAGGTTATTACTCCCGGGCCAGGTTGATCCATCTATTTCGAGATTAGGGCATTTCGCCAAATTTATGTTAATTATACAAATTATTGTTTTTCGTTTTTGCATACTCACGGATGACGCCTATTAGTCTGCTTTAGACTTCGCGGAAATAGTTTTCCGCTCATCCGTTGATTTCTTCCTTTTATCATTTCATTATTCTATTTATGATCAAAGAGAGATTTAAGTAATTAATGATAGAAAGTTACCAATGAAGAACATAAAAGTATGTTCATAACTCGATTATCTTAGTAATTAAATGAAATCAATTTTACACCATTTTTTTATTTATCAATCAAATTTACAAACATTTAATTTTATGTAAAATTAGATTAATATTTCATATTCTTATTAAAGATATATAATTATTAATTATCTATATGTCTTTCTAATAAGTATGTATCGATTACATATTAGAGAAAATTGAAGATTTAATTTGCAGTATTGCAAACAAATATTAATTATTATTATGTACTGTACAAAATTAAAGAATTGTTTTTTATGTATATACCAGAATCCATTTATCTATAATTTGGATGTAAGTATTATGATTGCTTATATACATCTATCTCAATAGAAATATAAATAAAATTTGAAATATTATTTAATAATAACGCATTTATATGTATCTTTTTATATCGCACAGAGTTAATTGATGACGTTTCTTTTTCTATGTTATAAATAATACTACGCTTAGAATGGATTTATATTTATTTATCGAGCAAAAAAGTTTGGCTGAAAACATTCATTAGATGTGTCTTCTCTGTAATATGCAAACTATGCATTATCCGCATTATTCTCAGTATCATTAATATCCTTGGACACCCACAACCTAATTTCTTGTGAGTATCTTATTGGTTTAACGTCTCTTCTCGTTACTCTAAACTAAACGTAAGAAGCGGTTGATGAAGCTTGCTAACAAAACAAAGTACCAATGTATGATTTAAACTGCAGACAACATCAAGTTTACCAATAATTTGTTTTTGAAAATGAATTATTATAAAGGTTTATATTTATAGTTACATATAATGTTAACAAGAGCTTATATGTATATATATATTTATATAACATTTTTATATATTTATATACAAAATATTTGATTACATGTATAATTGTTAAAAAAATTATTTCTTATATGATTTATTAAACTTACATAATATGTTGTTTATTATTTAACGCTCTTTAATAAAGATGTAATTATTATCTAACGTAAGTGGAAATCTTTTTAAAGGTGATCGTTACGTGTTTAGCATTTATAATATTTTTAACGTGTGATTTAAATAATTTATATTTTTAATTTATTGATTTTTTTAAATTAATTCTCTAAATTAATATCTGACTCTCCATACTATTTCTAATAATTTATAAGACTAGAATAATAGTTCTTTCTATTTGCGATTGCAGGGTAATACAGGAGCATATCGGAGCAAAACCGGCATCGGCATTGCTAACACGTTCGGTAGGAATACTTCCGGCGGAAATATGCCAAGCTGTAGAAGCGGCTATTCTGGAGTAACATCAAATTCCACTCGAGTTGCTAATAAGGAACGAGCATTCGATAGTTTTGAAAACGCTTTTCTCAAAAAGGATAAATTTGAAGATAAAAATAAATTCAAATATTCATGTAAGATATTTATTTCTTTACAATAATATGTATTGATAATTTCTACATTATTTACATATAGTCTAAAAGGAAAATTATATATACATACACACACACACACATATATATATATATTTATAAAACTTATATTTTTAGAATATAATCATAATATTATCTTTAAATCATCTCTTCTTGTGCAGATACCAAAGACGCTGACAAAAATCGATTACATTCCGGAAGATCTTCATCTGAAGACGTGAGCGTGAAAAGTCCGTTATCTAATAGTAGGTCGTCTCTCTTTGAAAAGTACTCGTTTTCAGCTGGCAAAACATCGGAGAGGCCATCTTCCGTGTTGGACAGATATAACCGACCGGCTTCGCGAGGGAAGAGCAGAGAGCCCGAAGGAATATCACGATACGGATCCGGTACATATTCTGGATCGAGTTTCGTACGAAATTATGGCAACGACAGCAGAATCGAAAAGGATCATCCGCCAGTCTCCTATAGAGGATTACGTTCCAATTCCGGAAAAACATCACGCGAGCCCAGTCCGGAAGTCGGTGTCGGAAAAACGGCGTCGTCTTATAATCGCTCAGCTGCATCGCCCAGTGAGTGCAATTGTTTTATTAGATATTGTATTATAAATCACAAAAATATGAGAAGATATTCTTTAATTTTATAATTTTATTATTATTAGGCCACTTTACAGATATTATTTTGTAATTCATATTTTAAAAAAACATTTAGAAAATAGAAAATTTTTAAACTCCAAAATATATTTTTAAAAGTTGTTTTTACTAAATTGAAAACAAACTTTATAACAGCGAAAATTGTAATGAATATTATTTGTTTATTTAATCATCAAAACTCACACAAATAAACAATTAGTTTTAAATCTATACTGTTCAGGTACGTCTGAATCAAGCTCGACCACAATCTCGACAAGATTTGGATCGACAGCTGGTTCACGATTTCTCTCATCGCGAAGCAACGAACGAATACCCACAGCCATAAATTATTCCGCGACAGACAGATTCCGAAACGCGAGTACTAAGTCTATTAACCAGAAAGACGAAGAGGAATCAAGGCTTGTTACTATGCCTGACAAAGACGGAAGTCATAAAGCATATAAAACTTCAAATCGAATGGAAGAGGATGAAACCAACAATAGGCTTTCTGACAGCGAATTTGTAACGCTGACGATGATGACCAGAAGTACTTCACCAACACCTCCAGCTTCTTCGTCCTATGTCAGAAGCAGGCGGGCGGAAATCGGTATCGTTCATCAGAAAGAAGTGACCAGAGCCCGAAAATTACCGGATACCATGGACGAAGAGACGCAGTGCGATCGAATGGAAGAAACATCAAGATTCTCGAGGTATGGAGGCAACAATAGAATATCCGGGGCACCCTGGTCAACGTATTTGGATAAATACTCGTCATCAGGCACAACTTCGGTTGGAGGTCCATCTATATATTCGTCCAGAGGATTCACTAATGCGAGCTCTTCCAGTAGTAGATTCAATAGCTTCGCGTATACGAGAACGAACGAAATTCCGGCGACCACGAGAAATGAATCCGCTACCAAGGAATCGTCGAGTTCTAGTCAGGAAACTCATAGTTCTAGCAATAAAAATCAAACCGAGGAAGTTCCCAGTGGTTCAAAATGCACGACTAGCAATGAAAATTCAACGTCTAATGACTCAAACGCATCCTCGAAGGCGCAAAATATTCATAGCACGAAGAAAGAAATAAATGAAGGTAGAATACGAGGTAGCGAACAGTGTTCCTGCGGAGGACGAAAAACTGAAACAAGCGGAAATCCTGATAGCTCCAGGATTTTCAACCAGAACGTTGCATTTCACCGCAAAGATGATTCAATGGAGGATTCCCAGGAAAGCAACGGTAGTCGCGAAGATTGGAATAGCAGACAAAGTTCTGTGTCGAGGTGCCATGAATATAACCAAAGAAAACCGTCTATTCCGCGGGTTGGACGTAGTTCGCCAAAGAGCGAAATAAAGATTTCCAAATGTTCTTCAAAGACTGAAATAATATCACCGAAACGAGAAGCATACTGTGAAAGGAGAGGATCCACTTCCAAGTCTGATGCCAGTTCTTCTTCTAAGACCGAGGAGTCTCTTCGAATTGTAGAAGGACATTGTCAAAATCAAAATGAAGAAATTATTTCCCAAAAGCGTGATATTTCGCAAAGAAAAGATTCTACATCGAGGTATGTAAATCTGCTTTCTAATGAAGTAATTATTTATGTAATTTATAAGCAATTACATACAAGAGAAACAAATTATTTATATTATATTAACTATGCTTTTGTTAAGAATATAATTGCTTTTAACTTATTTTTATTGTAATATAAATACATGATTACAATATTAATTGCACGTTTTTATGTCCAATTTTAAGCTAATTTTCAATTTTTAACAAGCACAATTTTTGCAATATCTAATGTTAAAGTACAAGCAATATAAAATAATTTTATATGAAATATGCTAATATATTACATATTGTATACAAATTAGTTGCAAAAGTTAAAAAAATTTCATAAATTAAGTTTTTACGAGCATAAATAGAGAGAATAACGTTATTTTTCTCAATTAATTTTTAAGAAATTATATACAAAAATTTTATATATAGATATCTACAACTTTTAATTATTATCACATTTTTACCGTAGAAATAAAAAAAAATGATCCGTGATCATTGAAATGTAGAGCAAATAGATTGATTGAAAAACCGCAAGAATCCTTAGAGAATCTAGTAGAGAGAAAATGCATTTTATAAATATTGTTTCACTTAATTATCGTATTTTTATTAAAAGCGGTTCTTCACAAAGTCGTTCGACACCGCAATCTAGGAATGGATCGACGAGGAATATATCGCGTCAAATGACGCGGACCGGTTCGTCCGATGGATCTCCTGTAAACATGCCAATTGGCAGATCGAAATCATCGTCAACTAGTTCGGTGACGAGTCAGAGTGTAAAAATAAAGGCGACGACGCCGCCATCGTCCGGCAAGTCATCCGGCGGTTTGGTTCCGCCATCAGTGAATCTACGACAAGGCGGTTCGCCGGACGCGCGCGGCAAACCACCTGTGCCGAAAAATGATACTACGACCGCTGCCACATCGAAGTGCATCGTGGCAGCGAAGTACGTGAACAAAGATTTCCGCAAGTCGACCTTGAACATGGAGAACGGCGATACGCCGCGCTCCAAGTGCGCGAGAAGGAAGAAGAGCCAGAGAACCATCTGCGTCAGCTCCAAGAATTCCGAGATGACCACGGAACACATTCCCCAGGCTGTCTCTTCGGAATCTTCGATGAAGTCTGGTCAATCAAGATTAATGACTCTTTCGGGAAAATCAAAGCATATGCTCGGAAGGAGCGG
>NW_021848490.1:223646-277064 GCF_003651465.1 Formica exsecta | reverse complement strand
GGTTCAAATGGCTCAATGAAATGGAAAGAATCGAGAGGCGAATCAAAGTCACCTTGCGGAACGAAAAAGAGGCCATCTGAGACTTCTGTTTCTAGCAATAGTAGTCAGTCGATCTCCGCAAATTCTTCCAGCAGCGAGGATAATGATGAACATGCAGACAGATCGGATTTGAAACGGAGAAGAAAACGAGCGTCAGAATCGCCCAAATCGCTCGAAATAAGAGGTAAGATCAGTGCGGGATCATCAAAAACAAGCGTGTTGGCATCATCGGCCGATGAGATATCTTTGATGACGGAGAAACCACCCAGGCCACCGTCTAGTCCAAGATCGAAAAGTGATCGTGTAGCGAAAACAGAAGAGGCCAAGTCATTTTTGATGAGAGCACTAGCACCAGTGACGAATTTTTTTAAGAATAGGAGTCAAGATTCAGGTGATGCAAGTAAATCAGGTAATTGGGTTGACTCCAACGAGGAGAACTACGAAGCCTGTAACAAGTCAAGACAGTCGCTATCATCTTCGAAATCGATCAACCAGAATCTGTCAAAAGGTTCTAGTTTTACTAATTCCGAGAGGAATGACGAAATAAAAAAAAATAATATGAGAATTCAAAATCAGTTTTCTGGGGAGAAACCATGGTGGTTGGATTCAAATTCTGATAACGTTCCAGAAGGAGTTGAAAAGGATAATCGATGGAACGAAGATGTCAGTCAGGACACAACAATTAGCACAGCCTTGCCGGATGATGGTAAGCTAATTATTAAATCTTTGTAAAAATATTTTTAAATATTAATATATTATTTATCTAGCTTAAATATGTGTTATCACATATTGCAACTTATGTATAATAAAAATATAAAATTTTATAATAAAATACAATTTGATAATTATATATTTCAATGTAAGATAAGTAAATTACATTTAGATACGTAAAGTTTAGTACTATATATTTTTTATTTTAATTTTCAACTCTTTTAATTTAACAGTTTTCAAATATTTGTTATTTTATTTATTGCATATGTCGGCAGGAAAATGTAAGCTCAAATTTTGGAGACAAGAATCGGGAGAACGTGCCTGGTGGTTGGACGATGTTTCAGCGGAAGAAACAAAGAGATCACCCTCATCGGCATCTCCCGTCTCGAGACGAGGTTCCAGTCGAGGCAGTTTTCGATCAGCCGATCGACGAAACCGCATCAGGCATCAGCAATCTGGTGAACGAGCGTGGTGGATGAGCGATGATCCCGAGAACGTTCCGGAGGGCGTAGAGGTCATCCCTATGGCGTCTCCCGATAGTCAAAGTGTCGACCAACCTGATGGTTTCGTCGATAACGAGAGCCTCTATTCTTCAAAGCCGCTTAAAAAGATCCGGCATATCGAATCCGGAGAGAAAGCATGGTGGATGGACAGCTCCTCGAACGTTCCTGACGGGGTCGTCAGGATTCCCGTGGAAATTGCCAATAGCACTTCCGATTCCTCCGAGTCGTACGAGAAGATCGATATCGGCGTTAACCCTGAACCTGAAACGCGTGTGAAGAAAAATCTTTCTAGATTTCCTATCGAATTTCCGCCACCACCATCCGAGGAGCCGTTGGGAGATCGCGCGAGTCCGGAAGGGGTAAAATTAATTATTATATCTTGCAGTATTCATCGCATAATCTCTCGACATTAACGGCTTTGTGTAATCCCATAAATCTTTGATCCTGAAAGATTGGAGTAATTCAAACAAAAAGATAAGATTATGACACATATGATTAATAATAAAATAATATTAATAAAATAAATAATAAAATATTAATAAAATATTATTTATATATTATTATATTAAATAATAAGATAAAAGTTTTTAGATTATTTTTTTTTTACTTCCTCGTAATTAATTTGTTACAAGTATTGAATTATTTTCGAAGATGCATATAAAATTAAACTTAGAATTTAAGAGAATTTTTATCTTTATGTGATTGTTTTAGACAATTAAAATTTAATGTTGGAAAAAACAAAAAGATTGATGAAAATGAATAATTTGAATTGTCTAAATAATATAGCATTTATCATTGAATCTTTTTATTTTATATATTAGTAGTTAAAAATATTAGTATCAGTTATTACTCTATATACATATTTACGTATATATATATTATTACATATTAAAAATAATATAAAAATATTATCGACATTGATGTATAACAATATATTACATTACTGCGTTTATCATCCGTATTTTGAAAAATGTGATACGATTAAAAATATAAAATGCAAATGATTTATTTAAATTCTTACATAAATTATCACAGAGATTACAGAACGTTTAAGTTCATTATTTCTGTTACAGGTCGAAAATCCACCTGACCCGCCGGACAATTATGGAGGACGGGACTCACCTTATGACAATGTGCCGACAACTCGAAGGTTATCACCAAGGAAACGACCCTCCACCTTGCCATTGTTCATTGGTCAGCACACTGACATCGATGACATGCTCGGTGATACAGCTGCTCTATGCCACAGTTCTGTTCTCTCCCGTGTTCGTAAACAGGAACGCGTTGAAGAGGGTGAGAATGAATTTAGTGTCACTTAGCCATCGATGCTATCGTACCCAGCTTACATTGTATCAGTCTGATGTATTGAATCATGTTCAACAAAGTGGGTCGGCTTAAATCTTTGTGAAACCATAATACTAAAACATGTTATATAATAATATAAAATAATAATGGAGCAAAAAGTAAACTCGATATATTATTTGAGAAATGAGAATATCTATACAGCATTAAGATCTCTGTAAGAAATATGCACAAAATTGGATATTTAAAATGTAAAAATGTTAAAGTATTTTAAATAAATAAATATTATATATTGGAGGACGGGACTCACCTTATGACAATGTGCCGACAACTCGAAGGTTATCACCAAGGAAACGACCCTCCACCTTGCCATTGTTCATTGGTCAGCACACTGACATCGATGACATGCTCGGTGATACAGCTGCTCTATGCCACAGTTCTGTTCTCTCCCGTGTTCGTAAACAGGAACGCGTTGAAGAGGGTGAGAATGAATTTAGTGTCACTTAGCCATCGATGCTATCGTACCCAGCTTACATTGTATCAGTCTGATGTATTGAATCATGTTCAACAAAGTGGGTCGGCTTAAATCTTTGTGAAACCATAATACTAAAACATGTTATATAATAATATAAAATAATAATGGAGCAAAAAGTAAACTCGATATATTATTTGAGAAATGAGAATATCTATACAGCATTAAGATCTCTGTAAGAAATATGCACAAAATTGGATATTTAAAATATAAAAATATTAAAGTATTTTAAATAAATAAATATTATATATATATATATATATATATATATGTATATTTGTCATTGCAGATTCTTTTGAAAACAGCTCAGAGTGCGAAGAAATAGATGCAACTCAGGTGATTATTCATGACAGCACGCCGAAAACACCGGTGATTCAACGAAGAAACCGGTATGTTTCATAATGATAATTTAGTATGAATTTAAAGAATATTTGTAAATTATATATATATTTGATATCTGCACATAATTTAACAATTATATATAATGTACATCATTGCATATGATTATGTTTTCTTCTTTTTTCAGTGATAATAAGAGGATTCAACCAGACGGCTATATTCCGGTAAGTTTTGTCATGTGAATTTACATTATGTAGATGTCTATAATGCTTTCATTTGATTAAAAGTCTATATGTATATAAATATAGAAAACGTAACAAAAATTAAAAAATTAATATAACAGTATAAAGTTTAAAAATGTAAAGAGAAAATGATTAAAAAAGCAAATCGATAAAATTTTTAAATTGTATTAAATAAAATATAATAAATAACAATAAAATAAACAATGCAAATTAAATAAAGAATAGAATTCCTTTTTGGAAGTTTTTAAAAAAATACTCTTTTCTTTTTAATTTATATCGATATATCGTTTTTTAGATTTTTTCTTAATCAATTTTTACTTAGTTTTTTATTTGGTATTTAAACTCTTGTAAAAATGATCATGAAAAGTAAAAAAATTATATTTGAATTAAATTTTTTTATAATAAAGTTATCAGTAAAACGACATTTATTACTTTGCTCGAAATAAGAATATTCTTTAAAACAAGTGCAATAAATTTGCTGACGAGTCTTGTGTCAAAAATAGCGAGAACATACGCTTTTTATAGCTTTATCTTTTTAAATTATGCATTTATTTATATTTATTATTTCAATATTTTTGCTTTTGCATCTCGATATCTTTGTTGATAGTCGTCCATACGCGTGCATCGCCGACTATACCGAAAAAAGTCTGTGAACAAAGACCTACGAAAGAATGAATGAGATCAAGAGGCGTGAAAGTGTGCGCGACATTATTGTTTCTCGCTAGGGATGCACGAAAGAGCTTCTTGCTACCCTTCTACACCTTTTTTTTATATTGCACACAAAGCAGAATCAACAAAGGAGTCTTGCTTGTTGAGTGCTTGCTTCGTTCTTCGTGTATTGCGTCTCAGTTAATAATCACTCTGTCGCTATGATGTCGTCGCAGTTTTCATTAATGTTTAAAGATCCAATTTTATTATAGTATAATTATATTTTATGCGAATTATTGTGTCTTAATTTGTGGTTAATTCGTAATTTATATTGCAATGTAAATGCAATTTTGTAAAACGAAAAGATTCGTAACTATTTAATTGATTACTTCGCTCGATTGTCATGCAAAAGTTACTTATATTTTTCCACTATTATGAGTTGGCAGCTTTACCATCCTTCACAATGAACCTCCATCACGTTTCTATAGGCCCAGCAACGGCCTTTTGTACTATGTGAGCTCCCCCGCTCCCCCACTATGAGAATTTGTTTGTAGTACACAGCCGACAATACGTATATCGTGCTTATAGTTTTGTCACATTGCACTGGCTAATTATTTTTTTACTGCCCAATTGTTATTTCAGCCATTCTCTATATCTGCTTTCTCTTCGGTAGATTATAATTCTTTGTACGGTAACTTTTTGAATCGTTTTTGATTTTTACTTTAGCCGTTACTTCTAATGCTAGAATTTTTTATATATATTCTATATATAAACATGAACTAATTAGAATGCAAAAATTATAGCGTTCAAAAGCAATCTTTAAATATATTGATTATATATACACGCTCTTATTACTAAAATAACTTTATTTTTAATTTAGGACTTCCAAATATATATAAATTAAATGTAGATTACATTTAAAAGTATCATCTTAATTTTTTAAAAATATATCATCAAAATTTAAAAAAATTTGCTATGTATATAAGACATTCCAAATCTTTAAAAAATTACTTGTAGTCTATTTCAAAATATAGTGCATTCTATGAATGTGAGAAAATTTCTTTAAATAAAGTATATATAAAAAAAGGTTTAAGGAGGGTAGGAGAATTCTTTATATCAAGAGATTATAAAATAAAAAGTCTGTATTAGAAAGACAAGATAACGAAATTAAAATTACTAAACAACATTTTATACAACCCTATATACAAACTCCTTATCTGACAATGAATACGCGAAAAGGCATAGAACAGGATCATTTATCACATATAAAAATTCTCAATAACTCAAAGATATTATTAGGACTCTGATTTTATTCCGTTTTTCGGATATATGTGTAATCATGAAACGTTTATCCGTTTACATTCGCTTCTAGGAAAACGTTTACACGTAAGGCTCGCTATTATACGTTTAAACAAAAATACGTTTACCTGTATTTAGTACATCTATTTATTGAAAACGTTTATTTTCGAATATATTGTTTTGATGTTATTGTGTATACATATTTCTCCTGCTTTTACTACACTTAAACGTTTTCTTACACCCAAAAAAAAAATTTTCGAGATGAGAGAAAGAATTCTTCTATAGATGTACTCTTACAATTTCTAGCTAACAACATAACTATATCTGTGATAAATATTTCAATAATATACATTCAAAAGTAAAATACTTAATACAGAAATAAAAAATTATAAAAAAAAACGTTTCTAATAAACGGATGTATTAAATGTACGTGTAAACGTATTTTCGATTAAACGTATAATACTAACAATAAGCCATAGATTTAAAACACGTATATTCGGAAAAATGTGTGTAATAAACGGATGTATTAAATATACGTGTAAATGTATTTTCATTTAAACGTATAATACTAACAATAAGCCATAGATTTAAAACACGTATACTCGGAAAAATGTTTCTAATAAACGGATGTATTAAATGTACGTGTAAATATGTTTTCGTTTAAACGTATAATAGCGAGCCCTAATATATATAAATTGTATAAAAACCGTGGATTTACAGTTTTTGAAGATTGTGTTCAAATAGAACAATTTAGGGTGCCACCAAAAACGATCGTGAGCGCGGGTAGAGGGCGAGGGTAGGGGGTTCAGCCGCGCGGCGGCGGCACCGTCGGCCGAAGGCGACAGGTGTCCGCGGCGCGTTCAGTGTCGCGACGGCCGTTCGCGAGGTAAGGTGTGTTGTTGCGTGTCGCGTATAAACGTACGTGTATATTAACTTGAGCTGCATCCGTTCGTCCCCTTTTCTCCCACGGGTTCCGCGCGCGCGTGTGCTTCCCTCGTGTCGCGGATTCGCGCACGTGCGTTCCAGTCACGCGCGGAAGAGGTGCGCGTTTTCATTCATCGAGACGGCGGGACGGAAGTGCGCGTGTCGACCAAAAGGTGAGTTCCTTCCCTTCATTTGACGCGCAGACTCCGCGTTCTGAAGCTTGCTCCGAAGCGCGCGCGCTTTCATTTCGCGCGGCGCAGGCCGGCTCGCTTCTTTCCCGCCTTTCGTTCTCGCTTTGTCTCTCTTTGCGCGTTAGCGACAAAAATTGAATGGAACTCGCAAATATTTCGACAGTTTCGGTTGAGCATGTTCGATAATAGCGGGTGAGTAAACGATAAAAGGCACGTAGGAACCCGATCTAATGTTCCGAATTCTTGAATTAGATTAAGGAGACTTCTAACGTATTCTCAATTCTGAAACACTGCAGATATTACAAAGAAAATATGAATTGTGCAAAGATTATTAGATATGATATATAATAAGGAAAAACGCAACTAGATAATATGTTTTTTTTAATTCATATTGCCAAAAATGATTGAAAAATGTACTGTTGAGACTGAGTATACACTAATGTGTGAATGTATAAATAAGAATATCGTAGGTTGTTTGATCCTAAGAAGAAAGCAGAGAAAGACATTTACTTTATGTAAAATTAGAATACTCTCTACATTTGATATAAAAGATATTTAATATATAATCTTTTATTTTCGTTACAAAGTGTGTATTTTATATTTCGAAGTACAGATGCTCATAAATATATTTTTTGTCATTGTTGTCATGTATCGGTAACCTGTTTGATGGAAATACATATACATAGCCGACTTTTCAGTAGCAATGATGTTCCTTGTTACGAAAAAAAAATGGAATGTAGAAATATAAATTATTGTTTGGAAAACCGTCAATAATAATAAAATATTTTATTTTCCGATATATAAACTAATCGAAATAGATTTTAACATAACACAAATAATATTATCTTTATATTTGTGACCAAAATAAGATATAGAGATTGTAAATAAACCGATCAATCATAATTTTAATGTTTCAATTTCCAATTCTCAACAATATTGACCGTTAGTATCGTATTACATACTTATTGTTAGACTTCACTACTCTTGACATATCAATAGACGCGGCTCATCTGATCGAAATACTTTCGCGTGAATATTACATGGTTGGTTTATGAGTCTGGATCAGTAATTTTCTGGAATGTCATATATCTCGATTGGTTTTGTCGTTTAATGCTCTGCTGTTGAAAAATGTTATTTATTTCGGAGGTTAGTTAACGCGTACAGACGATAGGTCCGGTTCACGTTCTCTGCTCCGTCACGCTTTTTTTTTCAGTCGTTCACCTTCGCCTGTGCCTTGTGCGAAATTTTCGCGTGATCGTCAACGATGTAACTCGCTTGGAAACAGACACGTTATTGGATCCGCTCGAAAAGTCGTTTATCATCTTCTTCTAGCGATTTGTAGCCTTGAGTGGCAGTTGCTTAATATCTCAATATTTTTGGTTTAATAATGGAATATTAGAAAAGTGAAAAAGAAAAAGAAAAAATTAAATTATATATTAAAGATGTTCCAAATTTCGAGAGATATTATTAGTATAAATCTAAGATATTTCAAAACAAAATATTTAAAAATTGATGTGTTAGTTTTAGAGATTCGATATTATGAAAGAAAACATTTAAAGAATGCGGTATACATATACGTGTACTAAAAATACAAAATGTAATACTTCAAAAAGTCGGGAAACGCAACTAACATACCGTGGCACTCCGAGAGGCAGATTTGTTGATTCAGGCGAGTTTGGGAATTCTCGCGAGTTCGATCTCGCAACGCGATTGCATCTTGATTATGAATCTTTCGTCGACCACAAGTACGTACATTCGTATGGCGCAGACTCGTTTTCCCTTCTAACTCTCCTTCCTCTTCTCGACATCTCCCCTTCGTACCCTCTCTCTCTCTCTCTTTCTATTCTTCAATATGTTTCTCTCTTTTCGTTCATTTCTCTTTCTTTGTTTCCCCCTCGGTCCTTCTTTCTCTCACACACCCGCCCATTCTTTATGTCCTTTCTCCGTCTCTTTCCTCGGTTGGAAGAAGAGCTGGTTCATTTACGAATAAGAACAATGCAAAGGCGAGATGACGAGACAGGTCGGCACGTACTAATAATGACAGCTCGCGATTTTATTTTGCGCCTGGCGCCGATTTTCTTACGAGTCTACGATGTCGTAAGGGAGTCCATGATGCATGAATAAAGATTATGTTGCACATAGGCGCCGAGAGTGCATAATTCGATTTTCATTGCTCAGTTAAAAGAGAAAAGAATACAGAATACTGAAAATGTTGGCTCTGAATTTTTTCTTTATATAATCTTCCCTTTATCAAGTCTTTATCTCATTAAAAAATGGCAGGATATTCACAATGCTTCCACATTATATTCTCAAATTTATTATTACTGGCTTATAAAATAAGATAGTGGCGCGCAAAGTCTTTAACACTAAAACCTGCGGTCGATAGTAGTATTTTCTTCATTTTAGTATATTTAAAAGAAAAAGACTGTTTCTTGCAACGTAAAATTTTCATACTAGAAATAGTGCATAGTAACGTGATAGCGTAAACATGTGAGAACCGGTATAGCGATGCGCTTTTTCATAAGTTATAACAAGTTCTTCCCGCGCACCCGGTATAATCGCGACATGTTACAGCGGAGATCGTAGCGCTGAGGATTTAAATTTTTGAAGTTCGATCAACTACAAGCAAGTTTCTACTACATTGAGTAGCTACAACATTCCACTACGAACTTTGTGTAAGGTTTACTAACAGATGTGTGAATGATACCAATACTTGGATAATCATTTTGTAATCAAAGTAATCTTCACAGTTATATGTTTTGCGCTCTTTTATATTATATCTATATAATCTAGGTTGAAGACAATTTAGATTTTTTTTATTTTAGGAAAAATGGAAATAGGGGATAGCGTATTTTTAAAATTTTTAAATCAATTATTTTACAAAATTTAATTATCGAAGTATTTATTTGCAAGCTTGAATGTAAGGGAAATAAGTTAATAATAATTAAATGATATAAAATAAATTTATATTATTGAATCATCTAAAAATACGCAGAAAAATTATTAATTAAAAAATTATAAAAAAATTTTTATGATGTTTTTATATATTCTTTAAAAATATAAAAAGGATATTAAGAAACATAATAAATTTTTAATTACGAAAACCTTGAATGGATGAAAACATTTCCGTTGGTTTTCCTGCTTTGACTTAACAAATCGATAAGCGAGTGAAAGGAAATTTGAAGGTCAATGACCGCCTGAAAACGATGTGGTTACCGATTGCATTAACGATGATAACTGCAGTCCTAGATTATTATGATTCTAACGTTGCCACTTTCACGGCATGATTCTTGATACGTGTTTTTTCTGTCGCGGTTCCTACGTGTGCCTAAGAATCTTTCTATGATTGGCAGATTGCTCGGAAAATAAAAACAAGTAAATAGACGGATCTATAATTGGACAAATACATGAGTTGTAAAAAGTTATCATGATCTTTGTTGAGGAAAATAATAATTGAGGAAATAATAATAGATAGAATAATAAAAACAGCTCAAAAAAAAGTTCGAACAAGCTATAGTTAAATATTTGCACTGCGGTCATGTTTTATTTGAATTTTAATTAAGAAGTTTCGAATATGCAGATATTTTTCGTGATTTATAAACAACATTTATCTGTAAATAATTTGGTTTTTGTTAGAACGAAACTCCGTTCTGATAAAATATCCCTGAATATCGCACATATTCAGAAACATATATAAAAATATTTTTAAAAAGTACTTTTTAATATTAAGGAAGTAAATTTGGAAGGAATCCCGAATCGTTTAGACTTTGAGCAATCTGTCATTCATATATTAACGCGCTACGAGATCTCAGCGAGAATTAAAGGTGAGCGCAATCAGCAGCGAATGGAAGACAGGGAGTAAAGGAACATTTTTTCGTTTCAGCCGACAGATCGAATCGAAATAAATCGGCCGTACGTCGAACCGGTTCGTGCATCGCGTGAGTGCGTCACGGCGTGCGCACACGATTGTCGTGCGCACGTGAAAAGGGGCGGGGGGGAGGGGGTAGATTTTATATCTTTTTTTCTTTCGGGGGACGAAGAATTGCGAACAATTTCGGCCGGTCCCGCTGGCGGGAAGAAATGTATCGCCAGATGTTCTTCACATGCCAAGTGCAGTATCTCAACGACGTCGATCCATTCAGTTATCCAACCCTTTATCCGGATGTTAACCCTCCCGATCACACCTTCAGCGCGACCTTGCCGCTAATCAATCAGCTCGCCGCCGTGCATCGGCTTCTACGGGCACCACATAGGGTAAGTCATTATTTCCGGTCTATTAATATTTCGACAATCTGGGACTGCATTAAATGTGTACCTGAGATACAAATACGTATCAAAAAAACATTTGTAATTATCTTTCTTCGAGTTTGATAGTCAAATATGTTTTAACATTATATTACGAAACGCGTATTTTCAAATGCAAAAATAGTATAAAATAAAAAAAAAATATTTATTTCGATATACATATATGATCCTGTGCACTAATATCGATGCAAGTAAGATATATGTAAGAAGAAAAATTATAAAGAATAGTTTTGTGGTATTAAAAACGTTTATAACAATTCAATTAGATTTTAGAAAATTTGCAATAAATTACGAACTTTTAACTTTTTTAAAAATTAAGACTAAAACTTTTTTAATTTTGATTGTACATTTTTCACGAAGTATATGCAATATTTCCTTTTGACTTCGTAACTTTCGGATCCAAATGCTTTAGATAAAAGCTTTACAAATTAATTAGATTGCCCAGCCATTAATTCAGCCGCTTAGCATTAATGAGTTAAGTTTTCGTTCTACGAAACTTTTCACTTTTTCTTCTTTCGTGTCTTTCGATTACTTAAGGAAGAACTTACTCAAGGGAGTACAAATCAAGATATTGAGAACGTAAACTTTATTATGAGTGAGTTTATAAAAGAAGAGATATAAACTGTAATCACAAGAAGTTAATTATTTCTCTTTAAACATTATTTATCACGGATTTTATATATATTATAATTAATTTTACATGTTGCATACAGCTAGCATACACAGATCCCGTTTTATAATACGCATTGAGATTATTTAATTAGTTGTTTGCTGTAGCAAAGTGTCTAAGGATCTTCAAAACGTTTGTGGTTTTAATCATTTAGAATGCAATGTTCAACATGCATTGAACTTTATTCACCATTTCAATTGATCGCAATTATCGAAGGATTTTATTGTACAAACATTAATACGAATTGAATTTAACGATATTGTAAATTTTATTATTTAATTATTATGTATTTATTATTTGATAATATCCTTATCATATTTTGCGTGATTTGATAATATCATTATCATATTTCAAGTAACATTCATATAAGGACTTATATCAATCAGGAGATTCTTTTATTTATACGAAAATTGTACATCTATATTCGTTTCGTTACCACTTCATGTAACATCATATCGTTATATAAAGTTAAAGACAAAGAATGTGCGTTTTTTAGGTATTAATATATAAGAAAATTATATACATATATTTATTTCTCGAACACATAAAATCGCTCTTTTAAAATGTCATTTTTCTTGCTTTGCTCCGATATATGCGTATTTTAAAACGGTTATAAAATTTTGTGATCAACTCATCAATTCCGCTTTAAAATTCTATTGATATCTTTTTAACTTTATCTTTATGATTACAGATTTGTTTCATTACACAATTGATGTTTCATCATCAAATCTTGAGCATTTTTTGTCTCAGATTGTTCAAAATTTTACGTACGAAAATGTTTATAATTTTTATGCATATATGATATGTGTGAATTATAAAACTATATACATAATATAAAATAGATTTTTGAAATTATTGTGTAATATAAAATAATTTCATAAAACCGCTAATTTTCTTTGTTTATGGAATAATTATAATTAAATTATATATAAATTAAAATGAACAAACGGAAAAAGCTATGGTATATTTTAAAAATATGGTATAAATCGTTTTTGAAGCATAATTAGAGAGTTTAAATAATTGAATAATTTGGATACAGATTCATATCTTAATTTTAAAAAGCAATATAAATAGCTAGTTGTAATTAGTAAATTAAAAGCGATATTTATAATAATATTTAAAAAAGTAATTTTTAAAAGCGCTTTAGCATACTTGCGCGTGCTAGGTATTGTTTATCTTTTTTCTTAACATAGTAAAATATCTTAAGAAGTGAAATATCTTAAATATATATATTCTAGCATAGCATTGTGTTTATGTTCGACCGTTGCAATTTATTAACATTTTGAAGTCCTTACATTCTCAAACCCTAAAGCGGTTTCCATACAATTGGAAATACAAAAACATAAATTTGAAATGCGAAGATAGAGAACACAATTTGCCATTATCCAGTACGTTCTTTCATTTCATTTTATTCATCAATATTTTAATTTGAATTTAACAAAGAATATTGAAGGAAAGAAAAAATAATATAAAAATAAAACTTTGCGTATCTAATATTATATTCTGATTTTGGGAAAGCTTGTCTATAATTCATCATTAAGTGATGAAAAATAAATATTATGTATAAGATATTTAAAATTCTTAATTTTTATTGCTGTTAAAAGCAATTTTATATTCATAAGAATTCTTATAATCATAAGGAGTATTTATGCAAATATGAAATTATAATGTTTCTTCCGGTTAACATCGCACTAATTGCAAAGTACTTGTTACATGTATTTGCGAACAACAGAGTAGGAAACAATGAATATGAGAATATACAGCGCAACAAAGCGTTGTTCGTGTAATTTAGCCCGCAAATAATTTGTGAAATACGGGAGAAATTAAAGAACACAAGATATAATATAAATATCTTTCAGTCTCAATTCTAACTTCCGTATGTGATATGCTTGTCCTTTGTATAAATTAGGTAGCAAAAGGCACGTATTGTTGCATATTGTTCTCAGATTTGCGTGTAACTTCTAAAATACATAATCTTTCTCTTGTTAAAATTTATACTAAGATGTATATAACAACAGTTTTATTTAATAATTATAATATTTTGACAAATTAAGCTTCGAATGTAAGCAGAATTTTATTGTCCGCAGAATTTTTAATAGACTTAATAGAAACTTTATTTCAGATTTATTTGACAAAATATTTAATATTAACAATTCAAAATTTGCATATACTAGTATGTAATTAAATTTTGGTCGAGGAAATTACATATTCGTTAGTTAATACATTGTTGAAATTAGACGCAAATCTCACAGGACATCATATCTACCAGTTACACATTGTGGCACGTGGCTCCTTTGTTTGCTCCATTATCGTTTCTGGGACGGTCCCTTTAAAGCCGCCACTATTGTCCGTGTATATAGCTAAATACTATTGCATCGTGTCGCCTAAACCTCAACCGGCTACCTTCCTGATTGTACACTCTGACCTAATTGTAGTACCCTGTCATAACGTTCCTCAGAACTCCAGTTCTAGCAATGCAATCCTTTCGAGTTAGTGGTATTCGTAAAATTTGCTTTGGACGATTATATTTTAGCGATAGTCAGCAATATAGTTTTGTTGTTAATTAGTTATACTTAATTTCTTGATCTAATTTTGCTTGAAGGAGTAATCATGTCGTTAAAAATCAAATCGTTACATTATTATTTATGGATGAGAAACTAAATCTTTTTTAGAGCACACATATATTTTTTATGTATATATAACATAAAAATAGAATATAAAAATTTTATTAAAACAGATTTTTATTTTGAAATTAGCTCAGTTAACGTAATATCGCATTCATGAAACAATCCAAAAAGAAAATCAATTCAGACGTCTGATATCAGGTATCGATATTTCGATAAATTATATAACGACGAACATCATTACGGAAGATTAACTGAATAACAGGCGTGTGTAACGAATCAACGTGATATAAGTAGAGACCGTGTAACACTTTAATTCTCTCTCGCATCCTCTTCCTTGTACCTTGAAGGTTTGAACGGCCCGTGAAATGTCTGCCGGCCCTCTTCGGACCCTTCTTCGGCAGTTCGCCGATGTAACGGTACATTTCAGAGCATTACTCTCTCGGAGAAAGAATAAAAAGTTCGTTTACGGCCTGGGTATTATATACCTATAGGTATCTTTCGCCGATGTACCGGTTATCTCGAGAGGGCAGTGGCGAGTTCTTGCAGAATAACTCCTTCATTACTCGTCCTTCAATTTTGCTCTTTTGAATGGTGTGTCTGATCATCCCGTCTGAGCATTTTTACAAGTGCGAGATTTATATTTTGCTTCAAATCATGTAAATTTTTAACGTGTCTAGAATATTATGTTTTTCATAATATTATTGATACGCTAATGTTTTAATTAATGTAATTGCAGTAAAATAACATTCTGTAATATATAGCAAGAGAGATAAAGATTCAAATTTATTTTTGTCATGTTACAAATAAATAATTAAAATTCTAAATTAAATTTTGTAGTTGTCGAAACAAATACTTGAATACATTTTTACTAAGTTAATGTTTCTTTATCTTCTTTTTTGTTCTCTTTTTATCAATCTTAAATTAAATCATTTTAATATATAATGATTTAATTATAGATATAGTTATATTGGGGAAATAAAAAAATTAAATATGATCGAAAAACGTTTTTGAAAATTATTTGAAAGTAATTCCTAAGATATTGCCAATTGCAATAATATTATTCCAATTTTAACGATTCACTTTAATCCGTAACAGCTGTTGAAATCGTACGAAATCGTCTCTTCTCACCTCATCTCACACTCAGACGAGGTACGATTAATTTTACGGGCCATCTCCTTCCCGCTATTTCACTTAACGTCACAGAAACGCGTGGCAAAGTTTTATGAGAAACGGAGCGCTCTTTTGGACGAAAATCGCGCATTGAACTTGTGCGATTTATTTTTTTTCTCTTCTCAGTATTGAATGGTAATGGAGAGAGTTACGATTTCGATTTATGGGCGACGTTACACTTCAGAGCTTTAGAAATTTCGGTTTTATGGCCGCGCGGCTTATTCTCCGCCATTGGCAATGGACTGCGAAGTGCAACCACCGTTGTCGTCATGCCATCGAATAACGATACCACAAAGAAAAAAGACATAAATCACGCGGGACGCGGGAAGCTTTTTTAAACGAGCTCTGGTATCGTTGCGGTATCGAGTCTGCCGGGAGATTATCCGAATTCAACAGAACGTATCATTGATAACCGATCCTATGCTGCCGGTTAATGTTACCGCAACGCCCGCTGCAGAAAAATTAATCATATCACTTGAGCTCGTAACTGCGGCAATTTGCAGATCACATTTGGGAACGTGCGTCGAAAATCGTTAAAGAGTTTTAACATCGTTTAAATTATACCATGATACCATTACACCATTTATAATACAATGCGATTTCTATAATTCTAATGATAATTGGAACTCTCAATAATTATATCCGTTTGAGATTACGAAACATTGTATTTTATCCTGTATATTGCGCATGTATGAAAATAATGATTATTTTTTATTCGTTGAAAATTATCTTGATAGCACATAAAATATAATTTAAAAATTTTTTTATTTAAACAAGAAGCTTGTTTCTCTTTTGATATATAACAGTACTTACTACCCTTTATATAAAAATTGTTCAAGTAATAAGAGAGAGAGAGAGAGAGAGAGAGAGAGAGAAGAGAGAGAGAGAGAGAGAGAGAGAGAGAGAGAGAGAGACGACAAACACAGGAAAGAAATAAAACTCGGATATAGATAAGGAAAAATGATAAAAATGGGGGGAGGGAGGAACATTATACTAATACACACATATATATAGAGAGGGAAAAATGGAAAGGGTTGAAAAATTTTAGCGAGGAACGAAACAAAGATAGAATATAAGAGAGAATGTAGTACGCAATAAAAAGACCGAGATATCCGCTTTAAATTGCTTATACAAACGAGCATAGGCGCACGAATCGTTGAATGAAGTCGCATTAGCGGGATCTAAAGCCGCGAGAAAAGTGTGAATAACTTTTCTCGCAGTTCGCTTTTCCTAGTCTTTGCCACCGAAGTTTGAGCTCGCACGTATCCCGAAAAGTTAACTTGTCGAAAAGCAAACGGATAAGAATGCTGCGTTTACCTTTCGCCGCGCGGAAACGAGGCAGAAAAGTTTTCAGGGTAACGAGGAAAAAGTAATTTGTGATAAAATAGCATTTTCGATTCCTTCCATCAAGTAAAAATGTAAATCTCACGGAAGAGTTGTAGCTTGCAAATATATTCGATGAAAAAAATTTCGCGGTTTTACTGTTTAAAACAAAAATGGACAAATATATTCTTAAAAATCGATTTTATGTAGAAAAATATATATTTGATATTTATAGATTATAAAATGTTTTACATTTTCATTATATTAAAATATTTTTTATGTAGATATATATTTTACCAATACATTGATTGTATTCATTTTACTATAAAATTGGATGAGTTAAACATGTCTCACAGTATATATTGAACTTTTCGTAATACTTGAAGGTAATATGTGTGTAAAAAAAATGAAAATAATAAATTTGTTAGGATGCATATGCATACGAAGATTAATTAGGGTTAGCTTAGATTTTATAGATAACGCTTAACGATTAATATCAATAAAAAAATTAAGGGAAGTTGTCTGTATGGATTGTGTGTGCATGTTAATACATAAAATATAATTAATTTAAGAAGGCGTACTATTTGAATTTATGTATCTGCAGGTATATTTATCTCGTCTACAACGAATGAGTCACGCCTTTCCCGCGTTGTGAGGAAATTTGCTATTTCCGTTATATTCTCCATAAAAATACACTTAAGAAATATAATAGATATAATTGCATCAATTTGGTTCCGTATTTATTTAAATTTGTTTTTTTACAATCTTATTTATAACATGTTTTCCGTGGAGAACTTTCTTTTCTCTCTCTCTCTTGTTATAATAAATATTGATAAAATGTTATTATTTGTGCATATTTATTTTAATAAAATATAAATAAATGTTTGTGATTATTAAAAGTAGAATTATAGAAAAGTAAAATATTATACAAAATAAAATTTTTTAAATGACAGATGTGAGATCCGTTGCTCAATGTTGAAGAAGATAGATTTAGGTATTTAATTAATTACGGCTTTTGAAAGAAACATTATTAGCGTTACCTCTGCACGGATATAGAAATCTTTTAAATTTCCTTGAGTATTATGAATAAATTAATAATATATTATATATTATGTATGGAAACTGTTGTATAATATTTTAAACGTTACAAGAGAAAAACAGAGAGAAAGAGAGAACAAATTAATTTACAAATTTTTTATTAACAATTTATTCCTCGGATTCCATGATACTTGATGTTTCAATGTTTAGATTTTTAAAATTTTGACAGTGAATTATTTCCTTCACATCGCGTCCCTGCTTGAGACTTGAGAGTCATCTGAGATAGACGGTCCCTTCCTATTAACTCACCTACCTACCTACCCACCTACCTGCCTATCTCCTCGGTTACAGTCAGCTGGCTCTCGCAGTTATAGGCAAGAAGAGAGTGGTACAGACTTCTTTGTTGCATTCTGCCACGAATGCTCTTGCGCACGACAACGACGGCAGTGTCCAGTTTCATTCACGAGCGGCGCCGTAATTCTCGACGGAGCGCTGGAATTTGTTTTAAAGGTATGCCGATGTGCACGAGGAACGAATTTATAATTCCACGCGCCGCGCTGTCACACGGGATGATACACCCACGATAGGAATGAAATCTCTGTGTTGCACATATACTCGTCTTCCGGCTCATGTCAAACAACGGATTAGAGATTGAGTGTTTCTCTGCGCAAAGATATCGCATTCAGATTAAATCGCGGAGTAGATAGAAACCCGCGGGGTAAAAGTTTGCTTATTAAAATTGCATTTATACTGTCGTTGTGGTATTTTATTCGATTTTATTGATCTTATACTCCACAAATCTTAAAGTTCATAAATTGCTGGTTGTATAGGTGATTTTCTAAGATTACATAAAATACAGAAGATTTATAAGATTTGCAACTTTTTAAAATTCTTTAACTATAATATATTTAAATTAATTTTTTAAATATAGATATAGAGAGGCACATAAAATTTAATAAACCTTTGCTTTGTTTACTTTTGAGTGGAATTTATTTTAACAAAATTTTAACTTTTGTTTGTTTATTATAAAATAAAAAATTCTATATTGCAATTTTATATTATGTAGATTTTAAAATTGCATAACCGCTTCACAAATTTTATATTTTATAATGATTTTATTATATATCAATTTTATAATGTAGAATTAAGAAACTCTACAGTTTGAATTAACGGATTTTGGTTATCAGACATTATTTTCTAAAAATTTAAGTTTTCACAGATTTATGTTTCAACATCCCATTTTAATAATTTTAAAGAAATTTTTAATTATAATTATTATTTTGTAGCCTTTAATTTTATCTATTATCCAAAAATAAGACTAAAATTAATGATAACAAGCATACATAATTTTGTTATTTAATTAATTAGCTTATTCTTGCATTAATTCGACAAGTTGAACCGATGTTTGGGACGACCTTACCTTAGGCCGTTCATAAATGTCGCCAAAAATTCTCGCCTCAATGGCTAAAAAAATGGTATCCAAACCAGATCAGGATTGCAAAGGGAAAAAAAGAAAAGACAGGAGGTTGGGCAGAGACTGCTGGGATGGGACGAGAAAGGTTTTTCTTTTCGAGTGCAATGATCCGTGCGACCGTCCGAGCGATAAAGGCGTTACGGCATTATACTCATATATTTTAGGAGTAAGGAATTAATATTCATGAATCGCGACGACAGAGAGCAAGCAAGATACGGCTATGCGAGAAGATGATGGACAGGTTACGATCAGAATAAATGCGGTCGTGGGGGACCGTTTCGAAAATGATTGCAAATTACAGATTTTCGTGCAGAGCACTCGGGTGGCGTTCATTTCGTCGTGGCTGTTTGCGACCTTATTCGCGCGATGCTATACGGTATCTGGGGATCAATGACCCCTTTCAAACCGGCACTTCCGGAAGATATTACCTGAAACAGCGTAATGTTTTGGATCGCAGCTGCATTTACATAATCGTGTCATAAATCTGTTGATTTTGCTACTCTAAGCATTTTTCTCGTCTTTAATATTGAATTTGTTTGAACATTTCAACGCTCTCGCTAGACACACACACAATACAACAATCGCAATTAATTAAAAATTTCTTCTCTCATAATTAGATTTAAAAGAATCTTTATTTTCGCGACGAATAAGACGGAATTGTTCGAAACTTGAATTATATTGATATGACTCTGAATTATTTGCTTTATTTTTTTATTTTATAACTATTTAAATATTGCAACAAAGTAATTTTATTCATATATATTAATTTATAAGAATAATAAGAAATTACTTCCTCTCTTAAAATGTGGATCAATTTACAATTAATGTTAATTGACATTAGTGACTAATTGGCATTTACAAAATCTAGTAAGTTATCTTTATTTAATTTGATCTAATATTAACTCTACTTTTCTTAAATATACGTTTACCATCTCAAGATGCAGAAACGCAAAGAATCTACAATTAATTTGTACTGCAAATTTGAAATTTATTTAGAATCCACGATTTTCCTGCTAGAAATTCAAAGTTCTTTAGAGTATAATTTGAAATATGTAAGCTAATCTATTCAACCTCTTTTTAAAAATGTAATATTATACGTACCCTAAAATATTTTTATTAATGAATACATCTTTTTTGGAAAGAGTTTTATATAGTTTTATATATTTAAGTAGAAATTAAAAAAAAAAAGTGAAAGAACACGATTATATAACAATCGCTTTATCAATTCTGATTTTGTTATAACTGTCCCTTTTTTGCACGTTCGTAAAATCACAATCTACGTGACGATTTGATATTTTAACAACACATTGCGAATGCGTTATACAATATTATCCGGCAATAAAGTTTCTATTTCCGAATTTCACGGCTTCGCGAACGCTTTATACGCGGTTGTAAGGCGAAGCTAAGTTCTTTTTAACGTACTCCTTCGTAAAGCATTTCCGAGAGGCACAGCTTATATTTTGAAGGAAGGCGCCTCGAAAACATTTACATAATCGCTACGTAACTAAATTCCTGCACGAATCATCCGCGAATGTGAGATTCAGGTCGTTCAAAGAAAATAGTGCTGGTGTTCAATTATAAATTTCATTGAATTAACTGTGATTATTAAAAGTATTATTATTACTAAAATAAGAAATAAATATTGTAAGTCAGATTTTTTTTTAGTATTTAAATATATTCGTACACACACATGCACTTGTGAAATCTGTTTACATATATTTTAATAATTTATAATTTTACAACAAAACTTTGTCATATATAGAAAAATTATATACAAGTCGTCAGTGTTGCGAAGAGTTATCATGTAACCAAATTTGTTTCTAAAGATTTTTTTTTTATGCAGATACTTAACAACATCCATGCGCGAGTTTATATTTTTTTAAATATTATGTTTTGTTGGATTATTATACATATATATATATTTGGACTAGAAATTGTTTAATAACGATTTATTTTAAATATATCTTATCACAAAATTACCAAACTTTCGATTTATATATTTCTTTTTATCTAAAAGATATTATTACGTGTTTGCGAAATCTGCACTCTTATAGTATTCAAGAACAAATAAATCGCAAGATTGCCTTAAACTGCTGTGTAAGGAAACTATCGCTAGATAAAAAACCCGTAAAAATAATTTTACAGTCGCTTTCGCCGACTTTTTCGTAATTCTTGAACGCTTTAAAAATCATCTTTATCAACGTCCTAAACTTTATATCGCGAAATGCACGCGGAAAGTAGAAATAGTCATTTCCAATAACTTGCGATATCTCGTCGTTCATTCGCACCATCGGTGATGTCAGTTGACGGCAATGTGTATGAAATCCACATTTCTCATGTGAGATCTTTCTTCTTTTTCTTCTTCTTTGCTTGGCGCTCGTATGTCCGGCATGGAATTTTCGATCCGTGAATTCTACGCGAGTCAAGAACATTGAGAGATTTATTCCCGCAATAAAGATCGTCGCGTTGAAGCGTGGTTTACGAGAGTTTCGATTCTAACTCGCGAAAGCTTGAGATATCCTGAAAATTTACAATATTATTTCTGCATTTACCTGTGATTATAAATCAGGAAAGTAATTAATACGTATAGTCACGAATTCTCACGCCTTGAACATAAACTATATATTTGTTTTAAGAAAATTATTTCCTTTAATATTTTATCCTTTTGCGTGGATGAGGAGTAGAAAGAACACAGTTGTTTACGATAATCTTTTACGTATTTTTTCACACATTTGGAATAATAAATAATTTTTAAGTATTTTTTTTATTCTTATTTGTGAGAAATTATTACAAAGCAATTAAAAAAATATATATTTTAAACGATATATCATTACATTAGTTTTTAAATAAAATAATGAAAAATGACATCATATATGTCGCATATATAATAGTGTCATATTTCAAAATTATTTCAGAAAACCTCTTGAAATATATTTTGTCAGAACATACGTATTGAGATTAGATATATAATAACACAAATCAGCATGTATTTGCGCCGTTTGGCAACGAGAAGACATCTTTATCGGGTATTGCTTCGATAACAATCGATACTGTATCATTCTATTCCTATGTCCGCCAGCTGTACTGGAACGATAAATTCGCGTGCCGTCGTGCACTTCGAAGCCCCACGACAATACGGGCGAATCTCGTTGCGAATTTTTCGATATGCGCGTCGTGTTGCGATACGCGAGACGTCGTTTACAACGATGGAATGAGATAGATCTCGAACGAATGGACTCCATATAACTGGTTTATGTCTCGAGGGCAAAGTTCTCTCTGCGAGCATAAATGCAGCTACGCATAAAAGAGCGATATTCTGATATTCTGCATCTCTCCGCGAATGCAACTTTATAAACGCAAAGTTCGAAATATAATGCGACATTTTAACGCTCTCCAAAACATTGGTTAATTCACCAACAAATTGCGAATAAATAAATGCGTAAATATTTTTAATAAATCTTTTTTTTTAAGTTTAAATATATTCGTATGGAAATAGAACATTTAAAACGTCATCGCGAGGCAGTATAATATTTATAACAACATTACGATATTGATGTCAAGACTAATAAAATTTCCATTCTGTTAAACGATGACTCCAGATGCGCCGCAAGTCTATCTTCATCGATTTGATTCTTTCAAACATTGAATGTGAAGGTCATTTTATTAATCTATTGATTGGACGAGCGCCTAAAAAAAGGTCGACTGATCCAACTGAGTCGAACAGTTTAATCGGATAATGGCACGATAATTAAATACGTATCGACGGCATGTTCATTACTTAATCTCACTCGCCTTCTCACTAATGATAATGATTTCTAAATTAATTGTGTAAACACGGCATTTAATCATAATAAAGAGCTTTTAAGTCTTGATGGAATATATTTTGCTTGAAGCAATAACAGTTATTAGTCTACCGTATTTAATTTTAATTAAATCAATATGTATAAAATGATGACATATTGATTTCCACATATATTAATATTTAAATTATTTTTAGTCTATAAAATATGTACATGTAAACATGTTTTCTTTTTTACATTGTTTTTATATGAAATATATACAAAAAATGATAATGAAAACCAAATATATATATATTCTATAAAAAATATACATGTATAATATTAATATAAAATTTTTCTACTGTTCAAGATGTTTAAAAATAAAATATATTTTTAGAGACTAAACTAAATTTTGGGAACAACGTGGAGAGGATTTATATTGTTTCCATAATCTTAAATAATTAAATAATATTTTATTTTTTGAAGCTTAGTCATCATAATATTTTAAAGATAAGAAAATATATAGAAACAATAAAATTTTTTCCAATTTGTGATTGAGAGAAAATGCAAAGTTTTTGGGATTATCTGCTTTTATCTTGCGTATCTTATAAAAGAAGGAAGAAAAGAATATTCAAAAACGTAATGAGAGTAAATTGTGTGAGAAGATGACTTATATATAAGAGCGTAAACGTGTTTCCCGAAACCGCAAACATACAATGTATATTTAAAATACGGCCACCGCGCGGTTCATTTCCATATTGCGAATTTTTGTATTTTTGTGCACACGGTTTAGCCATCAGCGAAAGTAATGATTTATTAACTTTACCGATCAACATACATCGCAAAAAAATAGGGGACAGTTAAAATGTATATTTGTGCGTGTACGTAGTTACTACGAGATTTCACTTTTATTTTATACTGCGCATTTTTATTTATATTTTTTCCGTGTGCAAACATCTCATATCGCTTCCATCTGTATGCTGATCAAACAGCATCACCAATTTTAGCTATATTTTCGTTACTATCTAAAAGCTTTAGCTACGGGCTATATTCGTATAGTTTTTTTTTTAACTATACTGGTTTTTTTTTAAATGATTGATTTTTTGATAAAGTTAGACTGCAATATTCTTAGTGAAAATTTTATGAAATTAATATAATTTTATTTTCTTTCATTACAAGTTTTTGTAATATAAATGTGATTCTCTCAAAGTAAATTTTGCTTAAAATTGTATTTACTTAAAATAGGGGAAATATAAACTTGGGAATCATATTGCAACAAACTTTCTCTACCAAAAAAAAATATATACATGTATATAACTATATATCATAAAACAATATTGAAATTTTAGTTTGTAGAAAAACATTTTTTTTCTTTACTGAGAAAGAATTTATATTTCTGTTTTATTTTTGAATAAGCGCACATCAATGAAGGGTTCGTATTATTACGTACTTTATAATTGTTTGTTACAAAATTGATTCTAAATCTCCTGAGCGTCATAAGAAATATTTGATTTTTTTACAATTACTGAAAAATTATTGAAGAATCTTATAGTGGCTACAAATGATGTTTTCAAGACACCCAGTATAACACAAATTCAAAGATCGACACACGTCGATACACACAGGTGCGTGCGCGTATGTGGGTGTATCGAGATCGAGAAAATAGTTGTGCGACCGGAGAGCATCGTCCTTCCTGTCTCCGGAAGAAAACTGGTTTGGATTTCGTGTCAGAGATGCCTGGGCACGCCGAGGAAACAGAGGAGAGAACCCGAAGCAATCTAATACGTCAAAATACTCGTCCGTGTTCGTCGTATCTTCTGGTCCTTTTCGTAGAAAAGCCTTATATTAGAAATAAACCTTCTAGACTCGGCAACTGTTCTTCGTACTAGTGAAGTTCAAACGAAGTCGAACGTTCCTAACGAGAATAAATTCGATTTCGAAGTAACGCAGCAGAACCTTTCTTAATAAGCCTTGAGTTTCATTAGCTCGTTGCATTGTAACCGTATACTATCTTTGTTATATTCAAGTTTTTGTGTATATTTATGTAATAGAAGACATTCTTTTTATTTATCTAATAATAGAAATACTCTTTCTTTCTCTCTCTGTCTAGAAACATTTATTAAAATGTTTCGTGTTCAATCGGGGAATAATTCTTAACAAAATAGGCTGTATTTTATTTACAATATTATATTATATTTCTCTCTCTCTCTCTCTCTCAGATTTATGATATATACCTAACTGTAACTTATCAGAAATTCGAAAAGCTTTTTTTGACTTTTATAATTTCATATCTATATATTAATTTATTGGGTAAAATTTAAAATAACAAATTCAAATTTGATACATATACATATATTTCTCGTACAACGGAATCTTCAGCTTCGAAAAAATTTATAGCAATAAAATTATTACAAACAAAATCGCGCTTTTTCGTCAACATATACGACACGATGTTTTGCATCATTCACACGCGAATTCAATTTTGCGCCGATTTAGTTTCGCCGTATTTAACGTTATTTATATACTGTAGAACAAGATCGTAAAAAAATAGATATTTTTTCTAAATTTTTAATTTTCTTTTATCGTTATTTCAAGAGATCATAAAATTGTATTCATTTCTGGAAGTGTCCGCTTTCAAGCAGTCTTTTCGGAGCAAAATATTATTTCATCTATGAGACAAACATTTTTTTTTTCGGAGGAATGCGGAACACATGCGTTTGCGTTCGAAATATAGTAACTGTTTTTGAATGGCTTGCATTGCAAACGTGAACAATGTGCTAAGCACAGCTGCAAGAAGATGCACTTATGCTCTACCTATTTTTAAGAAAGAAGAAATATGCTTAAAAAGAAATAATTAAAAAGGTATCGTTGCATTAAATATTTTATAGAATAGAAACGTAAAACAGCAAAAAAGAATTTAGAAAATTAAGATAAAGCAAACTAGGTGATGTTGACAGCAATCTAGGTGCTTATATGTTTATAGTTCCGAACAAATTACATAATTACAAGAAATAATCGGATAAACCAAAGATACTATTAAGTCAATGATTAATTTGGAGTCTAATCAAATTTTTTTTTTTTGTAATTTAGAGCGAATTTAACAATGAAACGGAGAAGTTATTTTATTTAAAAAAATAATATAATTTTACACATGAAATGCGTACATATAAATTATTAATTTATAATCTTAGCTATCTCGAAAAAATAAAGTAGATATTTTTTTATGAAATGTTATTTTTATTTACGTATTACTATTTTTATCGCACTCTTTATGTTACCGTTAGCTATTCTATAATATAATAAAAGATTGTGACAATATCTAATTGATGTCGCGTGTTCTCAGTTTATGCGGTTTATGCAGATCGTTACCTGTCCAGCAAATCATTTCGGAGGAGAATGCAACTTGGTTTGCTTCACCGCTCGCATGTTAAATCGCCGGCATGGTGGCATTCATAAAGTTAATAGATCCGCAGTGCGCAATGAGTTTCAGGAAAACAACCTGTCCTACTTTACCCTTAGACTGTCCTACTTTACCACTTAATCTGTTAAGAACGTATATCACGTATCCTTTATGATCTTACCTAACTGTAACTTATCAGAAATTCGAAAAGCTTTTTTTGACTTTTATAATTTCATATCTATATATTAATTTATTGGGTAAAATTTAAAATAACAAATTCAAATTTGATACATATACATATATTTCTCGTACAACGGAATCTTCAGCTTCGAAAAAATTTATAGCAATAAAATTATTACAAACAAAATCGCGCTTTTTCGTCAACATATACGACACGATGTTTTGCATCATTCACACGCGAATTCAATTTTGCGCCGATTTAGTTTCGCCGTATTTAACGTTATTTATATACTGTAGAACAAGATCGTAAAAAAATAGATATTTTTTCTAAATTTTTAATTTTCTTTTATCGTTATTTCAAGAGATCATAAAATTGTATTCATTTCTGGAAGTGTCCGCTTTCAAGCAGTCTTTTCGGAGCAAAATATTATTTCATCTATGAGACAAACATTTTTTTTTTCGGAGGAATGCGGAACACATGCGTTTGCGTTCGAAATATAGTAACTGTTTTTGAATGGCTTGCATTGCAAACGTGAACAATGTGCTAAGCACAGCTGCAAGAAGATGCACTTATGCTCTACCTATTTTTAAGAAAGAAGAAATATGCTTAAAAAGAAATAATTAAAAAGGTATCGTTGCATTAAATATTTTATAGAATAGAAACGTAAAACAGCAAAAAAGAATTTAGAAAATTAAGATAAAGCAAACTAGGTGATGTTGACAGCAATCTAGGTGCTTATATGTTTATAGTTCCGAACAAATTACATAATTACAAGAAATAATCGGATAAACCAAAGATACTATTAAGTCAATGATTAATTTGGAGTCTAATCAAATTTTTTTTTTTTGTAATTTAGAGCGAATTTAACAATGAAACGGAGAAGTTATTTTATTTAAAAAAATAATATAATTTTACACATGAAATGCGTACATATAAATTATTAATTTATAATCTTAGCTATCTCGAAAAAATAAAGTAGATATTTTTTTATGAAATGTTATTTTTATTTACGTATTACTATTTTTATCGCACTCTTTATGTTACCGTTAGCTATTCTATAATATAATAAAAGATTGTGACAATATCTAATTGATGTCGCGTGTTCTCAGTTTATGCGGTTTATGCAGATCGTTACCTGTCCAGCAAATCATTTCGGAGGAGAATGCAACTTGGTTTGCTTCACCGCTCGCATGTTAAATCGCCGGCATGGTGGCATTCATAAAGTTAATAGATCCGCAGTGCGCAATGAGTTTCAGGAAAACAACCGACATATATCTTCGTCGGTTTTCTCGTGGCGTTTAGACTGTCCTACTTTACCACTTAATCTGTTAAGAACGTATATCACGTATCCTTTATGATCTTGCAGAAATACCTATTTAACAATACGAGATTAAAACTGATTATATTGTATCTTTAACGCTTTAATTTTATTCTAATATTTAAAACTGTATAAATAACACACACATAGATGAATACGATAAAAGAAATCCATCTAAATTAATCTAAATTAATTGGATTAAAAGTTGAAAGAAACCATGAAAAAAACCGGGAAGATCTGCAATAAGAGAATGAAAAAACTGGGACGTCTTAAATAAAATCAATAATTCTTAAACGTCAGAAATATTTTGCGCTTTTATTTATTTGCATTACTATACGTTATTACACGTTAATGTGCATCGTGTGTAACGCAATGTTTGTCTTGGCTCAGTGGATGTTTGGCGAGGGTACGCATGTCCGTGGTCGGCTTTGCAGAAACGTGCCAGTACCGCGAATGTCGCGTCGCGAGTCGGGTTCTGGTCCTTAATCTGCGGCTGCGATCTCATTTCTGCTAATTGGCTGATAGGCGCGTCCGATACGGAAGATACGACGATGCACGCGGACATATCTGCATGTGCAAAGGGTCGAAGAAAACGAACACACCCTGGCAAAAAAAAGGGCATGATGGGTACTTATACGCGCGTTACAATCTCTTTCATACGGCTTTTCGGAAGAATCATTCGTGTTTATCCTTGATCTTGTTTCTTTTCCCTCTCTGCTTCTGTCTCCTTGATTCTTTTCTTCCTTCTCGTGCGCTTTGTTTTGTCTTTTTTGTCATGTTGTCGAATTCTCTCATTCGGCATCTATTTTTTTTCTATCTATTCTATCTGTTCTTCTCTCATTACAGATTTACTATGTTAGGTTTTTTTTTTAATTTTTTGTATTTTATTATTGTCGATATAGCTATATATTGGTTTTTAATTTTAATTGCATTACTGTGGATTAATCATATACGCAATTGATATAGATTAATTATACATTTATAATTACATTATACAATTGTATAAAAATTATATAATTCTTGCATATAGAAAATTTTTAATCATGTTTACAATTAATGTGTAATTAATCTATATCAATTGAGTACATAATTAATCCACACAATAATATTATATATATATCTATCGCTATTGAGATAACTAGTTTGCTCTTCTTACACTGTTACAATTTAAGAAACTAATGAACATATATTGTTATACATGAGAGATGAATTTTTTCCATAGAATTCTATCCAAGATATTGTTATTTTTCATATTTCTTATTTTAATATCAGTAATTAATTTTCTTTGTAGAAAATTGAATTTTTTCTATCTTTCGTTTGCATTCTTCATCCACTGTGTCTGCGGTTCTGTTCATTTTCGTCAGTGCTTTTAAATCCCGTAAAGCCTTATGGGCTTACTTCGCGAGAATCCACTGCCGGGGGGCAAACTCGGGTAACTTGCACGTCTCGTCGACGACGGAGCCATAAACCTTAAAGGATAATAAAGCAGCGTGATGTTAATAATTTCCGCCACAGAGATCTGCACAACGGAAGATAAGTCTAGGCGCAGCAGATTTTGACTATCTAGTGGATTGTGAAGAATGTTGCAAATAAGACATGAAAGTATAAATACTTATTAACAAAATATTTTATAGAAAATATATAAAGAATATAATTACGTAGTACAAATAAAACGAAGATTAAATCTAACGGTATGTGCTCGAAGCATAAATGTGTTCACTTGAAGCTTAAATTTATTGCCAGGTTAGTGAGAAAGTCAGAGGAAGTACAGAAAACTTAAGTTTCTCTAATCACACTGAGAATATACGGTTTTCTGAAATATAGGGTTTTATTTTAAGTTAATAAATCTAAACAATAATTTAAAAAAAATATATATAATAATATTTATATGAAACGTTATATTTTTTATCATTAGGTTTTCACGCTTTTCAATTTAAACATGCTAAGGAAGTACTCACCGATTTGTTTTATTAATATGAAATTAGTTTAATTCTGCTCTCTCTTTCTTTCTTTCTCCCTCTCTTTCCTTTTTTAGATACTCGTTTATAAGTTATAATTTTTTTTCTACATATATTTATAATATAATGATATTAACTAAATATCTTTTTAAAATATAAAGAGTATAAACTTTTTTAAATATTTTTTTAAATATTTAGTATTAATTTCTCTTAAATTAGAATATTGTTAAAAAATCATTTTGATATGTGTGATTAAAATTTAAAATTTTGAGTACGGGCTTATATTTACCGTTATTTATATCACATTGACATGATCTCATGTCTAAGAAATAAAAAGAAACAATAATACATATAAAGTATCTAATAATGTGTCTTCCGTATGTTATATTTTGTTATTTATCTTTATAGAAAAAGAGATAGCAAGAGTATAGAAATATCAGTTTTTTATACATCATATCCATTGATTCTTTTATTTGTGCATTGCGTCATATGAGAGATCGTCTATTGAAATAAAGAGATGAAAAATATAGAAAAAGAATGAAATGTTTTCCAATATATTTTGACTTGCGAGTATGACGGATTGAAGGAAAACAAAAACTGTCAGATGTGCGATTTTGATGTGAAATCTTGCGGCTTAACGATCAATACGATAGCAGGCGGCTGGGACAATGTAATTTCTGCAGTCGCGTATGCAGCTGCTCGTTGAAGTATAAAAGTCCGATGTGAATGGTGGCATGCATTGTTTTTCGGAAACGAAATTTTCATCGACTATCGCAGAATCAAGGCGAATGTTGTTCGATGTCATATTACACATAACGTGTAAAACGATGGCTGTCCAAGCTCAATAATTTACACAGATGTGTGTTTGGAAATTTTAGTCGTAATATCTTCGATAACGTCTGCATATTTCGTCAAGCTGTACAAATATATGTATAAAGAACTTGACTTTTTAGATGAAAAATTATATTATAGAAAAAAGAGAAACAGAGAAGAGAATGAAAAATAAGTATTAAATATATGTCATAAATATTTTTATCTTTTATCTTTTTTAACTTAACAAAGAGAAAGTATCTGTCACAAAATCATTATTGAAATTTATCGCAAATGAAATATTTATATTGATACAATATATTTATCGAGTATGGTTACTTTGTCAAATGAATTTTTATCTCTCGTGTTAAATCAATCGATAAAGAGTTTCACTTATTTTGAAATTAATGATCTTGGCGAAGCATTTTCTTCGAAAATGGTTTAACTTATCTCGGCTTGACAAAGAGGCGCGCAATGCTCTCTGACTTCATCGCGACACCAGACATCTCGGGCTAACGGTGCGCGTTTCAATTTGCTGATTTCCAAAGCTCCTTGGATCGAGCCGGCTGATCTCCGGAAAATTGGATACGTGATGGGACTTTGTGGGATTCGCGTAGGAGCGATCCTCGAATCTTTACTGCTCGCTACGGCGAACTTGTCCCGCTTTTCGAGGTATACGTCTTTTATTTTCCAAGCATGTGCGCAAGGCATCGAATCTCATCAGCTGATAAATTTTTGTGACCTCCAGCACGAGAAGTCGTTCCTCGTATTTTAATTCAGCGGGTTGAATGTATGAAAATTTTAAAACAAGATATTAGCTTGTCATTTTCTTGCTTCGAAATCTTGTCATTATGCTTAAAGTGAAATATCCGCATGATTTACTTTGAGCATTTTGAAAAAAACATTGAGAAAAAGGAAGTCTCCTAATAAAATATTTTTGTATGTATCTGAAAATTCCATCCCCTTAATTTCGAGAGCGATGAAATATTCTTAATAATCATTAGATAGATGAATTAAAAGCTTGTATATATATATCTGTATTTATGTCTTTCTTTTTTTTAACGGGCTAAATAAAGGGTTGAGGGAAAAACTTCGATAATTTTAACTTTTATTTAAATTTTGTGTTTTTGTTTTTTCTTTCTCGTCGCAAGATTTATTTGTATTATATTGAGTTGATACCTACAATTAAAATAGTCTTTTATTTCTACGCTCGAGACGCGTTTTGTGCACTTGTGAATATGACTTTAATATTGCTTTTGGCATTTCCGGACTAAGTATCAGGACGTCACAAGGGATGGAGGCGGTTCTCTCGATTTTAGTAAATTAGCCTAGATATTCGATAATCATGATTTCATTGGGGTAAAAAAATAAATTATATTTGCGGACGGATGGATTTTGTTACTTACTGACTAATAGTAAGGTGATCTATTTTGTCTTATCTACTTCCGGCTGGAATATCACTTGGGTCGTAATTACATCTAGCAATGGAATTTAATATCACATTTTATTCACAGAGATATTATGTTTTAGAGAGATTTGTATTGTTGATGATATTAATAATTAAATTAATTTATATTTACGATAAAAAAGGTATTTTTAGAAATATTTATGTTGCAATATTATTTGACATATTTTCTAACATTTAATATATATCTTTTTAATTTAGTAGTATTTTTAGTTTTAATTGTTATAATAACTATATTTTAATTATACATCGATCAAATACAATTCAAAATTATATATAATATTATTATCTAAAACTTGAAGAGAGGGGAAAAAAGAATATGTATTTTTGCAACAGCTTCTCCCCAAAATAAAACTGCTTTATGAGGTAATTAAAGAAAGACTCTTTTACCAATATTAATTATAATAATATATTTATCTAATTTTATACACGCAACGATCCGATACTTAAAAATTTGAAAAGATACATAAATATCCGATATTTGTATCAATTATTATTTTGATAAATACATATAGCCATTACACAAATCTTTTCGAACACCTTGTATGTATACATACATGCGAGATCGTGGCGGTCGGATATCTACGAGTGAAGGAAGCCTTATTTTAACGGCACGACGCGCAGCGCATCTGAATGCTGCAACGTCTCTCTGCCTACGGGTATCTATATTCCTATAGAAAGGCACTATGAAATACTCCTTTGCGTCTTCTACACTGACTCCATAGATCATCCTTGGTTTCCGTTCGCGTAAGGAAGCTCAACATTCGCGCTCCTCCTCGTCGCATTTATCGTCGACTATCTGATGACACAGGCGGAGACTGCCGATTTTTCACTGCAGATTTGCAAAGATATGATACTGCGCGACATGTCATGTTTATTTTCTATCTTTACGACCTGAATCTTTATCTTATAGTCGAAGGGAAACTGTTGGCCTCATTGTTGTGAAGGAATTTCTCTGAAATCTTTTCGCTGATTATAAAACAAGAGAAAAGATTGTGTGTATGACAAAAAAAATCTTAGATGAATTATATGATTATTTGTGTTATTTTTGAATTTTTAATTGTGTTTTTAATATATTTTAATTGTTGTCTCTCTTTCTCTATTCGATTTAAGTTATTAATTTATATTGTAATTCACAAAAAGAGAAAATCGTTTTCACAAAGTATTTTATCTTATTATTTGTGTATCTTTTTTGCGCAAAATAATTTTTAACGGAAAATTAAATATGCAAGTATATTATTATTTTCAGTAACGTATACAAAAAAAATTTTATATATAGCAGACAAATTTGCATCATATATTTTGTCAATATAAAATTTGCGTTTTATTTTTAGCAAAAATTTATTTGAATAATTACGTTTCTGCACTAAATCTCTTGATCTTAACAGTATATTGGCCTTTATTAGCATGCACTTTGACCTTACCGTCAGATATATTACGTATTGAAAGCGATTACTTAGAAATGGTAAAGGATCCTTAAGATCTTTTAATACGAATAAATATGTGTCAAGCATCTGTCAAGATTTATTCTTTTATTTCATAAATGTCTAAAGAGAAGGTGGGATAATATAATAAACATTAATTTGTAAACTTATAATGTACTGCAAATTAAACTGTTTTTTATTTATAAAAATAGATATTATGTAACAAGTCTTTAGAATAGTCATGATATTAAATGGCTAAATTATCTTATATTGCGATTAGCTGATGAAATTAAAATAGAGCCCATTAACTTAAAATTAATTTGAATTTAAATCTGATTTAATTAAATTCTATCGATTGTGTGACGAAGAATCGTTACGGAAACAATGAACAGAAACCATTGAATTCTCCAGGGTGATTCTATAATTAATGACATGAATGGCAAAAAAGGAATTTTAGATTAAAGATTAAATTGATTTTTAAAAAGAATTTTTTTTTTTAATTATGTTATAAATTAATCTCTTCTTTAAATAAAATTATATTATTCTCATTATCCTTATTTTTAATTATTTTAATTATTGGTTTAATTATTGAATATATAGAAAAATCTATTGATTGAAAAAATTAAATTAAAAAATTAAAAAAATAAAATAAAATAATATATATATCATCAGGATTTTAGTTAATTTATAACATTTTATAACTTTTAGTTATAAAATTTAGTACAGATAATTTTGAAGCAATATGAAATATTTATATGACTTATTATTAAAACATGAAATTTTCAGTTGAAAATTCAAAAAGACAATATATATAATATATATATATATGTATCTGGTACATGGATAATATAATATATAAGTATATCTATGTAACTATGGAATAAGCGATAAAAATATATACCGGTATATTCATATATACCAAAAACGTATCAAATATGCTACAGTATGCAATTACGTATTAGTCTCTTTATCCGATCCTCATTTCGTAACATCGGTGTCAGGTCGCTTCGTGAATAACTTTCTCACACCCCGTATACGTCGAGCCGGAACTAATTGCCGCTCGGGCGAGTAGCAGCTGGCGTCTGAAAGGAACTGGGTCGTTAGCCGTAGTTTAATGATGGCGAAGGACGAGGGCTTGAAGTGTCTTACGAAGGACGGACATCGAGCGTCCTTTTATTCATTGGAGGACGACCCTCGAGCGAATCGATAATCCAACGCGATAGATCCGTCTGGCGAGAAGAAGAGCGAGAGAAAGAAAAAGAGAGAGAGAGAGAGAGAGAGAGAGAGAGGGAGAGGTAAGAAGAGGATACCGTTCGCTCGCTCGAGCAAAACCGACGACGAGAGAATCGGCGATCGGCCGATCATTAAAGCCTCTTCTCCGAGTCGTGGTGGGTGCTTGGTTGATTCGATCGACCGGCATAATTCGCGATTCGATTCATTTTCTTCATGCTGCATCTGATACGCCCGCGGTATTGAGGCCCGAATAATGGCAGATAGATAGAAAGATATAGATGAGTATATTAATAGTCTTGGACGCGACTACCCTGAGGACACTTGGTACCGCGACACGGAATAAGGCGACAGAGCGAATAATGAGATTATACGGAATGTTTAGCAACTAGAAGTGCATGCATTTGGTAAAAATGCTGATTCGCTCAGCCAACTTTACTTTACGTTTCTAAAAATAATCAGAGATTGTAAAAAACGATACACATTTTACAATTTAATATAATCACGAACATATAATTTCAAATTATAAGGGAATTCAAAAGGAGGCCAGAGAGAAAATATTTTATAGTTCTACGAATATCTTTATTAGAATAAATATGTAATAAAAAAATGACGTGAAATAACGAGCACATAAATAGATCTAAATACGTATTTAAAGTTAAAAATATTGAATGATAAGTAAAAATTAGTAGTAAATAAATATTGTACAGAGAGAGATGGAGAAAAAAGAATGTAAATATAATTATAGAAATATAAAATTAAAACATAGCACACCGATGATCTGTATGCTATATTAGATAGAAAAGAAGATAATTTATTTTTAAACAAGGATAATGATTTAGCTCTCGCGATCGTTAAAGCTAGGAATTATTCAGAAAGAACTGAAATCTGAAAAGACTTATGGAAAATAGTGAGAGGCGGGAAAGGAGGAAGCGATTAATCTTTAAAACGGCGCACGATCGAACATACATTTCGCGTCACGCGGGGACCTCGTAATTATTATCGTAAGCGGCGCCTCAAGGCGCGCGATCCTTCTTTTTTCAAGAGTGTCGATCGCTTTTCCTTTTTCCCAGCTCTTTCTCGTCGTTTTTTCGCGACAAAATTGCGAGAGCGAGCTGCGCATGTTCGCGAAGATGATGAATTTGATACGCTCGCTCGCTCGCTCGCTCGTTCGACCGTAATTGCCGTCTCGAAACGGAACGCTTGAGCGGGAAAGGTGGAGCGTTGGATAAGAAGCGGATAATCGCCATAGTTGACAAGCGATATCGACGAGTGCGACCTTGCGATTTTTGCGATTAAATCCGCTTTAGCCATATAAATCTGGGACACTCCTCCTTCAAGTATTTAACGAACTGGAGAGTTATAAGTATAAGTCACGATGAAATAGTGAAAGGAAAAATGTTCACAGTATAGATAGAAAAATATAGGAGAAGCTGAGAGGGAGAATATTAAGTAGGTTGGGAATTTTATAGCATAATCTGTCATATATAAAAGCATATCTTTGCGAATAAAATGAATTGAAAGAACAAAGCATTTTTTTTTTAAAGAAACATTTAGGTTTTTTATTATATAATGGATCTGATACATATGCATTTTAAAATGATATTCTTTCTCTGTTGTGATATATTTTTGATAAAGTGTAGTCAAATTCAATATCAAATAGTCGCGTGGAAAAGAGAAGTTTGACAAGGAGAAGAACATTGATTCTTATCAGATTTTTATCATTCTTTAACTTATTTTTCAGAATTTATTGCCATTTTCGCAATTTTCTTTTTGATTATTAATATATATATATATATATAATTTATTTTTATAGATTTTATTTGATATACACGCATATATTATATATAATCTTAGCACGTCTTATTGTTAGACTATTACATAGACTATTACAAAGCATAGTGAACTAAACATTTCTTTTCAAACACATATCTTAAATCTTCTGGCTTTTCCGTTTGTATCCACTATATTCTTTATCTACATACAATCATATTTATTATCATAAATCCAACAAACAGCAATATTTCACAATTTCCATCTTTTTCGTCAAGAAACTTCTTTTGCCAGCACTAAGCCGTTCTAGAATTCGCGAAATCCAATCTCGCGAACTGTTTTCGCGGCCTTGTCAACCAACGATTTATGGCTTCTGCGAGCGATCTTTGACAGCTTTACCCGAATATTTATATGGCCTCACGCTACAAACAGTGGAATCGTACATTACGCGGATGGAAGATCGCGTTTGGCGACTCATTTTATCCGCGGAAAGATCAATTCATCTTTCTCGTCTATCTCTAACGATACGCTAGATCCGGTTAATTAGGGATAACGAATGGGCGAGGTTCAACTAACGCTGGTATTCACACGCGTCCCACGCGTCTTGATATAAGGTACGGGTAGTTCCTTCTTTGCTTGTTAGGCATTTTATTACACATTAAAGAGAATTATTGTATTGTACGATAAGGAAGAGAAAGAAGAGAAAGAAGGAGGGGAGGGAGAGGGAGAAACATAATATAAATATAAATATATATAAATTTATTTATTTGTAATTTTTTTTAACTAGAAGTAAAAGTAAGAAATAAGTATTTTTTACGACGGTAATTTAAATTCAAGACATAAAAGTACTTCGAGATGCTGTCAAGTGTTAAGTGAATTTTATGTGTAATTTAACTTGATTATTATAGTGTCGTTTTTATAGCGTTAAATATATTTTCAACAAGATATATGTTATCTTATCTTCTAGAAATTAAGTGTCAAGAAAGTCAATATATGTACTCGTATATCTTCTTCATGGCAATTTAAAATCCATTTTAGATAACGGTTTTTGTTAAGAGGCTTGTTGAAATATACAATACAGATGTATATATATATATATATAAATTTGCTTTATTTCTCATAAGCATACATATATTAAACGATTTACAAATAAATCAAATAAAACAAGATTTAAGACAAGTTTAAACAAGACAAAAGCTGACATTATGTCGCATTTATTTTTATTAATTGCCAAACGTATCATAAGTTCTTTAAAGAATTTATTCTCAGAATATAACGTGCTCCTTTTTATCTTGTTCTATTGAATTGCGTTTATATTATCAGTTACATTCTGCACAAATAATTGAAACTCAATATTACTAATGAATTATTAATGTATACTTGTAAATTCTTTAATGATACGAGATATTGGATAATTGTTCTTTGCATTGTTCGAAGTATGAAATTGATTATTTCTATAGTTTCGTTTTATAATATTATACGTCTTACAATCACATTGTATATTGTTTTTTTTTTGCGGCCGCTGTAAGTCCTACGAGATGCTTTTGTACGTATGTGACTCTCGATTCTAACTTTATCTTATTTTCTTGGCTGAATGGAAACACCCGTACAAAGCGGGCACGACGTAATTATATCTTTCGTAATAACGGTTTTACCGTGTCGAGCACCTTCTAATTACCGCATTGTGTGTCGTGTAAATATAACGAGCGGGATACGAAGCGTATTATAAACAGTGCGAATTGCTTCGCAATATTGTACTCATATGTGAAAATATGTTATCCGCAGACTGGAGCGAAAGAGGAAAGAAAACACGACGCATTTTTAATCACAGGTGATGTTTTTAATCGCATAGCTTTAAGGCAATGACTTGTAATTTATTTAAAACGGGACGTAAACATGGGAAGAATTTACATTCCTTTATAAAACTGAATTTTTTTTATATTTGTTAATTTTTTTATAAATAATTATATATTATTTTGTAATATTAGTTATAAAGTATTTATATAATAACAAAAAAAAATATTAACATTCTTTTATAAAATATTGTCTATAAAATTACTTTTTCTAGTACAATATTATAGCAATCTATATTTATAACCAAAAGTTTGTATATATTTGGAACACAAATCCGAAACACTTTGTAAGAGGAAAGTAAACGTTATTTTATTAGCAGTTGCACTTTTCTTACAAAATTCGATGGAATTATATATTTTGTGTATGTGTGCGTGAATAATTCTACAGTTTTTGATAGTTTAATCAAATAATTCTGGTCATAAAACCAAAGAAAATGCCTGATCTTTAAGAATTCTATTTATTCTATAAATCTCATATAGTTCTAAGCATATTATGCATTTATGCATTTTCTAAAGAATTCTAATCATTAACAGTATTAAATATTTTTTTGAAAAATTTATTTGGTATTACTATATAATTATTAGAACTCTTTAGAAAATGCAAAAATATGTTCAATATTATACGAGAACTGTTTTAAAATAAAAGCACAAAATGAAACATTGCATGTACTTGACGTTTTAGTTTATACTAGGAATTTTTTTGATTTAACGGCCAGACCTATTTGTTAAAACTATCAGAAACTTTAGAATTATTGAAAGCCAAAACTTTTAATTATTTTTGAGTTTCCATGAAATGATACGCCAGCTCCACACATATGTAATTATATTTATATCAAAGTCATATCTCTGTATTGTGAAAAGATTATATAAATATTATATTATATAAATAATATTTTTTAAATAATTTTTGAGTGTTGAATAGAGCCATGTATATTTCGTTGATTATTAAATTGTAAATTTTATTACAATATTTCGGTATTTAATTTTGACTTTAATTTTTTAATCTCTGGAAAAATTGCATTTTTTTAAGAATTTATCTCCTGCACTGTCGAGTCAAATTGAGTTTTATTAAAACCCTGTTTATTGTCCTTTCGTTTTTCGACGCATCTCATGTATTTTGTGCACCATAATTTCCCTGTGCCGACACAAGGCAGCTATAGTTTGCCGCATAGCTAACCGCATACCATAACCCGCAGTTCGTTGCGAATGGTCGAACCGCACATTACGTAAGGTCGGATATAACGATCCAGATACCTAGGCACGGCTCTTACCTTGAACCGTATACGCTTCTAAGAGTTTAAGGGTTAAATGTTTCTGTCAGAAAAGATGCATATAATGCGCGGTCGATCCCTTTTTATTAATATCATTAAATATTTGTTATGACATTATAGTGATTATTCGAAATAATTAGTGTGCGTATTAATAAAAACAATTATTTTAAGATATAAATAATATTATGGATTAATATTGACTAAATATTAATTATTTATTAATTATTCAAAAAGATATATTTATATCTAATTTATATATATTATAGTTAATAAATTACGGGACCATCGTGTAAATGAATTTAATAAACACAGTTTAGAAAAGTAATTGTTAAATCATAATTAGTAGAATAACATAATTTGGTATAATAATATGCAAAGTTAATTAGCGCTAATTAATAACGTTAATAATTATATTCATGTTATCATAATTATATATTCTCGCTTTATTTGAATTTGACCGTAGCCGCAATGTTACGGCAGATTTACAAGAGCTTTATTTTGTAGAATGATGCTTGTATCAGAATGCGTATATACATATATTTTATTTATGATACATTGTTAATTATATATGAATGGCTTTTTACATAAATATTTTGCTTTTTTAATTTGTTTTAACTTTATAATAGCTCTTTTGCATTAAAAAATTAATTATTACATAAAATGGATTAGTTATACACACAAAGCGTTCGCTGCTTTATATGTTTTTACAAAGTATGAGAATTGTTAGCTATACTGTGCTTCACACATTTTTTTCTGTATATTGAAAGATATAATCTTTCTAGCATTTTAATTTAGGAAAAAGATTGTTGTGGTAGACAATATTAAATTAGTTTTGAGCTAGAATCATTTCGCGGTATGAATTTATTATAAAAGTGTCCAATTGTCTGCAAACAAGAATCGAGAAAAAATAGAAGTTTTAACGTAAACCAGTCCAAAGAGAAAAATATCCGAATAATCGCTTTTTATATGTGGGACGTAAATGCAAACGAAGAAAATCGGCCGGCCGGGTCACGCGACGAGTGCACGTGTCTCGTTGCATTGTCTCTCGAAATTGGGTCGTCGTATATCGAGTCAGCGGGTGCAGGCACACGAGAAGGTACGTTTCACCTCGATATACCCGGCGGTTAATAACTTCTTCCCGCGAAGTTCACCGCGCCGGTTGCGATCACGAGCGATTCAATCAAATCGCAGTGAAAGCGCACGATTCCGTTTATTAATGCGCACACACGTGGCATCGTGCGCGCGCGAAATGCGGAAGGATATCGGAGGTGGCATCGCGCTAGAGATGAGAAAAGAATTGTTACCGAGAGAAAGAAAGAGAGAGAGATACTATATGATACTATATGAGATAATGTACTGAGATTTCTTTAAAAACGGAATGAGATTCTATAGCATATCATGGCCAGACGAGTGTGAAAAAAAAATGACGTTACTTTATACTATGCGTATATATGTTTATTTTTAACGTGGACATTCTGTGCGTTGCGAGGACGGCAGGAAATTTGTTATTTCGAGATGCTATCGCGTTTGAAAAAATTCCAGAGCAACAATAGTGAAGAGAATATGTTTATTTCAAGTATTTATCGTATTTACTTATTAGTTCTTATCGGATTGGTTTCGAAAAAATATAACTGGATTAATTATACATCACAGTAGTGTTGCAATAAAAAGATATACGTTGGACATAAAAATATTAACATTTTTACTGAATTATGTTAAGCCAAGATAATTTAACTTTTATAAAATAGGAAGCGTGATGAGCTTTTTTAAATACTTTTTTAACAATTAAACACACATACAAACATATGTGTGTATGTTTTTTTCACAATTTGTGAAATGAATAATATGATTCACAATTCATTAAAAACGTTTTATTAATTTTTTATTTTACTTTTCATATTTAGAATTGTTTAAACTCTTATTCAGATATTTAGATTAAAATAACTGATATCAAGAAAATGTTTTTCTTTTCTGTAAGAAAAAGAGTATGTTTGTAATAAAATATTTATTGTTAAATTAAATTTAATTTAATTACAAACATAAAAAACAAACATTATACAATTATGAATGCTTATTTAAATAATCTCATAGTTTTTTACTATTCTTAATAGCTTTCCACACACTTTCGTCAGATATCTACAGGCTTACATTAATAATATGATATACAATTTCAAAATCATTTTTGTGATAATTTCCGCTACTGATGTGAAATTAACTTTTCATTAAACAATTTTTAAATTCGCAACATAATTGAGATGTCGTCTCATATCAAGGTCCATAGATAGTTATTTTCGCACTGAAAAAATTACTAAGGCACTATTTACGTGTCATGCACGCAAGATGTCTTTTGTATGCGTGTGGTGTGCTCGTAATTACATCTTTTTGCCGTTTCTTGGCTTGCTTAGTTTGCACAGCATGGTTGGTTAAAGCGAGGCAATGACTATCCAGGTAACTTAATCGCAAACTTCTTTTACGATCGCGAACGCGTAAAAGGCGTTACATCATTCTATCGCGGTTTATATCATGAACTATGTAGCTTTTACCATTAATAAGTTGGCGTTATATTCATAATAACGTTTTATCATGCTAGTTAAAGCTAATTATAACGCCGCCCTCCCCCTAATTTTATATATTTTTCTACAATATTGGCAATTTGACACCTTTTAATAACATTGATTTTTTTGATAATCTACTTTTATAACAATTTAAAAAATTAGTTAATTTACATTTATATTTTTTATTTTCTAAATTATATATAAACCCTAATAATTAATATTTAAGCCTTTAAAAAGTAAGTTAAATTACTGAATTTTTTTATTCAAAATATAGGATTTATTAAGATTTTAATATAAAGATTAGTTAGCAAATTATTTAATGCTGACAATTGTGAACGAAAATGCCAATTGATTAATTTATCATGCAGAATAAATTAGCTTTAAATAAAAATAAAGAAATAACGATAAAAAAATATTTTCTAAATTATATTTTGTGTTAAGTGATATTTGAATTTAGCATTTAGTTTTGCGCTATAATGACAAATGTTATTCTGCAGTTTGACTTTTGTGTCTGAGAAAACCTAGATAGATAGATCAGGCTGTAGGATGACATTTTCAGCCTTGTCAATGGAAGATCTTAAGGATCAACAATTATTTGGCGAAAAAATTTTCGAGTACTTACATTAGAAGGAGAGAAAGAGAGAACAAAATTTCTTAAACTTTCGTTTCGATTTTATGCGCCAACTTGTCCACGTATAAAAGCACGTCATAATCCGTAGGTGCATGAGATCGTGTGACACGTAACGTAAGAGGAGTCGATCAGATTTCATGGTGTCGAGGAGAGCAGCGATAAAATGGGGGATTCGCGAGATTTGCAAGAGATTTTACTTTCTTTAAACGACGGAAAATATGTTACTTTCTCGCGCGGCAAATGCGAACGCGCAATGAAACGACACGCTGCTTGGAGCGTGTAATGGATGATACGGATAGCGAAGGTCTCGTTATTGGGTCATTTCGAAGGGTCTTCTGCTTCGATGCACATTAATCGAGCAATCGTGAAAATTGCCTCGAAACCGTCGATGTAATTTTACGTCCCTCTTATGTAAGTGTTAAGGAGAACAAATACATTATCTAGAGAGCCTTTATTTTTAAGTAGACTTATTATAAAGATTATCTTATCTCCAAGGAATAAAATTGATCGATTGGAAATAAAGATATATTTTTATTACGGGCAATTGTGACTGTTGTTAACAATTTATATCATAAGATGCCAACTTTCTACTAACTTTAGACTATTAATATGCAAATTTGTATATCTCGTCACATCAGATGAAATTAGAAAAACAGAAATTATTATTGACAGAAATTTTCAAGATTATTATTGGTATAAATAGGCATTTGCAATCATTATTTATTTTATTTATTGCAAATCTTCAATGTATATAAAATTCAGATTGAGATACATCTGGTGATTTTTACAAAGACATCGCGCCAGAAAAATTTCATTAAATTATTAATCTGTAAATTTGGAGTTCCGTTTTCAAAGCGGATCGTTTTGTGAACATCAAAAATTGAGTGTTGTTGTGTATAAAGGGAATACAACTATATTGAACATATAAATAGAATTAATAAAAAATAAAATTAATTGCATAGATAAAAACTTACAATAACTAGATAAAAACTGAAGAAGAGCGTTAATTAATATATTATATCGATACGCATATATAATCTTAATATTAGTTACTTGATACCACTTAAAAAAAAAAAAAAATTGATGTACAATATTATCTCTTTTATGTGAGTCTATAATAGCTGCAACACCGAGAGTATGCAACTATTATCTCGCTGCTGCATAATTATCTCGAAAAGAATGCTGCGTAACGCGTTTCCGTGGTACATCTTGTTAAGTTTCACTGGAGCGAGCGATAGGTCATTCACGAGCGTAAGATAGGTACTTTCGCATTTTTGCAGAAACCGTTGCGGCCGAGAAGGCGCGTTTCGAGCGAGATAAAGGATCAGTCGGTGTGTTTCATGGAGCGCTATTTTCGTGAGGTTTAAATTAATTTCAGCTCGGAGAAAAGTCGATGGATATTACATGGACATTAATATAATTAACGTAACATCGAGTATGTGAAAACGTTTTTATGTATTTTTTCCAATGCTAGAAAGCGCTGCAGGATATTAGAAATGTAAAATAGAATTTTACGCGAAAGTCCATTTTTAAATTATATTTTATATTTTCACATTAAAATAGAAAATAATTTTTTTGTTATCTAATTTATTTGATAATTTTTCTTGTATACTATTGATAACAACGATCGAGAGAACATGAAGGGAAAAGGGAGGAAAATTGTTTCGTTTTTGCACGTATCAATGCAACGATGCAACACGCGTTTCAATTTACTCTCTCTTACTTTCTCTCTCTCTCTCTCTCTCTCTTTTTCTCTTTCTCTTTCTTTTCGCAATTCCAACATAGGAGTAGTTTCTCTGATTTGTAGAATGGTTCAATCATTTCAACTCAAGTAAGCTCGCGTTTCCTGTTCCCACGAAACTTTAACAAACCGCAGTGATTAACACAGCATTTCGTAACAACTTCATCAGCGATTGGTTCGTATGGTTTTGACGTTTTAGTGGTAACAACTATTAATTGGAATAGGAACTTCAGAATATTGGCGTAATTGTGAATAGTATTGAGAGAGAGAGAAATAATTAATTATTATTGACATTTGTCTAAAATCTTGGATAAAGAATGATACTGTTCTATTGAATCATTGTTAATAAAGTACAATAATCACGCTAATTACATAAAACTAATTTAAATTAATTTTTATTAAAAGTTTGGGCTTTTTAATATATGTTATAATTAATTTTATAAATCTAAATTTTTACTTTATCTCTTAGTTAACATTTATATATTATATTTGATTTGATTGCTCAACGTGACGAATATAAAAATATCGATTTCTTTGATAGAAATCGCGCAGGTCCATGAACTCAATATCCTTGAAAAGTCTATAAAGAATCGTCCGGATCTCAAGGACGCTGACTCTTGAAAAACTTGGCGCTTTGGCTGGTCGGTCTTTGCTGCAGCTATATAAACATCTCGCATGCCGACATCCGTTCGGAAAGCGTAGTGTCAAAAACGGATTTTCTGGAAGCAACTTTTATTTTATTGCGCTCTTTTTTCGTTGCTAATTGTTTTTTTTTTTTTAATTTTGAAATAATTGATTTTAGAAACTCTTATGAATCAAAATCAATCGGTTTCTGTTTATCAGTTTCTGATTTTTTACAAACTAGTGAAATATTATTTATATAAACACTGACAAACGTTAATATAATAAAAGTATATGGATATCAGACTATAACAGAAAAGTATATTGAGATTTTTTTTATTGTCATATAAATTTTTAAATGCTTTGTGATTATTACTATAGCGAATAATTCAATCTATCATAAATTATGCATTTTTTTAAAATTAATTTTTTTGTAAATTGGGTGAGAGATTATCAGATGTATTTTACTAGTAGAAGATGTTCTTTTCATTTTCGTTCAAGTTTAATTAAATTATAAATTATTGATGCTCACGAGACTTACGAAACCAAACAAGAGAATCAAATACCTCTAGCAAGCGTGATAATTTACGGATACAGCGGATACAGTCTGCAGTCAACCGAAACGCTTGCGAAACGGGAAAACAAAGATGAATGGGAAGTTGTCGTAATGTATACGATTGGTAACGACTAAATCCAAGAGGTTTGCATAGAGAGATGAAGTGCGCGAAGGAAGATGTCCGAGATGAGATGCAATGACCCTCGAGAGCGTGTTCTCTATCGCGCAAGAAACTGTGAAATAGGAACAAGGGATTCTCTCGCAGCGAGACCCTCCTCCGAGTTGAAACACTCCAGAGTAGAAAGGAGAGACTGCCATGGAAGAGGTCTTTTCAACCAAGATCTCTTTCGTATATATTTCTTTATCTTCTCCTACCGCATCTTCATTTCGAGTGTCATTTGCGATAAGGAGATCCTCGAGTGAGGGAGGCCGAAATTCGTATAACGATTCTTGCATAAAGACACCGTGGACACCTTCCTCATTGCCGGGCAATATAAAAAAGAGATTATCGTGGTTTTAGGAGAATTTACTAATGTAATTTTTAACTGCCCGTACATCGTATTCACTCCATATTATTGTATGTTTCGATGTTCTCGTCATCATTCTGGCTTGATGTCAATTAAACGTAAACATTAGGTTATCAATTTCTTCTTTATCAGAATGTTGAAACTTCGACAGCCTCATATAAATTCATGTGTGTGGAAAGCGGTATGTTCGCATAAACCAAACATTCCATTATAAATCATTATTCTATTTGTTTCTTTCCTTTTTTTTTTAATCACATGTTACACGCATGGAAATTTTAGTAGGTGATATATCGAGTCGCGCACTGAAGCGCATAAATTCGCTTTCATTTCGATGCAAGGCGCTCGACAGGAGGTCTCAATGGAACCTGTTTTACTTCATGAATGATTGAACATTGCTGAGAATTCGATTCGCCACATTGTCGATACAGTCCTACAACGGCTATGATTATTTTTTCTGCGCCCGCGTCTTGGGGAAAGTTAAAAATAGACGGCGGTTTGTGTTCATCTTCGCGGAAAGGGCTGGCCCGTTTCATCGGATGCGATCCCGCCACAGTTGATAAGAGACTCCGTACTCGACTTGTCTGAAACGCATACTTTGCCTCTCGCGTAGGAAGTCTGCCCGCTGCGAACTCTTCCTGGAGTGCGAACGGAATGCGTTTAACTGCTCGCGAATGACTTCTCGTATGTTCCTCGAATCTCGTTGTAAGGAAGAATCTCATTCAGCCGCGCTTAAGCCATTCGATCGTTACACACGCGATGTGTACCTAATTGCAAGAGAGAATGATCCTAGTAGTAATTACATGGATAAGTTGGCATCAAACAGGATTAGGTAAAGAATAAGCTGACGTGCAAAATTTACGATACTATCTTGAAGACCACGTTTAAAACCATGAAGTAACATTGGTAATAAATTAACATATTTATTTTTTCTTCGATTTGATATTATGCGAATTTGCACATCTATATTAAAACTCGGGACCTACATATATTAAAGTTTTGAATAAATTGTTAGAAAAATTAATAATAAAGTATATTTAAATTCGATGCTTTTTCCCCTCATTTTTTGTCAAAGAAATTTATGCAATTTTATTTATGTATCTTTGATCTTTTTGTTTTGTTCTACAATTAGAATTTTAACGAAAAGATTTAATTGGTTACGACTTTATCTAGCTAGATAAGTGTAACTCGACAGGGGTTTTGTCTGTTACCTTAAGCCTTTTTCACATTTTATTTTTTTAAAGCGCGATCGTATCGTTTGTATTTTACGACGTCATAGTTTTTATCCGAGCGAGACGCGGTTGTGCCATAATCAATGTCTCTGCTCGAACGAATGGACCGAAGAAAGGGCAAGCCGCTACAACGGTCGCGTTTGTCAGGCAAGAAATCGCAAACGTAGTTGCCTATAATCATTTGTAATCGCGGAAGGAAAGGAGAGAGTGAGACCGCTAGTATACAACCGGTTACATCGATGTCAGGTTTTTAGAAGGCCGTCTCTGAGGCTTCTTTCATATCATTCTTGTGCAACTGGGTAAACGACAATTTTCAAGAGTGTTATTATTTATTTACTAAATTTTTTTTAGAACGCTCGCGTGCAAGAAAGAGGAAGAGAAAGAGGGAGAGAGAGAGAGAGAGAGAGAGAGAGAGAGAGAGAAAGAGAGAGAATGAAAATTTTCACAGAACTTTTATGTGAGATTTGAAACAATAACAATTAAAAAACTTACTGGCAATTATATCATTGATTGATCTAGAAATTGTTTGAATTAATCACATACTGACATTTATTCATATTTTATTATATTGCGTTACACAATGAAGTACTTGAATAAATGCTTTTGATTAAAAGTATCCCATTTTAATGATAGATAGATGTAAGAAAAAAAATTGTAAATAAACGATGTAAGAAATTTATATTATTTAAATTATTACCGACTTTCGATCGAGTTTTAGAGCACGTAGTAAAATTTATCTGATCTTGCTTGAAGAATTTCGTGCAAGATGTTTACTTCATCGCAAGGCTGACGTATACGTCAACATTTTATTTTAAACTTATTTCGAATTGCTTCTTTAGCTGTCTTCTCGCGAATAAATTTGCATGCATTCACTCTCGTGGCATGTAACGTAAAGCGAAAAAAGGAAGGTAGTCGTGAAAGTTTCGCACAGTCGAGCAGAACGACTTCGCCAGAACACGAATGGCGTTGCAGTTAATTGTCTCGAGGCCTCTCAGGTTTCGTTATCCTCTCGTCTTGCGATACTCCATCCTCTCCTTCTCTCCGACATATTCTACACGATCTATTTTTATTTTTAATTGTATTAATTAATAAGAATACCCCGAGCTCTCACGATTGTACGTCTTATATTGGACAAGAAGAAGAAGCACGCTTATGTTAATACATCTTAATTAATCCCACGATAAATGGCAGTATCTTCCTGTTTACGACATTGTCTCCGATGAAAGACAACTTTGTGAAATGGCTGTGAGAAATTATAGATTGCGAAATTATTTGATTTTCAAACTACTTCGTAATTTAATATTTTGTATTTAACTTTTTCAATTAGAATTTGGTATTATTATGTTCTCATTTAATTACATATATTATAATCTCATTTAATTACATATAGATGAGTAAAGCTTTATTTTAATAAGTAGTTTTTTTTTAATTTAAATTTTGTGCAATTCTAAAGCAAACATTTCTCTAGACGGTATTTATGAAACATGTATCCATTAATATTGAAAAAATTGTTTTACATTCGAAAAAAAATTGTGTCTATTCCTAGATATTCCTCACTTGTAGCCAGTTAAAATGCGGACGAATGCGTTTAAATTTTATCTCGGCAACGTCAGCGAGATTTGTCAGACTTGTAATCAGCGTTCCTCTTTCCGTTACGTATTCATGTAAGAAGATTCGCCACCGATAGAAACTTGGAGAGAAGACATGAACAACAGGAGAGTTTGCGATTTACTCGACGGGCTTTGAGCAAACAACGCGATTTACGGTCATGCGAAAGGCGGAAAATCCTGCGGAACGAGCGCGTCGCGACGAGAGAGAATGTCCGTGGAAATATACTTGAGAAAAGGAAAACCCTATCGTAGTGCAAGGACGACGTTTACACGCTACTCGAATCGTTACGTCAACACGTGTTGCTCGATCAGGGCTTGAAGCTTTCCGACCAGAATTCAAGAATCACGAAATATTGTTGCAATTTATTGTGATTTACAAAGAAATGAGATCCTGAATGAAAATTTTATTTAAACAATTTTTTATTATATTCTTTTTTTATTATAGTACTTGAATTGTGCATTTTGGTTGTAGTACAGCGAAATATATTTTACTCTAAATTTTAAAATATAAGCTAGTTTTTATTTTTTTTAATGATATATAGAAAAGTCTCAAAAATGTTTGGTATAGAAGAAGTTGTTTAGCCTTGCTAAACTAATGTTAACATATATGATGGTTTTTTTACGTGTTCGCTTGCGTGTTATAAAATCTTGTTGAAAAATAGCTTTACTAATAGTATTTAAGATTGACATGTTAACCGCTCTAAATACCGCGGCTTTATATCTTGTCAATCATCGCAACTGTTTATGCAGGCATGACGCAAAAATTCTTAGAAAATACAAAAAATAACATTTTACTTATAACTTTAATTTGCCAGTTTTATTTATATTTATTTATATTTATATAATAAATTGCAGCTTTAAAAAGTTTATAAAATTGATATTTAAAAAATAAATAAAAATATTTGACTAAATATTAGAGTTTAGTGAAACATCGTGATTAAATCACATACATTAGTTTATAAAATTAACAATTCTAACATCTCTTTCTCTCTCTCTTTTTCTTTTTCCTTTCTTTCGCATGCAGTGTATTAATGGTGTTTAATGTGATGAAAAGATTAGATATAAATATGTCTATTAGAGTAATTCACCTAGAGTATAAATACTTAACAAAAAATTAATTATGTAGCGTAGAACGTGGTATGGTGTCGTTAATACATGAATCGTTTTGCAAGATAGTGCGTTTTTCCGATGGTGCAAAGAGTAGAGATCACGCTCTCGAAGCTGATGCGGGCGTATTGCGTAATTGACCGCATGCGGTTTCTGCACCGGAAAGCAACGCAACGCGGCGACTACCGGTATCTCACCGCGCTTAGTGCGACGAACTATTTTAAAACCGAGATTTTTAGAAATATAGGTCACAACACAACGTGTATATATTCGCACCGTCCATCGCCCCTTCTATCTCGCGTCGGCGACGGTGTCGCGATATCCTGGACGGTGCGATGAACGTGATGCGATCATCACCTTTCTCTTTCATTCCTTTTTATTTGCTGCAAAGCGTGCTAACTTGGGAGATGCACATTTCATTTGCAATATACAGGATGTACGAGAATTGATAGCAAAAAAAGAAGAGGTATATTCTACAAATAAAATAAGGTAAAATTATCCTATGAACATGTATACGAAAACGCACCCCCTCCGAGCTACAGCCCCCAAAGTTTCCCGGAAAAAAACTCGTATTAGACAATTTTTGACATCAAAAATGAACAAACCCCGCAAAGATACATATATATACAAATTTTCGTAAAATTCGAAGTCCAAGTTTAGACAATATACAGAAAATTCAATTTTTTCGGGAAACTTTGGGGGAGAGAGTTGTAGCTCAAAGAGGGTGCGTTTTCGGACACGTGTTCATAGGACAATTTTACCTTATTGTGATCTGTAGAATATGCATCTTCTTTTTTTTGCTATCAATTCTGAACACCCTGTATAGCTTGGGAATATGTTTGAGTTATAAATAACATTTTGTTCTCATTTTATTTTTACTTAATGTAAGTTTGAAGAAACAAAGTGAAGAAAAACGAAATCTTTATTGTGACTCAGCACACATACACATCGTACTCCAAACATATGTATTAAGTTGAAAGGTCTTGTCTCAAGTTACCACATATTCTGCTATACCATAGTCGCATAAGTGCACATAAGATATATCCTGCTGATTGGCAAAATTAGAAAGAATATTTTGACTTTATTTCATGAGTTAAAGGAGAGATTGTAAAAAGTTTTCTCTTTAACTTTCTTGTTCTTACAGAAAAATGGTTTAAAAATGGTCTTGGGATCTAAAACAATTCTTTCTATCAAATCTTTTATATAATATTTACAACATATAAGATTTCATACAATATTTATGATGTTACATTTGCTTTTTATCTAATTCATTTTAATTTAAAGAAATATAAAAAGATTTATCTTTATTATTAAATTCGTTTAATTGGTTAACTAAAGAACCATTTATTATATATTGTATTATATTTATACAAATATTGAAATCCTTATTATATGAATTGCACTAGCTACAAATTCATTTTCTTCACAAACTAGATTATTTCTCATATATAATAAATGAGCAGCAGTCAATATTCATTGATGCAGGGTATCAGAGATGTATTAAAAAAGATAAATTTTGCTGTGGCATATCTAAAACTCTAATATATGTTTGCCTATATTACTCTCGCTCTCATGTCATTTTACGTAAACGCGCGTGTTCTTTCGCGTACCTACCGTTATTCCCCGCTGGCAGCGTGCCGCGCTGAACCTGGCGGGATCTTGATCTCGTGAAAGAAGGAAGCGACCTAAAAAAAGAACGCGCCGGAAAAAAAGTCGTCGTTCTCTCATCGGGGTTACTTACCTCCGGCAATTTATCACCGGTCGATTCGGTCGTTACGAGAGGGCGCGAGATCGTGCGAGATTTACGTCAGCCGGTCCGATCGTTCGACTGTTACATTTTTACGGTCTTTCGCGACGGGAAATTTAACAAGATTGTGGGACAGTGGATCGCGATCCGGGAAATTCGACATCCGTGAAGAATTTGATTTGGTCGGGCCACAAATTCGCAATCTTACGAAGTTTCTTGTCGACGCTGCGATTCACTCGTTTCTTCACGTGCGACACGTGTCGTGTTGTCAAAACTAGAGATGCGCCAACTTGTTGCTTCTGCGATTTCAGCCTTTTTTCATCACTATGTGATTGTTCTTCGATAGCGCGAAAAACAGGATAGCGAAATTCCAAAGGTATTAGGTCAAGATGTTGAAAATGATAAGATAAGATTTTTCACTTAATCCTATTTATTACCTTCGCCATCCTGATTTGGTATCTTAACTTTATTAAATATATCTTGGTTTTAATATCTCTTCCTAACATTTTCAAGATACTAATAGAGATTACTTTCGTAATTTTTTTTTCAAAGCAAAATATTTGTTATATCATTTATTTTTCATATTCGTATATATAATAAAACGGAAATTATTCCATATAGTTTTTTAAATGCAAAAAATGAAACTCGAAGTTTATTGCGGTTCTTAATTTACCACGCGTAATCATTCGCGTGATTAATCTTATATCATTAAATAAATTCCGCATATGTTCTCGCTATATCCTTCATTATATTCTCATTTTCATTTATATTTTTGATATTTTGAGATGAGGCTATGTAAGCCGAGGGCTCTTTCGGTGAGAACCACCTGATTCTAAACCAAGCGATTATCATCTTTCGTATGGGAACGGCGCGTATGTGGACCAACTGATCCCTATATAAATTTAGCAGATTAGCCGCATTAGCCCGGATTGTTGACCCGTAAGATTCCTATACGTGCCGTGTTAAATTCGTTCCAAAGCTTTGAAGATCTCTCAATGAGAGAAATGTTCATTTTGACTAAATGAACTAAACTTGATTTCAAATCGATTATTCGATTTAAAAAACATTTCTCTCTTGAAATATGCAGGCTTTTTAAAAAGAAATAGATCTTTTGTGCAACAATAACTCATTTAAAAATTGTTCGATTTTTTCATTAAAACAAATATGAGAAAAGTGACGAAATTTATACTGTCTCTCTTTAATGAAAATATTAAATGAAATTAAATAATAAATTAAAATTATAGAAAATAAAGCTAAAATCTCAAAACATAGTCTAAGTAAATAAATCCAATTAA
>NW_021848490.1:198840-223025 GCF_003651465.1 Formica exsecta | reverse complement strand
TATAAATAATATATTTATAATGAAATATATTTTTTATATATATTCTATTAATATACATAGAGTGGAGAAATATAAAATGATTATGCATAAACTTTCAGAGTTACACAGATTGTGACATTTATAAAGTTAATCAGGAATAAAATTTATATATTGCAAAAATTGCAGAAATAAAACTGCTCATGCACTCTGTAAACTAAAAATTATTTATTCTTTTTTCTACTCAAGTTTCAATGCAAGAAAATTTCTTGTGAGAACATTTTATTTTATTTTAACAACATTAAAAAAACATTATGATATATATTTCTATTTGTCGTGGGAGGAGTTCATTTATTTTCTGAAAAAGATTTGCATAAGAATTCTTTGTCCATCTACCAATTCTTGCGCATGTCTGCCGTAAGGATCGCGAGTTTGTGGAAGAGTTCGCGGTTCGACAAGCGGCTATGCGTTTGCTGCGGATGCGGCTCTTAAGTGGACAGCGGTTATGCGAAAAACGGCTAATAACCGCCATCGGCGCGGCAATAATTTCCGCGATGCGATTACCGCCGCGAGCGGCAACATGCACGCAAAATAGCACGTGTTTCTCAAAGCAATGCGCTACCTGTGTTGCAGCTCGACGACACGGCGCTCCAACTGTACAAGGGCGGAGATTATGGCGCTTATCTGGACCTCGAGGCCTCCATCAACGAGCAACAGGAGGAGTTCGAGGGCTTCTACGAAGGTGAGAGGTGAGTGTCGCGCATAATCCACATCGGTAACATTTCATCTGGTAATAAATTTCAAGAAATTTAGGATCGAAATTTAAACTGCCATTTTTTGCACTTACATATCGAAATTTTATTCTATAAAATTTACAATTTTTTTCAAAGTATCTGCATGTAGTATTTGTACATAAGTACAAAGTACAAAGTATGTACATAAATATGTAGCTATTCTGATTATCCGAACAGAGTTTTGCGTAATTTATTTAAATTGTATAATGATAGAGGCCATTTCTGCACGCTTAATTGCACCCCGGACAGGGTTGTTTTCTTGCATGCCACCTGTAGTCGATCCTGTCGGGATAGACTCTGTATCTTTACGAGCCCCTTGCGGTTGGGCTCCGGATAATCACACGGTGGACAACCGTGAACTTAGAGTCACCAGGGTAATGAAGGATATTTAGGTGAGAGGAGGACAACGTGTGTTCTCAACACAGCGGGGATATTCGCGATTCATGTCTCGAAAGAAAAGCCGATGGTACTTTGAGTAGTCTCTCTCGTTAAGCGAAGACCCACCTCGAAGTAACGTGTTAAATACATCAGTGGTCGCGCAAAAAGTCTCGGTAGAGAGTCGAGTAATTAGAACGCTTTAGTTTGTGTGATCTCCGAGGTGGACGTTGAACAGGGTAATTTTCTTCTAAATAGTGCATTCAGTGGAGGGAATAGTTATCATTTGTAAACAGAATTTAAATGCACGGCGCGGTAATAAAATAGCGGAATAGCCTGCATTAAGCACGCGCGTCATTTTGCGAACCATCATTAAAGTGTTTTCGCTTGCGAAGGAAAAGTTTTCAATTAAAATGCCGCAACGGGCGAAATTACTATAATTTATTTGATTACAATTGTGTGGGAAATAACTTTAGAAAAAACTCACGCTTTGTATTTTACGATATATATTTTATAAATTGCTATGTATCTTACGTTAAATATAATAGATTAAATTAAATATTACATATTGCGATGATTGCAATAATTATGATACATAATGCGATAATTTAATAATTGTTTAATTTTTTAATGATTCTTTGTAGCATTGCGAAGAATTTTAAAATTGATATTTAGTTCTTTGAAATAATTTTTGAATAAGATTACGAGATAGTTTTATAACGCTTTTATCTAATTTTAATTATAATTAAAATTATACAATCGTGCGCTTTTGAAGCGTTGCTTCAAAACCTTCTATGTACATCTAGTAGCGGGATATTCGCATAATGAAATATGCAGAAAACCAGACGCTGGTTTTCTTCGTTGAAAATGCACAGCGGCTGCAGCAGTATATTTGCGGTCTGCGTATCGAATTCACGTTAACGCCATGAAGGCTAACCGTGCTCGTTGAGTATTAACGCAGGTAAACTCCCCTAGGAGGGGCGAGGTAAGTGCGATATTAAATTTAGTTCTCCTTTGAGAGCTTCGAGATCCGTGTCTTTTCGGTGACTTTCCATTCTCCTCGAACCTACGCGATTGCTCACCCACGTTGAGCGTATGACAGCGAACAATGGCATCGAGAAACGCGGAAGCGCATATTATTTTTATTTTTATCATCTTTTCTTCCCACGCAAAGATATTCTTGCGGTTCATTGAATATTTATTTATCAAGATCTGTGTTTTGATATTATCAAAATGAAGAAAATAAGAGGAAAAATCAGCAATCGTCATGCAAATAATGTACAGCTTTCTTGACCTTTTTCACATACATGTTGTTTTGTATAGATACTTTATTTAATTATATATTTTCTTTGAATTCTTTGCACACACATCACAGTTCTCAGCTCGAGAAAAAATTGACTTTATATAATTATATAAGATCAAACATAATAATATATGATAACATGTAATTTTATATGACATATACATATAATAATATCCGAAATTTGGTGCGATATGATCCTATCTTTATATAATCATATTTGGCCAAATCTGTTTTCATATATAATCAGATCTATATGACTAGATCATATTATATGGCGTCAAATTTCGGATTTAATTATATATGATCTTATATAAGTACACAAATCCATTTTTGGGGGATTTCAACACATTAAATGAAAAGGGATTATTTATATAATATCTCATAGAAGTTTTAAAACTTCAAAATTAATGTCAAGCCCTGTTTCTTATTTGTACTTTTTTATTTTGATCGCAAAAAAATGTTAGGGAAAATATACGTGTATATATGCATTGAATATATAATTACTCGTTACTTACTTAATCTTATATAAGTACACAAATCCATTTTTGGGGGATTTCAACACATTAAATGAAAAGGGATTATTTATATAATATCTCATAGAAGTTTTAAAACTCCAAAATTAATGTCAAGCCCTGTTTCTTAATTGTACTTTTTTATTTTGATCGCAAAAAAAATGTTAGGGAAAATATACGTGTATATATGCATTGAATATATAATTACTCGTTACTTACTTATAAAAAAAAAGAAGAAAATAGTTTTATTTTCTGAGATATTTAAATTTAAAAGAATTAGATGCAATTCTAAATCAGAATCGAGATTGTGCGAGATTTTCTTCGATGCATAGCGCATTGCATGCGACGTGGTCGCACATCTTTATTTTTGCAGCGATTGACCAAGATTGGAATGGTCTCGTGCGCACGCACGCACATTGGAAACAAGATCGCTTCCAGTCCATTAATCGGCACCACTACATCAGTGCGTACTCGATGCATCGCCTTCGATTGGATTGCATTTCGTCAGCCGGTGTCGCGCGTTCGAAGGCACGTTCGCGCGAAATGTCGAATAAAGCCGTAGCAGTCGTACGAGGGGAAAGGTGAGGGAATAGGGAGATTGAAATCGCGCTCGGACCATGATTTCGAACGACGAGAACTGTCGGGAGAGGGATGGGAGTTAAATAAATGTTTGCCTGCAGAGATATGTGTTCCAATATTTGAAACCCCGGAATTTCCGCGAACCGCAAAATGACATCATACGTTTACCGCACTCGTTTCTTTTCTCCGCCTGTCCACTTCACTCATGTGGTTCGATTTTTTCCTCTTTCAAGCATACACACACATATATACGTATTTAAGTTGAAATAAATTTTGCAACGGGTTTACGCGATAAACCGGAACAGAAACCAAGTTTTAGTCTTATCGAGTAAATTCGTCGTGTAAATTGTGACTATGTTCAGATTTGGTAGAAGTAATTACAGAATGTTAATATCATTTGCAATTATTTATCACGTGCCGAAATATAACTGGTAATAATTATGAATATCTTACCATCTCATTTATAGAATGTTTTTAAATTATCGCTAAATATATATATAATATACAAATTTTGATTTATCTCTAAATATTTTTAATGCAAAAATGGCTTGCAAAAATATTTTGTTGACAGTAGATTTAAAAGTTATAAAATAATAACGATAAATTTGAGAGAAGTCGGTAAAATAATATCATAAATTTTCTGAGCTCACGATTTATGATTTTCTTCTGTAAGTGGCCTTAAAAATTCACGCTTTGTTTCCGGATCTGCTGGTTATGACTGGAGATCGCTCGTAAAGTGCTAAATTACAGAGCCCGTGCTCAGCTGCTGCCTCCATGGCGAATTGCCTGTCATTGCAAACGACGACAAGCCACCCACGATGGTTTTGCAACAATTATCTCGCACGTGCAATGCACAAAAATCGACAGCGAAAAAAATTATGAGTGTAATATATGACAGTTTTCATATGAAGCTTGTTTAAATTAACTATTTGCGATCGCATATAATAGTCATGTAGTTGAAAGAATTTGTCGAGTAAATATTTTTTGATTGAATTTATGTAATTTGCGGATATGGAGAGAAAAACAGTTGGGATAGAAGAGAGGTAGTCAGCTTTCGCGCGGGTAACAAATCGTTTATCTCTTTGCGGTAATGCCTGGCAATTGTACACCCACGCGTACGAGATACCACCGCGTGCGTATCCACGATATTTCTCACGCAGGCTGTTGCGTTTCGCGTGTTCGTGAAATTAATTTGCGTATATCTGCATTCTAGGCAGTCATCTGTGTCTCGCGCATATAAACGGGAAGTTCCGTGCGTTAACAAATCGGAAAGATTTCTGAGAGAACGTTGCAAGCGTCTTTTCTTAAAATATTTTTTTTAATAATTATAAGAATCAATAAAACAAATACATTGCTCTTTGATAGAATATTTAAAGTATATAATACAAAAAGTAAATAAATTATTTTCTGTAATTGTTAATATATGTATATAAGACAATCAGAGTACTTTGTGTGCTTCTGGCATGATTTAGAAAATTTTGTTCTGAATGTTGAGATTGTATATTTTTGAAGATATTTTTTTGTATTATAAATTTCTCTTTATCAATAATTATATTATATTATAAGAATTTATCATTCTAACTACTTGTTTAATTTAATCCACTGCTTACTTTTTCTACGTGCAGGTAAGATAAAACCGCGATCGTACTTATTTTCATCCGTACTTATCCTGAGAATAAAACCTACTTACAGACTTGTTTTTTCAGTGAAATTAATCAGCCACCGGAGAAAGTAGACGGTACTAGTGGAACGTCGAAACTTATCTCCATTCCGTGCACTGCGTACTTAACTGAAAAGAGGTCTCCGCGGACCTTACCTAATAAACTTGATGTCATCGCATTTCCCTCTCATGCGCCTTCTCATCTTAACTGTCTCTTTCTCTCTTTTCCTTTTTCTTCACAAAATCTTACGTAATCTATTTGAATGCGCGTAGGTATCGTTATAATGAGGGTACATAATTACAATGAAAGATGTATATATGTATATCTGCGAGTATGACGATTGAGGGGGAAGAAAACGTTATGAAAGAGAAGAGTTGGCTGGAGAAACGGAGAGAGAGAATGACATATTCTCCCAAGGGTTCAATAACCAGGCACAATAAGTCACTAAACGTTTGTTATAGACATCGCGATGAGTAATCAGCTTCCTACATATCGGATTTTACGATCATTAAGGTATATATATATATATATATATATATATATATATATATATATACGCATATTTGTTGGAAGTATTCTCTTCGCATGTCAGTGCATGACAGACCAAAGTTTAACTCCCTTTTGCTCACCGATATCGTATATTACCATTAAAATTCTGGACAATTTTTAATATATATTGCTCTAGAAATTTTAGAAAAAATGATGAATATATTTTTTACTGTTGTCACTCAAATATAAAAATTATAAATAATAGTAATATATTATTCTTATCTCATTCTTGAAAACTAGAACGTAGAACTTATGTGAGAAACTATCTTTTGTCATATTATCGTGAGAATACATTTTTGCGTGTAATGAAATAATTTTATCCGAAGCAGTTACATGAGCCATATTACAGCAATACGGTGCCATATGCGACGGCTCGCATTGTCGTCTTTGCTTTTGAGATAACAGATATTTTGCATGACAACAGTGATCAGCCTTGCTGGAATCATGCAATTCGCCCGACCTGCAATGCAAACTATGCTAATAAATCGCCTTATTAATGTCATCGCAGACTAACGTACGTCAAGCGAACAGTGACATGAATGTTATTAACAGCGACAGCGATAGGAACGTAAATCAATTAGAACAGTAATATAAATTTGTATCAATAATATAAATTAATATCAGGTAAATTAATCGCGATTATATTGAATTGTCGGAACTTGTTCGGAATTCATATCCTTTGTTTTTTAGACTATTAAATATTTCATGTGTTAAACTTTATTTTTAATTTTTTTATATAATTCCTTCTTTGCAAATTGCTTTTAAATTGCATTTCTGTTAAATACGTATTAAATTGCAAAAAAATTTGATCACATTATTTTACTTTTAGCTTTGATATGATATAACTTTTTATAATAATATTTTTAGCGTTGTTTTAAAATATGAATTTACATATATATATATATGTTAAATAGATATATATTAAAATATATATTAAAATATGTATATAAACGCAACGCACACATTTATTGCAATATGTATTTTCGTGATATTTTTTATGTTTATTATTTCTTGTAAATTGTATTGTTACGAGGAATATGAGAAATCTTAATATAAATATTTTACTATAGTGTATAAAATAATGAAATAGTCTTATAAATTCGCGATTTTTTCCAAGCAGTTGCTTTCTTCGAAATTGTATGCATTGCTGATTAAATTAATGAGTCTGTGTCACTTGCGCGTTTCGAAAACTGGTGACTCACGTGCTTTAAGAATAGAGTTTACGCATTGCACTTACGATCGTTCAACACGCTATTGTATGCGAAACAGTTCGGGGGAATTTGACGATGAAAAAAATTACATTACAATATATCGAAATATGTTCGTTTTGTAAATCTTTTATTGCAATTTGCATTAATTGCAAGTTTAAAAATCATTAACACTATCTCTTTCACATTTAATTATATATTTAATATATTTATCTACACAGAGATTTTTTTATAAATTATTTAATAAATAATATCCGCAATTCTGGCTAAAAATTTTTTAACATTTGCACACGCGATAGTGACATTTTTTAACGAAGGGAGGCGCGACATTATCTGTCCTAAAAAGTGAAGGCTTACGAACAGTTGGCGACCCGGCTCGGAATAAATCGTATAACTGGGTTTCGAGATCTATTCCCAGGATATTCGGCTGGGCGTACCTCTCTCGCAACCGGCCGTTTTCACGTTTTATAAATATCTGTTTGTACGCGAGACAGGGGGGCGTTAAGTGAGACCGAGCGACAATGAGTCAACACGCGCATATTATTATAAATAAATATATCATATATCACTTCTATATGTATGCCATAGTTTGTGGAAACAATGCTGTAAGATGGGATAAAATCACGCCGTAATAAAATTGCACTATGAAACTATATAATTTGCGAGAATTCTGTTTAATTATTTTACTGATTTATATGACGACAAAATTATTTTATGTTATATTTTGCAATTAACTTTATACGCACGCTGAAACTTTATGCATCTTCTAATGTTTCAATCATAGAGTAAAGTAATGCAAATATCCCATTGTTTTCAAAAATTATCTTATTAATGTTGTGGCTCTAAACTAGCAGTTGCCTCTATTGTTTAGCGGCATAGCCGATATCGCAACGTGGGATCATTGGTGTGTTCGCCGGAAGAAAGGTGATGGATATATGGGAGAAATCTATTTTCTTTGGGTCAGGGTTTTAAACTGTTGCCCCGGCCATCTTCCATCATAGAACGCATAACTGCTGTTAAATCTTATATAATATCGCACGATCAGACTCGACCGTGAACGTTTAATTGGCGTCGCGAGAAACTCGTTGCTCGAGATATCTGACTCAATTACCCATCCGCAAGTATTGCGTAATATCAAATGCAGGCGTCATGAGCCAGAGGATTGAGCTCGGTTTCTTTAAATTCGAAAACACGCGTATCCATTACAAAAAGTGCTTAATTTTTGATCGAAAGAATACTCAACAACTCAATACTATCAGCGAAATTTCCTGTTTGCCTTATTGTTAGATTTATTGTACTTCGATTGAAATGGACTTTGATAAATGAAAATGGCATGCCAATAAATATATATCGAGAAATTTCTGAAGCAAATATGTTTAATCTTTAATCTCTTAATTTATCTTAAGTAGATGATATTTAATATTGATAATTTATACGATAAAAGATGCAGAAAACAAAATAATATTAGTTGATCTTATGCCAAGATTTTCAGGAAATTAAAGATTAAAATTAAATAATATAAAATATATTTTTAAATAGCTTCTGTGTGTAAAGTTTTAACTATTTCAAATTTTAATGAAATATTATATACTTATATTATTTTTATATAATGTTGAAATATAACTTAAGTCATTTTTTTCTTGATTAATTTATGACAACAAAATTTTTTTGTCATTTAATTCTATGATTGAACGCTAAACTATTTCGGTGTTTTAAACATAAATTTTAGGTTAAAACGATAATTTTATTACGGAAATACGTAAAAATATTGATTATCTTGATAAGAATTTTGAGGGTAGCAGAAATGTCAAGAAATTTCTGCTTACACAGAAAAGCCGAACAGGGGATCATAGTTTCGCGGCGGACATATAGACATCTGGTAATATTTTAGGGATTTAAAACACTATCCTTCCAATCCGATACTTATGGTGCGAGCAAGGTTCTCAGAGGAGAACCACAAATTGCCAGTTGTACCACGTTGCAGCACATTCCCCGGATTGCATCGTGTTATTTTCTTTTTATTTTTCCGCTTCTATAGAAGAGAGAAATCTTATACATTCGTATATAGAGTAAAAAAAAATTCTCTCTTTATAAATACGATTAATAAATTGAAATATAAATACGATAAATATAAATACAATTAATAAATATTGTTAATAACATATAAATATTATTTGATACAATTAAGTATTAAAACAGCCACTTGCATTTTTTATAAGATAAATTATTATTATTTTATTATAATATCATGAAAGAATTCTATATGCTCAGTAAAGATGTCCAAAAACTTTTCGAATAGATATACATTTGGGAGAAATTTGCTCTTGTATATCGATTTATTTGTGGTTCAATGAAAACGTCATGCTGCAAGCTCTACGTCGGAAATCGAAAAATATTTCCTCGATTAAGAAACGCCCAGTCACCCTCGGAGTTTCGTGCCATCGCGGATGGTATGAAAGGATGAAAGAGTAGGATGGCAGAGGACTTTCGTGTATGTGGCCAGCACATAAGCTCGCTTCGGGACGCGCTTTAAGCGATATTTCAGAACACTTTAACTGCTCCTTTTACTGCCAGGTGGAAGTAATTCCTGCCTGGTGCTGCCTAGGCACTGCCTCGTAAACTCTAGGTTGTCCAGTCATCTGGCTAGTCGTAACTTATGATCATGCCCGCATATTAGACTGTCTGTTTTTAGGTTCTTCCTTGTTAGCATAAATGCATTTTATATAGAAGCGCATACCTTCTGATTTGTCTCATACAATTGAAGCAATAAACTGTGATGACTTATACAAGCCCACATTTCAATTTTTAAGATTTTATATGTTTGACATTAAGCATAAATTTTTAATTTATTTCACGTTATTTCTAGTTAAAAGATTTTATATTAGTACATATACAAATTAATAAAATAATTTCTAAATCTTGTAAGAAAATAAGCACACATATAAATGCGCGATTGATTACATTAATTTTTACTTTTTACTAAAAGAGAGCTAAGTTTTTCTTATAAAAATAGTAAAACTTAAGATAAAAATGTGCGTTTGTAATAATTTTGTTTGTTCCATCTATTTTCCCCACGAGAATGAAAGGGACGTAAGCCGGGATAAGAAAGGAAAGCTGTAACAAGCTTAATCGCTTGTGATCCCAAAGACTCGAAGCTCGAGGATTGAACGTAACCTCCGCGATCGGCTCGCGCCACGTAAGCTCGAGAGCTTTCGGATTTAGGTACACTGTTGAAAACAAATGGTCTCCAGGATCAATGGCTCGCCGCATCGGCCAGTAATTACGAGCTGTTACCACGCAATGGACGAGAGGGAGGCCAGACCCGTGGATCAGGCATTGCCTCGTTACACAATTAAATTTACGATCGACTCGAACGCGATCGGACGTTGCCGGTAGCATGGGGGCGGATATAAATCGCGGAGCGTCGGTTTGAGTTATACTCGATTGGTGATGGTCGATTAAGGTCGACGACAGGAACTCGTATATTTCATGCAAGAAACCGTGCATCGAGAGAGGAATGCAAGCGACTGCATCTGTCCGGATTTTCAAAAGAGAAGAAAACAGTTTAACTTTTTTCTTCTAAGAAAGGAATGCTTTATTAATTGAAATTTTATGGAGAAAATATAATATGCTGTTAATATTGCAAATAAATTTTATAATACTCTCCTCAGGATAAGGTTAAATAAAATAAAATAAAATTATAAGTGCGTGAGTAAAATAATATTAAACATTTATCAATATTTGATATAAGAATAATGTAAAGAAAAATTTTTATTTAACATTTAAATTACAATTTATTTTTTTATATATGTATTTCCGCACTATGAATGTCTTCTAATTAACAAGATACATTCAATTTAATTAATTAAATTAATTAGAAAATGTGTATGCTTTATAGCTTATTTTTTTCTAAATATGTAGTTTATTTTGAATAATTTTTCACGGAATTAGCATTTTTATCTCCTCGTGCAAATATTCTTTTTATTGATATTGTTTTTTCAAGAATAATTATAAGAACGATAATAATTAGATCACAAGAATAATTAGCCAAATGAGATAAATTAAGAACACGGTCCGTATATAGATCAAGTTATCCGACGTGCAAAGATATAGAAGTGTCAACAGAAGAAATAAGAGTGACGGTGCGCAGTGAGACTAACTATTCCGCGTGGTTAACTCAAATAAGGAAACTGTCTCACCGCGGACCGTAAGAAGTTCTGAAACTTTTCCAGAATTTCCTGGAAGGGAATTCTGTAAAACTCGATGTGTATAATGCTGCGGCATTTTACAGAGGCGTATCTGGCCGTGGTTGTAAGCAAAAGCAGTAGGAAGTAAAGTGCTCCATTCACGATATCTTGCTCTGAAACTTTGTCGCATCATATCGTAGAATTTTACTAGTTTTTTTTTTCCGACAACTCTGAGCTTAGTAAGCCTTTGCAAAAGTCGATATATCGCGATATAGAATTTTATTTATATCGGATTATATCATTAAATTTCTGCGAAATGTAGCTAACTCGATTTTACAGACAAAGTCTATTGTGAATAAATTTATAACTTGTAAATGCGCACATGATATATATTAAAATCTGTTTTAGCTTAAAAATAAAAATAATGGGGAGATCGCATTATATGTTTTCACATTTTCCTTTTTTTTTTGAACAAATCTTTTTGAATCAATTTATTAGAGAAATCTAACAATTATTATTAGAAACATAATTTTTTTACAATTTATATACATTATTTTACATATTTAATATACTTAACAAGTATTTTTTAGTCTTATTGAAAGATGAATTTATCTAATTTTATGATAGTCGAAAGGGTGCATCTTGCCCGCACTGCAGGCCAAATGCGACCGCGAATGCACCGAGATACATCTCCGTATTTGCGTAGCTGCTCGTGCGTCGTCGTTGAGTGCACAGACATGTTTCTGCGGCCGATGTTTATTTCATATATGTATAAGAGATATGTATAAGAGATACAATTCCCATCGATTTGGTAGTTTGTACATATTCGTGGAAATGCACTGATGCATATCGTTCTGCGTTCACGTTTCTCAAGTTTGAGAAAAAGGCACCCTTGTTAGTATCGTTTTACGTTTATATGTGTTGATGAAGCGTTATCGTTATACATTGCATAGCCTCACGAAGCTTATACATATTTACACATCAATGAAAAGTTTGGAAAACTTTATTATACGTTGCATGTTTGAACCGAGATGGCGATATCATTATTATATCCTTTCTAGAAGTAAATTCGTCTGATAAGAACAGCCAAGAAAAAATCTTTAACATAATCAGAAAGTTAAATAATACGTCTTAAATGTTTTTTAATTGTAAAAGTTATTTACTAACTTGGAGAATTATTTATTAATATGATTATTTCAATGGAATCAACTTGATTATCTTTTTATGCATTTTCTAAGTCTATAATAAAAAATTAGAGAAACTATATAAATATAACTATTAAAATTTCAACTATTAAGTTTAAATTAAAAAGATTTTAAAGTTTAGTCGAAGTCATTAATGAATTAGAAATTTGATTTAATAAAAGATTAAAAATGTTCTCGGATTATGAAAAATTCACCTTCTTCTTTTAGCTTCTGTTTTATTTATTATTTTAATGTTTCAAACTTCTTTGTATTATGTTGCAAGAGTTATTCTATCTCAATCTTTCTTATTTTATCTCTCTTTATTTTTAACCGTCTTCAATATCCGATTTATGTCGAGTCTTCTATTAGGATGTTTCTTTGGAAAGTAACGATCACTCGTTCTTGTATGATCGATCGATGAATTTAACCGCGTTCTCTACAATAAAGTATCTTCTAACATGAAAAGAGCATAAACTTTCGCAATTTTTACGAAAAATAATTTGTTATTGTGAAAATAATTGAAGCAGATACGAATCTTTTATTATAACAATATGCATTTATTGAGATTAGAAAAAATATTTAGATTATTTTCTTTGATTTTTATTATGAATATTTTTGTATCAAAAATATATTTATATAAAATTAATAATATTCCTTTGATATTTTTATATCAAAGACAAAAATGTATATTAATTAATCAAAAATTTAAAAAGTAATCTAATGAATTAAATGCAATCAAAAAGATATTTATGTATAAAATTAATTTTTGGCTAATTTTCTATAAAACTTTAAGTATATTAGATTTATTGGCAGCAACGAACTCTTTTGAGTGTATTCGTCAAATTGATTTTATTTTATCACACAGATTTATCTATGTGTTGTATAAATCTGATGATTTTTTTCGTGAAATAGCAATAATTTTTTGTTTCTCTCATCCCGGAAAAAAATAAAGAAACAACATTCTCTTAAATCTTTTGCAATAATCATTTGTATATGTAGACGGGATAACTATTTTTTTTTTCTTTAAACTGCAATATTTTTCTATTTTTGAATCCGTCATGATGCAAAAAATTCATTTATGATTTTTTTTTTAAATTTTAGTTTTCATTCTACTTTATATGTCGGAGAAAAAATGAAAAACCTGAAGAAGGTGGAAATGAAGTGGATTCTGATCGCGTCGACACCTCGTAAGCGGGGATCTATTTTTGTCTTTTAGGTCGCGGTGGAAATCCCTCCACTTCGATCTCGATCTTGATCTTGTGCTCCGCCAGAAGGCTAAGATGAGCGACCACGTATGAAATGCATTCTTTTGTGATTGGTATTCTATGTGTACCCTGAATCATGTGCATTTGCGCGTTTGTTTGCATTTTCTTTAATCAATATCTCAACATATCTCTAATAGTTTGTAAGATTCCTTGTTATATGTACGACGTAGAAAACTTCTATTATGCGATTAAGAACAATGGCTATAAATATAATAATAAATTAATTCACTCGATTAAAATATTTGTCCACTATTGCAAGAAACATGCGAAGAACAACACACACATATAACAATTTCTAGATTATTTTTTAGTACTAAAAATAAAGTCAGTAAAGAAGAGTTAAGAATATTGTAAGGGTTTCCATTACAAAATTTTTTATAAATATTTATTAATTTGTAAGAAGAAATATTTTTATGTAACTTTGACAAATCATTGCAAAAGGAAATTTGTCAAGGAAAAAAGTGGTTGAGAAGAAAAAAACAATATTACTACTATATTGTGTTACAAAAAGATCTGCTTTTCGTTTCTTTTTGCTAGCGAAAATTATGTTATCACGTATATTCCTTTTGCCATTACCGTTCGCTAATCCAGCAGAGTGATTTTTTTTGTTGGAGAAGAATAGCAACGAGAAAAGACGAGGCCGCAACGAGCGGTCGTACAAAGCAACGAGCAGTCTCCATAGTCTTTTCGGTATATATCTTTAATCCTGAGATTTACGCAAAGCCAAAGAGTTATGGCCAGACAAACGCGGGATCTTATGGTAGAATTAAAAGACTTGCGGTTTCCCGTAAATCCTGTTACAATAGCGAAACCTTGTTCACTAATATAGTGATGAAGTAAACTTTTGTTGAATAAAGAAAAGATATCGACAATTTTATAATTAATATGCACGATATTATTGTGGGATATTAACATTTTTGGTATATATTAGCCAAATATCTAATGACTAAATATTCACATAAAATTCTGTTTTTGAAGACAAAGTATTTTATGGAAGAGGAAGGAAATAAAAAGAAATATTTTTTTTTATTTTGTTTAAATTTAAATTAATTGTTGCTCGCGTGTAAGTTTTTAAATTCCAAAGTATTCTTGTTTTGCTATTTCATTGCTTGCTCTCTTTACATTTTTTATCTTTCTTATTCTTATTTTGTTGCTGCAGTTCTCGCTTCTTTTCCGTTCACTAACTTTCAAAGAGAGTAAAATTTTCCGTAAAACGGATTTCATTAATTGGATGGTCGCGAAATGGAGAGCTGAACGGTGAAATTGATAGCTCGAGAAGTTACAGCGTCTTTTACGCTTCTCAGTCAAAGGATGTTTTGCGATATTAAAACGAATAAAATATTTATAAAGCGTCGATCTGTGTAGTTCCCTACATTTTATGCGTTTCTGAAAACTTTCTTTAATCTGACATACAAGGTAAGCGATGGATCATTATATAAATTATAATAAAAGTTAATAATATAATAAAACTTGTAATAAGATAAGATATCGTTTTAATATAATTAAACATCATTAGTACAAATAAACTCATTTTTAGTATATTGTTTATTCATTTCGTGCATTAAATTATGGATTAAGAAAACGCAATTAGACGTTTCCCAGAACAAAAATTTTGCAACAGCGAATATAAATTGCGAGAGGATTTCTAAAATGAATATACAGATACGCATCACCAAAGGAAATAAGAGAAATGTAGTATTATAATGTAAAGCAATTAGCGAACGTAGCTGGATATGCAAAACACTCTCATTAAATTTCGGTGCCTCTGATCTTGGCGCCGCCCGTTATTTTTCCATCGTCATAAAGCGGGTCTTGAGCAATTATGTTCATCGCCTCGTTAAATTTATTATGACGAAACTGTTAGGCGGCATTATCTTGAAAACGCAACTCGCGCCTTTAATTCCGGTTACGCGCAATATGCGTCTGTTACGAGTTTTAATTAAATGTGTCACGTTCGCGGGATCGTGCAACTGATCTTGCAGTTTAAGCAAGTTTCCAGACTAAAAAAGAGAGCCTTTTTATGCCATCCGCCGCTCCATTGCCCATTCTCTTTCCATCTCTCCGTTATATTCCCGCGAGCGGAAATGCAATGCTCGTTTTTTTCTACTTTAGGAAGCCGGTATAAAAAAGGCTTTTCCGGAAAAAAATGCGTGGATTCATTGGTCATATACATACCATTCCAAAAGTCGCGCACGATTCAACGCAACTGCAGATTCTTTGGTAATTTTAGGTTGATTTATCTTTAGCGAGAATTTGATTAAATCTTTTTCTGCTTTTATAATTTTTTAATTTATCAATATTTCTCTTAGTAATTAAGCTTGATTCAAATTATATTAAGGTGAAGTTTATTGGAATTAAATTGTGATGTAGTTATTATCTATTACTTATTATCTATAATTTATTATCTATTACTTATTGAAGATTTTATTGCCAAAAATAGTATATTGTCGAAAGAATGCACTGTGGGAATATATTTTGTAGATTTCTAAGAAAAAGAAACATTATCTCTAAGTTCTTTCGAGAGCGAATCCTTTGTTTCGATTTATTGAGACCTGAATGATTGAAATAAAAATCATTTGTCTTCTTCACAAACCACAGTTTCTAGTTGAGAATAGTGTGCTATTGCTGAAGCACTCTGTATACGAAGTGCATCATGTATAATAATTCTTCTGTTATTCAGTCCAGCATTCTTGTGCGATCCTTTTTGTCTCTGTCCTGTTGTCCCGGTCTTTTTCTTTCTTCGTTTTTCGTTCGTACGCGAGTTGACTCACTAAAATCTTGTATTTCAGAATGCCAGAGTCACTCTTTGCAATATAATACGTAAAATCTCACATCGAGACACTGGTAATATACAGGGCGTTCTTAATATCAATTACAAAATCTATTAAAAATTTGGAAATTTTTTTATTAATTAGATTACTAATTAGATTATATTTTTCGATGTTATTTATAGTGTGTATATGCATGTATATAATTGTTTCATTAATTTTATTAATTTATGCAGTAATTTATCTGAATATGTAAAAGAAAATTAATTGTGCGAAACAATTTGATCATTTATCTTCCTTGATTTAATTTCAATGAATTCGTTAATTCAGTAATTTATACTTGAAAATTACGGATGTATCGATGTTGAAAAAATCGCTAGCTCTCTTAATGTAAGCTTTCGATATTTATAATAATGAAAAGTATTTAGAACACCCTGTATATGTATCCTATATATGTACCTATGTAAAAAGCATGGGCGCCGCGCTCGTTTATATTTTCTCATACGAAAACGACAAGCTCTCTGTTTAATAGTTTTCGTAGATCGGATTAAATGCATTTTAATTTTAAATATTTATACTCACAATCTGCTACAATGTTGTTCTCATTATTTTCTGCGGCATTACATTTTCCCGAAGGCTAAAGAAATACAGAAGTTCTTATTCGCGTTAATACAATGATGAGGAATACCACGACGAGATGATCGATACTCCCGCGCATTACAAAAGCTCCTAAGGGAAATCTCGACATTTTGGTGATCCGCGTTACTGCCAAGTTTAAAACTGCTTTTTCTTTGTCTTTTCCAAGCTTCCAGTTAAGATACTTTTGCATTTCTTTTTGCAGAATTTATTTCCGCGAAACTTGATAGTGAAAAATTTCGCGACACAGATCCGTATAAAAAAATGCTGTTGTTTCTTCATTATTTCAAAATATTGAAAAAATATATAAATTTACGAGAAATTTATTTAATCACAAATCTGCAATTACAAATAGATAGATTTTTATATAGATTTTTTTTTAAATTTTTATAAAGTTTCTTAAATTTTTATAAAGAGTAGTTCTTAAATTATATTTTGTCTAATTCGAGATTCTCTCATAGCAACAATATTTGCCTTTTTATCACTTTTTTGAGAAATAGACAAGATTGTTAAAAGACTTAAGAATCAAAGTATTAATTATTTTGTTCTCCTGAACAAAGTCCAGCAATTTTGCTTACATTCTATTCTATGATAATCTCTTCCGGGTTTTGTCGAAAATCGGAATTATTTTACCTGGGGCGATTTATCCAGGTTTTAATCTTTGCAATAATACTAAGTGTTTTCTTATGTAATACAATTTTACTTTATTTTTTTATATCGAGAATTTCTAACAACGAAGTTATAAGCATTTTTCGGTAATTTCGTGTATTTACATGATAGGTCGCTGATACATTTGATCTCTTTTGTTAGTATAAATTAGATTATTAGTTTTGCCGTGAATATCTAATTGGAATCTCGAACTCTGCGTCTTATTACTCGCAGAAGTACGTCCTGATTTATTGATCTGTATTCGTTTATGGCGGTAACTGATTACGAGATAAGCTGCATTAGCTGCACATTGTTACGATGTCTGCAATATATCAATATCTTGAAACAAAATTAATTAACGTCATTTTCTGGCTGGGAAATAAAAAGACGGAACTTTTCTTATATACATATAATATATGTCTATGTAATTTCACAATGAAAGAACAATTTATTTAGAATAGATATTTATTTTGTATTTAAATATAAAATATTTAATTTTATTAAAATTTGGAAAATCTTGATAAATGACGATTTTATTTATCGTTAAAATTTAGCCTGATGAAATAGAAAATCTTGCGATAATTACATGCCGTAATTTGCAGATAGTCGATCGCTTGTAAGTCCCGACCGAGGTAGCGGTTTGGTTTGCGCCATAACATGTCTCTTCCTATTTTACTCGATTTGTTTTAGATAATTTGAATAGATTGCGTGCAAGTATCGTACACGCAAATGTTGTCGAACCGCGATTTAAGTGGCCGGCGACGCCATTCTCCTGAGAGAATGAGAAAAAGTCAGCTAGCGAGAAAGGCAATCGTGTCGGAAGCGAGCAAGCAAGCAAGCCGGACCTTCGCGATCAATATCAGAGATCTTCGTGATAATTGGTAATTAAGCTTGCAAAAGGACTATATATGCTTCGGTATCGTGTCGTTAAGTACACTCTGATCATCGCAGCCGAGGGATTCTGGGAACAGGGCAACCAATGACACGTCTTCATTAGCCTTTCATGAATCCATTCGTATCACTTATCCTTTACCTCTCTTTCCTTCTTTCATTCTCTTTCTTTCTCTCTCACTGTTCCTTGTTCTCTTTCTCGTACTCTTGTCCCTATATGTGTGTCGCCAAAGCGCGTTCGTGTTACATCATACCCATTATGCGTTCAGAGTACATCATATCCATAATGCACTCTAACCGCTGACAAGATTAGGTCGCTTTTAGAGACATAACTGCTGGAAATGTGGTAATGACAGCGAAAGATTCCCGTTAGATTATTCCGACAATATTGCGTTGTATAAAATAAATTGAAATGTAAAGATGGAGATTAAATCTGGTTATAACATAAATATTTGAAAATTATTTTCTTATGTTACAATAGTGATAAACTTACAACTGTCTCACAACCAGCAAAAAAAAAAAAAAATTTAATTACATGTAAATTGTAATAATTTTATTTTTCATGCATTTTTCAGAATAATTTTTCAGCTGTCAAATATCTGCATCTCAAAAGTATAATCGTTATCATTGAAGTATGATTAACGTTATTATACTTTGGAATTAAAGAGATTATCATATCTCAAAATACGATTTAAGAAATACCCCTTAGTCGCATAACTCGAGTTGCAATTATATTAAATGCTTTCTTTGTTGCGATTCATTGCGATCATCGACTTGTGTTGCACACGTGATAAAAGTCTACGAAGATATAGCTTTCTATATAATTATCTATCTACAATGTAACCACACGCCTCGATATGTTAGTTTGCCCGCGGCCTCGCGTCGGATCCTGTGCGTTCACACGCGCCAACGGTTGGTTGCGCAGCGATCAAACGGTGACGCGCTCGCGTGCACGCACACCTCGTGTCGTAGGCACGCGCGTGCATTATCCGCGACACCGTGTTTGGGAATTCTCTACGGGATTCGCAAACGCTATTGCCTGTGTCTGTTGTGCATCCACAGCGTGCTCTCCCATGGGATTAATCGCGAAAACGGGAGGAGTGGGAAGAAGAGCGCATCGCGATTTATATCACGTCGCGATAAACCGGGCTTATGCGAGCTCGATGTTGATAATTGGCGACATACCGACGATATTCGATCGTATCTATAAATCTATAATTAATAAAGACGCTGAACGCATTATTTCCTTACGTAATATTAATATAAAAAAAATTTTTTATCGTTCTAATAAAGAAATATTTTATTATCTCATAATATAAATTATAACTATTATAATTTTTATGCATTTTGAGCTTACTTTCTTTAGCTATATAATATCTGCAGCTCAAAAATTTAATTATAAGCACAACGGAGTGATTAATTTTAACGCGAATAAAATTGTGTGCCGTGTTTAAACTTATTAAAATCTTTACAATATTATAAAGCAAAAGTATATATTGTGAATTTATTGTGTATAGCGTAGATTAGAAATTTAATGTATCAATCGCTCATCGCTGCAAGTTTCTTCGTCCTGAATTCCTTATGCAATTTCTGAAAAAATCATTTTCACTCAGAAGATTAATATCAGGTTGACGCGCGATGCAAAAAAGTTATTAAATCTAAACACCAATTTTAGATGTACTTACAAAAAATCAGCAGTTTATTTTATAACTTTTTGATATTTCGATTGTTTAATAATTTTTTAAAATAGATTTGAGTGTATAAGAAGAATAATGTGTGCGATTAAATAGTTAAAGAGATGTTACCGGAGATTTTCGTGTAACTCTCGAAAGAGCCTCGGTTCAGTAACTTCATTGTCGGCGGTGTAATATTTCGTAATATTTCCTGAACACTGATCGACTCTGTTGTTCTGCATCAACGATCTTCCATAATGGCTGCGTTTTACGAGAGAGCGTATGCATTCGCGAACGACCGGTGTCTGGATAACTATATTATACGGCATATATATACATCGGCGCATGGAGGAAAGCGCATCGGCATAACGGTGCTGCGATCAGCGGTACCTGCTCTTCGAAAAAGTTATTCGAGGAGATCGGACGAGCGAGCTCTGAGTGAGTGAGCTCTCGAAGTTGGTCAAAGGTCTTTTCAGATCGATATTAAGAATCGTGACAGGCCGAAGCGCGCGCGCCGCGTTAATAAGTATTCTTATCTTAACGCGTAATCTAATTACGCGGATAGGAACGTACACCCGTTTAGATTTTCCTACGAGTAAAAGTATCTTGCTTATCTCACTCGCTCGCCGAAGTACACGAGTAAATTAATTATCGTGGCGAAACTAGACGGTAACGCTAATACCAATATCGACAGCATGTTTGCTCTTCTAAACAAACAGGTTCTAAACGACGTAAAACGTGATTATGGATAAAGAAGTGAATGGTTTTTACATTAAAAGAATCGAGCGTTTTAACTTCTTTTTTAATTGGATATTTCGGAAATTCTCATGCTACAGAGAAATATTGATATATAATGTATGCGAGCTTCTCTATAAATTTACATTTATATTACGGTAATATATTTTCTGTAATCAATCACGTAATATCGAAAACTGTGTGCAAACGAAAATGTAATATAAATAATTAATGTAAATAGAAATTCGGAGGTTAATGAGAAATTGCGATTGATCGTAAATTAAAATTGCTAATCAATATGCTAAACAATATTCGACAATATAATCTTTTTTCAGGATAATTACACGTTTTAAAAGTCCAACTAAATTGATTAAATTGATTTGCATAAATCAGTTGCGTAAAACTTTTAAAGATACCTCGAGAGAGAGAGAAGTGAAGAGAAAAGTATCTTGCGATTAAGAGAGCGTGATAAATCGAGCAAATGGAAGCATTTGTTTTGTTTTCGAATGTTATCAGACAGCTTGAACTTTGGTTGAAGTTGAGCAAATAGGGCAAATCCGCAGAAACGAAGTATCGGTCCACACTTGAAAGAATACTCGCGGTCGCGTCTTTTCCTTTTCCCTTCCCCTTTTCTTCCTCGTCGTGATTCCCCGCGGCATGTTCCCACGCCGAACCAGCATCTTCTGGGTCTTCACCCGTCGTTGTGGTCGATTGCGATACCTACGCCCTCGGAGAGTGCGCGGCTCTCACCTGGGTTCTCTAGGCTAGGTCAGTACCGTAAACGGCTCACTTGCACGCTGACACGCATTCACGTGGAGCCACGTGTGCAGGCATCTCTCTATCAACACATTGCGCTGTTCTGACAGAGACCGGCCACTGACCTGTGACACAGACCGTCCGATCTTGAAACGGAGTTCGTCACCTAAAACCGCACTCAACTACGACTGTATAGTCGTAAACGAAAATCTGTTCTTAGCTGCATTTTAGATACTTGTTAGAACAAAGCAAGCATATGCTTTGAAGAAAGAGAAAAGAAGTGAGTATATCAGATGATAAGTGTGGGAAATATAACTGAGAATGGACTTAAATATACTTGCGTGTAATTTAAAATTGTTATATAACTTGTAATAGAGTTATAGATAAGGATGAAGAAAAGTGAATCAAAAGAAATAAATAACTTATACAATTTTTTCTAGAATGTACTTAGGATTTAAATTAAAGAAAGAAACAAATTTATATCACCTTTTAAATAGAATTCACTGATAAGCAGTGATTTCAATCATAAATATTGCACTAGAAACATTAAAATTTCATTGAGAACAATCAGCTAATGGTTGATTTTTCAATGAAATTTTACTGTTATAATCAGTGAAATACTCATTGATCTTTGATGAAATCTTATGATTACGTTAATCAGTAACATTTTCACTGATTTAGTTTAAGAGAATACTAGCTAGTTTTATGGCATTATATGATATATAGAAACAAGACGATTAGCAGCTAGTTGGCTTCTTCAGAAAACTATTTAAAAATCTGGAAAGATTTCTCAGACTATAAAGAGATTAGATTGACGCAAAGCATATCAGCTGTCACGTACTAATTTTTCTACACATGGTAAACATGTACGTAGGATGTAAGTAAACAAGGACTGATGAACATCGATGTATGATGCTCGTCATTGTGAATGCCTTTCTAAACATAGAGATTTTAATGAATTTTTTCGTAGGAGAAGGTTTTGAGAAAAGAATATTATTTTTTAATTCTTCATATATCAAATATTCTGATATTAAATGATTGAATAATTGGGTCGTTTATTATATTTTTAGTCAAAAGAGAAATAAATTTCTGAGATTTATGTGAAAATCTGGACGCCATACAAATAATACTATATACAAATAGTTTGCTAAATTGACATTCTGTACAATTAACATATCACATTACATAGGGAACTTGATGTAGAATACTAAAACGTACAATACACATAAATATTAAATGCACTAGTTTATGCAAATGCGTGTACACATATGTATGATATTTCAACAAGACCCGGTATAAATGTAATAAAGGAGATATCGCGACAGACGTCTTTGACATAGCAAGTAATGTTTATCGATGTCAAAGCATAGTTGATCGATAAACATATTGACTTCCTCTACTCCGTGCTCTGTCGTTACAGCGATGTGCTATATTCAGCTTGATCATTTGTCTTGATTAATTACAGACAATCTCATATTTGCAAAATTTGTCTTGTATTAAAAAGAGAAACGAGAGATACAATATTGTTATACAAAAATATATTATATTTTAAGAATTTTTGAAAAATTATTAAAACATATAATATTATATTTTTGTAAAGTTTAAAAGTATTTTCATTTAAATTTTATAATTCTTCAATATTTTTAGATTGTATTTGTTATTTGATATAGTCTTCTCTCTATATCACTAAATAATATAAAAATAATATTTATAATTAAAAAATATGTAATTGATCCGATACTCTAGTAAGTAGGAGGTAAAAAATATTATTTTCATATATTATTATTAATTATGACAAATATTTAACATATTGATTGTATTTGCAAGTTTAACCTTTGGGCGCGTTATCGCAATTAAATATAGATTGGAATTAATAATCGACATTGTTGTTTGGGAATAACAAAAATCAAATAATGAAATTAAAACCCAATTAAAAAATATGTTATAGGAAACTACGATCTACGATATATGACGTTTTATGTTCTTATCAGCAATTTGATCCTTTGTTGTTTCGATGTTTCGCGTTGCTGCAATCGTACGTGCCGATTGTACGTGCATGCGTTCATTCGACCACCCGCGATCGTCGCTAAACACGATAATACCCATGTGTGCAAAACGTCGTTTCCTCCTAGATCTGATAGCGATCTAGGCTTTCATTGCAAACGAGCGGTTGCTGAAACCTTTCCAGAACGGCGTGGCGTTATTCGAGCCTCTTCCTGGAGTATAAAATGGAAACTCATGTATTTGCAATAGATACTTTTGACAAGAATGAAATATATATCTCGAAACCGCATTAATAAATCTCAAACTTTAAATACACGCTCTTTAAAATTCTTTTTTTTTTCAATTCTCCCCCATAGACTTTTTTCTAAAATAAAAATTTAAACTTGATATATGTATAATTTTTTCTCTCTGGTTTTGTTTTTAAAAATGACTTAATTTTTAGCGAACTTATTAAAGAAATAAATTAAATTCTTCTTTTTTT
>NW_021848490.1:178531-198575 GCF_003651465.1 Formica exsecta | reverse complement strand
TTTTTTTCATAAATGAATAATAATTTGATTGATATAAAAACAAAATGTAGGTTTTTTTTTTGGAACTTAAAATAATTAGTCATCGAAGCCAATTGAGCGGACTGTTATATGTTGAACATCTCTCTGTCTTATTCTAACAATATAAAAGTATGACATTTATATTATATATTTCTTCAGGGAAACACTTTTTTTTTGTAATGCGTCCAATGCTGATATCGACACGGTTGAAAAATTCAATAAGTTGTTTTATTTGATTTTTCCTTTTATACAAAATTGTTATCTTGAAAGTAGCGTAGCTGTGGACTATTAAAACTGACAGGCAGGTACAAATTGACATACCGATTTTCATCTTCTTGATCACCATCATCGTCGTCGTCGTCGTCTTCGTCGCCATCGTCCTCGTCGCCGTCGCCGTCGTCGTTTCATGTCCAGCACCGACGTCGCTATCGAGAGAGGCTGTTCCGTAAGTGGGCCACTCACCTGAATACTTTGTGGCAATCAAGACTTGCTCTTGAAGTATGGGACAGCGCGAGAGCGGAGGAAGGAGCGACAGGAGCAGACGAACGGGGAGAGCGACCGGACGACAAGTAGAGAAACGGAGACAGGCAGAGAGGAAGACGGAGAAAGGTGAAGACTCGTCGCTCCTTGTCCGTCATCGGTCAGTCGTTCTTCAGGGTGCTCACGGTGCGCTTCCACGCGGTGTCTCTCGCGATCGATCGAGATCGAGGGCTCTACTTGTTCGAGGATGATTAGTCTGAGGGCGACCAGACCGGGATCCCTTCGTCCTCCGCATTGCGGTAGAGAGTTTTGTCCCGTTTGCAGGTAATTTATGATTATCTCGAATATCGTTCCCGCTATGATTGTTCAATCGCGTTTTGATAGCAGGACATTACGAGAGATATAAATCGATTAGTCAATTTCATGTACGCGTGAGAAGTTCTCCGCATCTATTCCGTGCCTACGTTTATCATTATATCTTGTACTCCGGAAAGAAGCTGACCGTATACATTCTCTCGCGTTCGTTGATTCTTCCGCAGGATTAGATCCAGTCACGAATCGGTTTTTATCTCCAGAGTAATTGTTAATGCAATTTAATGGCTTTGTTGAATGCATTAATTCCACAAATTGAAACCTCAATGTTTATTAATATCTGTTTTAATTTTTAAACATCGTCAAACTCTATGAAAGCTTAATTTATAGTACATTTTGTATATGTTCACCCATTATTGTTATTAATTATTGTGTAGATTATCTATTTTGACTGGTTTATATTCGTTATGCTGATCGTATTACATGTTACGCGGCTATAATGATGAAATTCATTTAGATGAGTCGATCAATTGTGCACTGTAGCGTGTTACATGAATCTGACAGCGCGTGTTCAGGATTGTCTTTCGATCCGATAAATCTCGCAACTTTGGTGGGCGCGCGTCCACGTAACCGAGACTGGCGTAACCGGCTATTAAGCTTACACTTTAATGCGCGTTTTGACCAGGAAGAAGACGTAAGAATCGGATGATCGATTGTTAAGTGGCGTGCACCGGGTAAACGAGCGGGGAACTTGGGACATGATACGCGCATGCTACGAAGAATCCAGAGGGAAGTGTGCACGAAACCGTGTCAAGAGCGCGCTTCAGAAATAATTAGTTTGCCCGTCATTAGAGAAAGATTTATCGAGGCGGTGCGCGGAGGTCTCGCGGCTTCCCACACTTCGTCTTCGTCTTCGACCTCATGAGGTACGGCTTGCGCGACGAGGAGAATCTGTCGGATCGGCGACCCGATCGATGTGCGGTCAGCTAAAAGCACTCACATATCTCGCAAACCACCCTGTTGCTCTCATGAATCGATCAGTTGTCGGAAATCTATTTCTCGGTTTTATCCCCTCTATCTCTCTTTATAACATATTTATTCTAGGAAGAAAAACACTTTGAATTTGCACGCTTATATTATTGAAGGAATATAACAAATCTTGTGTTACGTGAATCATAGAAAAAAATGAAATTATGTTATTAACATAGAGTTTTTATATTGCGTTACATAGTGAAATAGAATCACCTCACATTGAAAAAATATACTAAATAAAAAAAAATTATTTTTTATTTAAAAAAACTTTTATTTGTAAATAAAAAAAATTGTTTTTTATCTTTATTCCACTAAATCACTTCTTTTAAAAAATTTTTTTAATTTTTGGCTGCTTGTTTCAAAAACACACGTTTTCTTTATTTTAGTAAAGAACTTTTTATCTTCAAATAATAATATTTTTATATATTTTAGAATTTTAAATAATTTATTTTAAAAATTATAATTTTTGTTACACGCAAATAATAATTTATTTAATATAACAAAATGTCCTTGGAAACAAAGTATACATTTATTTAAATAAAAGAAAATCAAAAGTAACAAAATATATTTATTTAATTGAAAACAATTTTATTTTTAGTGTAGTAAATTCTTAATTTGTGTTAGGATAATTAGAAGTTTGCTGTGTTTGCATGCACACACAGATTTCTTTTCTTGGGCAATTTCAAGAACTTCTAAAACACTTTACAACACGTATTCAACTTTTTCTTTTAAACAGATACAGTTGTTAAATAACTTGTTTCAAAGAAACAACCTAAATGTCATATTTGCAATGCTTATATGCAATCGATAATACAATGACAGCTCATTCGCAGTCACGAAATCTTTTGTCGGCTTGCAGTAATCGATTTTAATTACTGCCGCTTGAAGCTACTTATGCGGATTTAATTTATCTAAAAATATACAATTTACTGGTGCATCTACAGGCGAGAGGTACGCAAAGTGGCATGATTACGATTGCACCGGATAGTTTCAAGTCGTAAAGTAGCGGCGCGAGGAAAGGTCTCGTTGAAAACCTGAGAATTATTCTTCCCCGATTAGTGCTTAATACGTTTCCATAGCGGCTTCCGCAATCATTATCTCTATGATCTCGCATCATCAATCAGCCTCGCTGGCTACCGCGTGTTTCATGCTTGTCGACGACGATCACGCGTATAAATCTGTAAGGAGTTGGGATATTTACATCGACACACACACGACTCGCATCATTTGCCTCGATCGTAAACAGGCGAAACGTACTAAAATCACCAAGTATTGCATGTAATTATCTCTCGTCATTAAAATATGAAAAAAAAATTAAATATATTGAATTAATATATATTATTTATCGAAACATTTTATACGATGCTTTTTACGCGACAGCGCGTTCAATCTTCGAGTTCACCAATGTTTTTCACTTGTGGATTAGAGTGCGGTGTCTATAGTCGATCGTCCTCGTCGGCGCGTCAAAGTCTCCAAGAAACCAGATTGTCGTGCGAAAGAAACGTCGGCGGCGGTCGATGAATAAATCGTGTGGCGACGATCGCTTTTTGCGACTTGGCGAGCTCGAGTCTGCTTTTGTTGCTTGTTCGACGGAAATCGGCTTGAACATTTTAACGAAGTCTCGTTTACAACTTCCCATCTTCTCGCAATCGGTTTTTTTTTTTATTACGGAAAATCCTCGGCTTTGTCGATTGTTTCTTAAAATGTTATTTTTTAAATTGATCGCTATATTATATTGATATATGTATTCAGAAAAAAAAAAAAAAAAAAAAAAATTACGTTGAACCTGATAAGATATATTCACTTGCGATTTGAAATTAATGAAATACCAGATAGTAATAATTTCACACACTCAAAGAGAAAGTGAGAAAGAGGTGAGGGATATTAATTTTCTATCCTGTTTTTTTATATATGTTTTCTAAAAAAAAAAATTAATATATTGAATTAAAATATGAAAAAAAAATTAAATATATTGAATTAATATATATTATTTATCGAAACATTTTATACGATGCTTTTTACGCGACAGCGCGTTCAATCTTCGAGTTCACCAATGTTTTTCACTTGTGGATTAGAGTGCGGTGTCTATAGTCGATCGTCCTCGTCGGCGCGTCAAAGTCTCCAAGAAACCAGATTGTCGTGCGAAAGAAACGTCGGCGGCGGTCGATGAATAAATCGTGTGGCGACGATCGCTTTTTGCGACTTGGCGAGCTCGAGTCTGCTTTTGTTGCTTGTTCGACGGAAATCGGCTTGAACATTTTAACGAAGTCTCGTTTACAACTTCCCATCTTCTCGCAATCGGTTTTTTTTTTTATTACGGAAAATCCTCGGCTTTGTCGATTGTTTCTTAAAATGTTATTTTTTAAATTGATCGCTATATTATATTGATATATGTATATTGATGACATTAGGAACAAGATATTGTTCTTTACTTGGTTAAAATATATTGTCTTTTTACTTGATTAAAGCATTTATTTATGCTTTTCGATAGATAATAATAATCTTTTATTACTTTTAGTTATTTTTTATATTCTTGTATATATTTTCTATTAATATAATATATTGATTATTTTTTTATTGATTATTCTTTTTATCTTATTGTTAGTTCTGCTGTGCGTCGATCCTGCATAATTCCGATAATAATAGAGTGTTAGCTAATTTGAGGGAAGTAAAATACAATGTGATTGATTTACAGAAAGATTTACAAACGATTAAGAAGGAACTCTTTGATATTTTCCCCCTTTATCTTGACGCGTTATACGTTGTTACAATATCAGGTCGACGTAACGGGAGCAGCGCTAAATGTTTCTGTTCCTTCATACTCTGGGCAGTAGGAAGAAATGCCTGCTGGTTGTATTCACAAAGCATCGAAGAGAAATGGCAGAGGAAGAAGATACATCAGAAATAAAGAGAGAAAAGGATGATAGTATAGATGGAGAGAGAAAGCAAAATATAGATGTGAACAGAGAAGGAACGAATATAATTTATTATGATAATTCATTTAATCCCTGCCGGAATGCACAACGGACATACATATAAAGCAAAAATATTTTAGAATAGTCAGACTCTCTCTCTCTCTTTTTCTCTCTCTCTCTCTCTATCTCTTTCTTTCTTTCTTCCTCTCAAATCAAATGTCTAACGATAAAAAGAGAGAAATGAGAAAGACGGAAAGAAGAGAAAGAGATAAATATAAGTTATTTGATCTTTTTAATCTCATATTCTCTTTTTATCCATAAATTTTTTGATTAATTCAGATTTATTTCATTTTGCACAAAATTTGATTGATCGCTATTTTTTCTCATAATTTCTCTTTTAATATCTGATAGGAAATATCGTTATTAATTGTTTAACTAAGATTGTGAAAGGTTTATTTTCACTCTTATAATTTACTTTTAAAATTATAAATAATGGCAAAATTAAATGTCACATAATGTCAAAATTGATAAAAAAACATTTTACATCTTAACATTTCGTTAAGGAAATATCTACTCTAAATCGATTAAAAAATTCGTAGATGAGAAAGAAATGCATAGGCAAACATAGTATAAGTAAAATATACTATCAAACTAAGTTCTCTGAGCATGTCACAGATTTATAAATTACATAGATAATTTATATAAAGTAATATAAAGTAGTGAAACTAATACAAAAATATAAAAAATATATAAAATAAGAAGAAAAACTAGAGAGAAATCGATTTCCTGCGAGTGTACATATATACACACAGATACGTGAAACTATGATTCTATAATCTCCTTCGAATCTGTCTGCTATCGTGCAGAATCTGCTCTCGTTTCTCTCGTGGAAGTATTCATACATGTGTCACACGGACAGAACGACGCTGAGAACCGGCCGCTCGTCCGCCTTCTTCGTCTCCATCTTCATCATCTTCGTCATCTGCGTCGGCCGGCTCATGCGTGCGAAAATATATTTCCTGGAGGATCGCGGACTTCTCGCTGCTAGTTGCACCAGTTTTCATTCACGATGCCTCCGCCATACTTTCACGAGGTTAAACTGGTTTTCGCGAACGATCCATGTATATGTATATACGCAGGTTCGCATATAGGCATGCTCAATGGCAAGTGTTGGTTATATACAGGGTGTTTGATAATTGGTAGCGCAATTGAGTAATATATGATCTCTTGTCATCTTGTAAGTAGTTACAATCAAAATATATTTAAAAACTTCACTATAAAAAATCACTCTTAACTAAATGTGCGTTTGTAAAAGCTTTATCATCGAAAATTGTCTTCAGAAAACAAAATTCTATCAGCCAATCTATTTTTTCATGGTTCACTTTTCCCGCGAAACATTAAAAAGAATCTTTCAATAAATGAAATTATTTAAACTTTTAAGTACTAGTGAAATATTTTATTTATTAAAATATTCTTTTTAATGTTTTTCTTTCGGAAAGCAAAATAGAGAAAACTAGATTGGCTGTAATAAAATCTTGTTTTTTAAGAAGAATTTTTACTGATAAAACTTTCACAAACCCGTATCTATTTAAGAGTAATTTTTTTATAATGGAACTTTCAGATATGCAATAAATTTTAATTTTAACTACTTACAAGATGACAAGGAATCATATTTTACACAACTAGCTTGAGTTTCGATCCTATTTCAGGACAATATTATGTAAAGTTCGTTCGTTTCGCTTTACGTGTAAACGAATATGTAAGCGATCGAATAGGTAAAGAAGCATTACGTGAATTGACTCTAATAATAAATCCTCGTTAAAAAAAAAAAAAATGCGGGGATGTAGGTTAACACGTTAACACGTATCGGGCGAGACGGTGCCTCTCTCGCTTTTACTTGGTTCAGGAGCACATTAGCCGAATGATTAATTACTCCTGCGTATAAAGTTTCTTAATTATACCAGACGCTTTATTTTGCCTTGTTGCAAATGCGGTTACTACTATGTACTGAGACGTATATTGGCAGCTGTGTTAAGGACGCGAGAGTAAAAGTTGACGTACATATAATGAGAAGAAGAATGTGTATAAAAAAAATACAGGCTCACGCTCTATATTTAGATTTTTTAGATAGTTAAATGCGGTTGTTCGTATATCATTTCATGATTAAATTGATCTCAAACAAGATAGATATAAACAGCTGATATTTATATTACATATTAGACTGATATTATATCACATATATTTACTCCTATTTATGATTAGTGCATATATATTTGCTCACGCTGATTATACATAATTTATAACGTAATTAGATAATAATATATATGTGTTATTAAAACTATAATATATTATTGTGTAAAACTCTTTAAAAAAAAAAAAAAACACATTTTTTTCTTAAAAAGAACAATGGAACGATCTGGCCGTCGTTATTTTTAAATTCGAACAAGCGTATTTTTCCCACATCTGCTGTACGATCTGTTATGAGATTGATCCATCGATTGGAAATAACGAGGAAATTTTTTTTGTGGATATGTATAATATTGATTGGAGGATTCTCTCTGACAAGAGATCGGAAACTTAAGGCACGAGCAGATACCCGCAGTAATATAACATGTTCTGTAGAATGAACGAGGTGATTTCCAGATAAATCGGTCGTTTTTGTGAAAATGGGTGTTACGATACGTAGTAGAATGAATACTGCAGCCTTGTGAATTTTCGAGACGAAAACGCGCGGCGAACCCGATGCAAATAAAACACCCACGCATCGGCAGCTACCTCGCAAACACGCCCGACGTGGCATCGTAAATATTTGAACGTCGAAGAGAGGCAAGAGTCGACTTATCGACGGATGCTGGCCATTTCCCGAACCGGCCATTATTTTTCACTATATTGCTTTTTGTATAAAAAATCGTGTTCTTTCTTTCAGATGCTAGAAAGATAAAAAAATACTTTATATATTAAACATTTACATCATTCTATTTAAAAAAATCATCGTTAGTATTGTATTTATCAAAAGTTGTAAATAGAAAGTAATATATTTTTTTGCTAGATTTAAATTAATTTTTCTTTTACAAAAATTGAAACTGTTTTATTTAGATTTTAAAATTAAAACCGTACACTACAAAATACATTATTATTAGTCATGCAATTTTTTTAGACAACGTTGATTTTATAGTTTTTAAAAATTTGTCGTTAAAATTGCTAGAAAGCTATTTTTTTCTATCTCGTTTTCAATTATATAATTACGAAGTATAGCAATAAATTGAAATTTACGTGTTACATAAACTACGTTAATGACTAATGTGTGTATTCTTGGGAATATTTTTCATATGTTTGAGTTTTTTTATATTACATATTTTTTATATATTATATATTTTACTAATTTTTTCTTTTTGTATTGAGATAAAATGTTAGAATATTTAATTGAAACATATGTAAGTTTCGAGTCGCATTTAATGTAAACTATGCGGTGAGAAAACGAGAAACGCGGACGAGGAACATTTTAGGATACTAATTAACTTAAGTTTAGACTCCGAATTTTGTGAGCGAACTAAAATTAACATTTTTTTACGAACAAAGAAACAATTCCGTTATTACGAAAGTTGGTAACAAGAATGGTACATCCTTAACCTGATTCTTACGAAACCGACATGCAATTGAATCATGCCGGACGTATATTTCTTTCCTGCAAACGGGACTTTCATTGAGAGATAAAGAAACAACAAACATATTTGTTTTTCTCTGAAAGAAAATAGAAAGAGAGAGACTGAGCAAACGGTTGTGTTGCCAATGTGAAGTATCAAATTCGAATGTTGATCTTACAAGCTTTCCTTTTTTTTTCGTCTTTCTTTTTCTGTATTTTTCTATCTGTTTATTTTTATTATCTAACAACTATCGTTCTTTTCCTCTCGCTCTTGAAGCTCATGGATTCTTTAAAGTGTGAAACATCGAAACTTCCTTTGAAATATCTTAACCAAGCTACACATCGAGCCCATAAAAGTACTTTGCGTTACATGCAAATTCGTCCGGCGTTTCTCACTGTCGTAAACAGTGCTTGCACGAACACTGAGCCACTGCATTGCGGCTGCAAGAAAAATGGAAATCTGTTAGCATCATCAACGACGAATATTTTACTCACGTTTTTATTCTGCACCAAAGTATTTTGTATACTTTACGACAGTTATATTAACATAAATTTAAAAAAAGCAAAGACATTACTTATATTTCTTTTTTCAGAAATACAGAGATGCAATAAGATATAATATGAAATTGCTAATTCGAGTTAATTAATTATAGTCGATTTTGATTACGATATTGTTTTATTATGCAATTCAAATCATACTTTTAAAAGATATTCTTTCCTAAAATTTACAATGGTTTTTTCTGTTAATACTTAAATAGAAAGACGTAATTTTAAAGTTATTAAATATGTCAGAGATATTAGGATTTTAGTAAATTAAATGTCTCAGAGGCACAAATGATTAACAAAGCTTTATTATTTAACTAAATTTGTATGATTAAAAAATTTATTTCTAGATTAAAACAAAAATTTATTAAAAATTTAACTTAAAATTTTATTCACGGGATATCAAGTTAAAAAATAGTAGAAAATAATGTGTTTATTAATATTTTAGCTCAGAAAAGTTGTCTGCAGATTTTCTATGAAATGCTTTTCTAAAATTTGACAAGGATATTACGAAATTTATCATATTATTATGTGCAAGTGTTGGAATCATGCTCATTGTTGCCATATTATCGTGCAATTATAATGATCTGTCTCTGCAATTGTAATGATTTGATTGTGCAACTGTAATGATTTGATTGTGCAATTGTAATTATCCAATATGTAATTGTATAATATAATTAACATTAATATTTTATGTGAAGAAATAATATCGTAATCGGAAATGCGCTCTTATAGCTAATAATTATACTTATGCTAAATAATCTATTTAACCATGTATACATTTTTACATATTTACAAGAATTATTACAAGATAAAAATTATTCTTAGTTTTTTTTATTATATGTAAAATACAATACATTAAGTTTCATGAAACTTATAGTTAACAATATAAACATATGTTTTACATATTTTACTATTGGTATACCAAAATATTAATTTACTCGCAGCTTGCCCTATCGAAAACATGGAAACAAAATTCTCCAAAAAGTTTTTATAATTTTAAAAATTATATTTAAGCTTCCTATTTCGTGTATGATTAACAAAGCGCGCGAGAACGAGAAAAAAATTACCTTTAGAGAAAATTTAGATAATGTGTTCTCTTTGTGTTAAATTCGTCATGAAAATCATGATAGAATTAGTGTAGGAGTTCTATTTATCTTAGAAGCCCGTTTCTTTTCAGAACTTCAACCGTCATTATAGAAAGTTTGAGGAACCCTAATGTCCACAGTGACTATTTATTCGTACGTGATCATGATGAGCTCCTCGGAATTATTTTTCTTTACCACATCACGCGAACATTCATATCGGAGAAAGCTAATTTAGTGTAAAAGATCATCAAGTGGACCAAAGAGAGACTCTATCTCTCGTAGAAATACACGATGACAGTGAAGCATATGTTGTAATCTTCACATTAGTCTCTTTGTTAGCTTTGTCCTGATAGAGTTTGTCCATTATATTGCCATTGCATTAGACAACTAAATTCAATTAGAAATTGCGTACGATTCTTAAATAAGAGAATCGTTATTAAAGTAAAATCTATACACACATCAACGATAAAATTTAATTAAATTATCAAATTAAAGTTCAAAGCAACTTTCATGTCGATAGAATATATTTGTATTATTAAATCTGGGTTAAATCAAAATTAATTTTGTTTGAAATTTAATTGTTGATTAGAGGAATGTTATTGAAGCGAAATTAATTGAAGTCTGATTAATAAAAAGTTCTTTCGTGTACAATTTTATAATATATAAAAGCACCTTTTGTCAAGATAAAATTTATCTCTTTCTCGGTAAAACATATATTTATAACAATATAATATAATTAAAAAGAATATTTATAATAATTGGATATAAATAACATTAATTATCTCGAGATGCAAAATACAAGAGGTTAACAGATTCATGTGTGGCGCACGTGCGTATGCTTTTCCCTTGTCCATCCTCGGTCTCTTACGAACGTCCCTTTTGACACCTTCCACGTGTCCGAGCTGTTTGTATGCACCGGAAGGAAGCACCGAAGAAGCGACCGGAGTGCAAGACGCCGGTTGCATGCGCCAGCACGCTGCCAAGAATAGCGCGGCGTGGCAATGTCGGGAATGTCTGGAATCGTTCGTGAGAGTATGAACGGACTGTCCATTGCGAGGCAATGTCCATAGCGGAAGGCACGATCGAGAACCGGGTGGCGAGCGGGATGCGAAACTCGGCAGGCGAGGCACGTTCCTTCCGTTCGTTCATGGAAGACAGAATCGATATACGTTTGCATTTGTATCGTTGCTCGCATTTGTTATTAGTGTCGTTGGTTTATCGAGTGAGGAAAACACGGGAATAAATATTTAAATAAATACCAATAATACGAATTGGAGTCAAATTTGTCCACGACATAAGTGATATTAATACAACAGTTTTGTGCTAAATAAAATTCCACTGCAAAAAAATTTTCTAAAAATTCAGACACATTTTTGTCTGAACTTTCAGATCTGGGTGTTTGAAAAAAATTTCAGACGATTTGTCTTAATCATCAGAGTCGTTTTTCTGAAAGGTCAGAAGAGCGTGTCTGAAAATTGAAATGTGCCTGAAAATTCGGACAGTGTATCTGTAAAAAGCTGCAGATACTTTGTCTGAAACTTCACGATCAGTTTTTTTCCAATGTTTATAGTTATCAGCAAAGAACTAGATCGATTGTCACACGCGATTTTTTTCTCTAATTTTTATTAATATATCCTGTAAAATTGATTTAATTAAGAAGACAAAAATGACAAACAATATATCCTCGTAAAAACATTAATGCTCTATCCCACATAACTATCGCCGTTCAATCTATTATTTTTATTACGCAATATGCCAGGCAGGCTAAAAAATATTAGACAAATGTACGGAAAAAGAGGGAGATTTTAGTAGATAGTAATTTATAACGCAAAGAGGATATCGATGAGCATGGATTACCGGCGGTTCGTGATTAATTGTCGTCGTATTAGTTACCGTTACGACGCGGCCGAACTCGATTAATTGCCTTGCCATCGCGTCGCCATATTTTATAAGCCGCCGGGTAAGCGCCTTTTTAATGTGCCGCAGAGGATAACATATGAGCGCGGATTAATTAACGATGAATATCGGCATCGATGTTGCGAAAAGTGGCCGCGGCTCGATTCGCTCAACGATAGCGGATATCGTTTTCACGGACTGTCACGACGGCCGACGCGAATATGAGCGACCCGTAGTAATAAGTTTGATATTAATGCGCGTTATCAAGAGCGGACCCCGGGAATACCGAAGTTTCTTAACGCGGTAAAATGGCACGCGAGAGACACGCAGATAAGGACATGGCGAAGTTCTATCCGATTTACCCGGCCCATTTGTGATCCTTAGAGAGTTTAGGTGAATTCGGAATTAACCGCGATCAAAATTTATTGATGTCGTGACGTTCTGCCTTTAAAGGCCACGTTTTGATGGCTTCTTTGGAGAATAGAATAAAACATAAAATACTAATTGTAATAACCGATGGAATATAATGAAGCAATTACAAAATAATTATTTTTGTAGAAAGAAGTTGTGTCTTATATTATTGTAAAGGATTTAATTCTGCTCTTTTTTTGGCACACAATTGTCTTTTGTGTTATTCTTTAATCTGTTAAATATATCTTCTCAAATGCAAGTACTAAATTTTCTAATACATATATAAGGAAGACATTTTTTTATAAATAATATTTTTAAGAATGATTGGAAGTTGTTTTTTGCAGACCTTAGCTTATTAGAATTATTCAGTAAATCCCTGATATATATATATATACTAAAGTAAAATTATTTAAAATTATTCCTCTGTTTTGGAGAAGTAGATAATTGCCTTCACTCGTTATTTTGTGGATTTCATTCATTGAACGCGAAGGGACAAAAAGTCACTCTCATACTCGTACAGAACTCGTCGGCGGAATCTCATTGTCTTTTCTCTCGTACTTGCTAAAACCTCCTGAAAGCGAAACCTCGTTTTCTCGACCTGCATTGCCAGGTTCTTAGTATTCTGAATCGGTTTCGAGGCAGTCGTAAAGAGAAACCAGCCGTCGCCTCGGTTCCATCACGAACAAAAACAGAACGTCCCGAAATTCGTGCGCCTCCGTCGTTCGTGTATGAGTTACAAGAGCCGAAGATAAGCCCGTAACGAAGCGAACGACCGCAGTCATTTGTAATCGTTAAGAGTTTCGATGAACGAGCGATCCGCGAGGCCCCGAGGCTTTTCCATCTTTTAACTCTAAGCACTGCGTGATCGTTCGCGAGGTCGTTCTTCTCTTCTTCGCGCACGATAATACTGCTTTATAAAGCGAATATTTTTTTTTTGCTCGCTAATCATCGAAAATTAGCCATACATCCAGACTGAAGTGCGAATAATGACGTTTTATTAATATTCAAAATTATTTTTATAGTGTAAAATGTATGATGAAATGTTTATTACGAAGAGTACGGATATGTAAAATCCACGAAATAATTAACGAACCGAAATACGTTCTACAGTGATGTTCTTCCTTTCCCTGACTATGCTGCGCGCTTCCTCATGAAACGAGTAACCGAGGTGGTTACCGCGATAGTAGTAGTCTCGGCGAATCATCCGTCTGCAACAGAAACCCCGAGATATGTATCTCCCCACCTTGGCTAACAACCGGAGATTAACGAGTTGCTTTATCCGTCGACGTACACCCTCGCATCCGCCGTGTGCCGCAGAGATACGTATACTCTTTTCGCGGGATAAGAATGGAGGATAGCATCATCTAGTCTGTAAAGAGTTCTTGGGACGGGCAGACAGCGTTAATCGCACCTGTGAAAATAACATAGCTTCTCTGAGAAAAGTGTTGCGTTACTATGCGTTCATTGACGGAGATGTAACATTTTAGTTTACGAGATAGAGAAAATTTACGGATCATCGTTATTATTAAAATAATTGTTGTACAGTTCGTGTCACGTAACAACGCTATATTAATCTATATTAATAGGCACAATCGTCATTATTACAATTTTTTTACGATTTTAAGCGATATATTACACTGAAAAAATGCACTAAATCGCAAAAAATTTGTTTTTGATGTAAAAAGAATATTTATTTAAATATTGCAAAGTAATTAGTTATTTCAATCAAACAGCAAATGTATTTGAATTAGTAAAATATAAAATAATAGCAAAATATGCTTTTATTTGCAAATAAAAATATTATTTTTTATCTTTATTATACTAAATTATTTTTTTTTTGAAAACATTTTTTAATTTTTGGTTGCTTGTTTCAAAAACATATATTTTCTTTATTTTTAAATAATTATTTATCTTCAAATAAATACTTTTTTACATTAAAATATTTAATGTTTTATTTAAAAAATTACAATTTTTGTTACATGCAAATAATAATTTATTTAATATAACAAAACATTTTTGAAAACAGAGTATACATTTATTTAAGCAAAAAAATTAAAATTAAATTAAAATATATTTATTTGATTGAAAAAAATTTTATTTTTAGTGTATAATGTATTGTTCTTAGAATTGCAAATCCGGTCGAAGTTTCTGAGCAGTTGCAATTGCGGTCGACCATGAATTTGCACCGGTATCATGCTCGCGTGAATCCAAGTTGTTTTAGTCGCTAAGATCTTTCATGGTCAATCGGTGTTGGATCGGTGATGATCTTGAATGAAAAAGCGAAATCGTTGGGGAGATGCCGAGGTGGACTGTGCAATCGCTCGACCTTGACGTGCCCTAAGGGACCTCTAGTGCAATTGCGTGCGTAATTACCGGAGCGTGTATGCCTTGCATATATCTACGTTAAGTAAATTAAATGCTAGCACACATCGATCGGCGCATGTACTACTAAACTTAAATACAGTAGGTCTGTTTTTCGCAATTGTCTGGAGTATGTTAATAAGCCGTTTTAGCTAGCGCACTTATATTATCGATGAAACGTGCGGGTATATACGGTGTTGTTCAGAGAAATAAGTAGAAATGGATTTTTAATGGATTTGATTTTTCTACTTTCAGAAATCAGAATAATTGTGATTATGGAATATAAAGTTATGCAAAATTATTTTATATCGGAATATACTGTATTTTACATACATATTCTTTGCTGTATTCGGGATTGACGTGACGTTAACAAAATTGGACTTTATGGGATTAACATAATTGTACAATTTTGTTGAGTTATAAAATTAATATATAATAAGCGATTTAAAATTTAGCAAGTTTTACAAACTAAGCTTTGTTTTCTATTTTCGTCAAAGCTTTATTTTTTAATTTCGTTAAAAGATTTATAGATAAAGAAAGTGTGAAGAATCTATACTTGAAATTAGATTTAAAAAGTCTTTACTTCAAATACAATCGGATATCGTCGTTGAATTTTATCTTGTATACTTTAAAAATATTGTATTGATACGTTTATATCATCAGAATTACAAAGCGGATACCGTGGAACGCTCGCATTATACTCTTCCTTTTTCTTCATCGGAAAATCTTTGTGTATAATAAGAAGATACTCTCGCAGTACACTTCAAGGGTACGATTGTGCATACACGCGGCACAATCAAAACGCAAAAGAAAAACAGTCGTTTGCTCATGCGATCCACCTTGTAAGTCGCTGACTCCGGTCGGTCTCCGCATGTCTGCACGGATACAGGCAACACGCCACCGCATCTCGTCGTGATTTCTTATTCTCCTCTCGAGGTACAGTAATCTTCATAAATTCAAAGATTTATATTCTCTATAAATTAAATGCCACTTATGCTAATAACGCAAACATGTGTAATTTTTTAAACATAATAAAATTAAAATTGATTTTGTAAAAAATAAAAATAATTTTTCGCATGATCTTGTGTAATGGAATGACATCGAAATATGATGTTGATGACAAAAATTCTTTATTGAAAAAACTCCGATGAGTAATTAATTATTTTTGGAAGAATTATTATCTAACAATTTTTCTCGAAAAGATTAGTTTCCATTTCAAATGAACTATCGATTCTTACAATAGGTTTGCGATTTATTAGAATAATAATAATTTACGTAGTCAAAATGAAGTGCATTCCCGTTATAAGTAAAATTTTGACAAATTGTGGACGGTACTATAAAAGTAAATGATAAACTCTACATATACGCACGCACATTTATACAATCCGTCACGAGCGAGGTGTGTGCGTATCGACATTGTATGAAGGTGAATATTACGTGTAACGCAAGTATGTACACATTTATGCGAGTGTGTATCATACACGGGCACAGCGACCACTCAGCGTTTTGATCTCCCACTAGTTTCTATTGTGGCGAACGCCGGGGACCAAGCGGCAAGAAGCCATTCCGGTACCAGCCCCAGTCGTTGCTTAGACCCCGACACCGCCGCGAGCGTTTCTCAAGTCGTCTTCGACACGGGCTGGTGCTCTCTTAACGCGTTTGCGAGATCGAAAGTGAGATTGGGCTGAGTGCATCGTCGGTTCCAGGTCATTCCGGTGATATGACATTGCGACAACGTGATGCCGCCAGATTGGTAAATATCGATCGATTTTACTGCCTTCAGATACTTTTGCGGCGATTAAATAAGGATTTCTTTGTTCATCCTTTCACATCTATTGAAAATTGTATAAAAATTGTGCGGAGTACTTGTCCAAGATCTAATTAGATAACTGACATTATATAATAAATAGTAAATCGCATTGATATTTTAATGATAAATTTAATATTATAAAATATATATATCGGAAAATATTTTACGTGGATTATAGGCAAGGTACTACATTAGATGTTCTCTATATTATCTCTATACGTAGATTTTTTGAATATTAAAAGAAACAAAAATCTCCAAAAGAGCATTTCTTTTATCGTTTATTTAACATATGATACCATTTATATTTTATCGGACTTTGTTTATTTGGTTTGACAAAAGAATAACAGAAAGTAAACAGCAAATTGGACGTCAGCATTTACGTTATATTTTATTTTTCATTCTTTTCATAATTTTTTAAATTAAGAATTATGTGTGATTATAAGAGAATTAATATAAATTTAATAAATTGCGATGACTTTGCACCAAGAAATATTGGATTTTATATATTGGATGATATATTGGAGGTGCTATCGAAGTGGAATCGAGTAGTTCAGAAATTCGTGGCAGATATGAATTCATGTGCTGTGACCTAAAAGTTCTCTTTCTCTCTCTCTCTCTCTCTCTCTCTCTCTCTCTCTCTTCCAAATGATTGTAAGTAATGCATCGAAAGAATTGGAATTTTTGAATCACGCAAATTCTATTTCAATATTATTATGTCGCAGATATGAATGTGCTGTGACCTAAAAGTATAATAACCGAATATACCTGGGGAAATTTAAAGAAAACGTATATTTGCAGCCATATTATTTGTTTCATACGCATGTCTTAAAAATAAATAAATTATATATATATATATATATATATATGAAAGATGGAAACTCTCTTTCTCTCTCTCTCTCTCTTCTTCTCTCTCTCTCTCTCTTCCAAATGATTGTAAGTAATGCATCGAAAGAATTGGAATTTTTGAATCACGCAAATTCTATTTCAATATTATTATTTCCTTCTAATTTTTAAAAAAGGGAAAACCGTAGAGAAAAAAAGAAAAAAGAAAAAGAAAGAGGAAGAGAGAAGCAATTGCTCGTAGATTATTACTAAAGGGAGAAATTTTTTCTCGGTGCTAGTTATGTATAGAGGCATGTTTGAGATGATTCGACGCCTCGAACATGCATCTGCATCTGGGATGCAACAGGTGCAACGCGTTCGGGGGTGCATTTGAATAATTGGGACGTATGAGCGCGTATGAGTTGCCTCGCATCGCGTCGGAGTATCTCGGCAAGATCGATCGGCAGTGAATTCAGAATGAATTCAGTTTACGGTCGCACTCGCGACGCATTTCCCGTCAATGCAGTTGCATATAGCGTGCGCGTTGCGACTCAATAACACGCCATTTTTCGTATAGGATGAGAAACGGTACTTTGCCATGTGTAAGAACTTTATCAAGAATGATATCTTATCTCAGAGAAACATAAGGTATATATGCTCGTGTATATGTATTTGCATATAGATACATATTCATACCGGATGTCGCGCCAAACTGGGTAATCTTAAGTAACGTAGTTTTTGATGCACACATTATGTGTCATTCGATTCGAAAATCATGATTTTTAAGAATACGATATATTTCACATTACTATGCTAATTTCAGGAATATAACGGAAATTTATTTAACCAAGATACGTTCAATATTGACGTATGGTTTATAATTGGTACGAAATTTTTGTACAACTTTTGACATTTGTGACGTTCATCCTATTCGCGCGTTTACAATCTCGTTAAGTTCTGCATATAAATCAATCATTTAAAAATATTTGTCGGATTCTAAATATATCCGATACATCGACATTTTTGATTTCGCAATACATTCAGCGGCTGTAAATCATATCGACGTCCGCGTATAAAGCTACGCGAGTCGCATTGTCGAACTTTATGTGCGAGAAAAATTTATAATATATTTTATTTTTATATTTTTTCTGCCTGAATTTATCTAACATCTTCAGTCAATTAAAGAAGTAAGCTTTTTTTATAGAATTGAGTTTTTATTGTAAAAGACGGTAATTATCTAACTTCTGCATTCAATGAACAAGGTTGCAGGATATCCGAACTTTCCCTTTTGGGATTTCCTGTATTACACTTCTAAAGGAGTCGATCCCGATTTCGTAAATGAAGAACTTACATCCTCCAAAGATACGTGTCCGAGATATCACACAGTGGACTTTGATTCAACATATTATATACTGATTCCTCTTACTCTGTTTTTCTCACGCCTGAATACTGTACGATATTAATAATTCATTAACACCATATTCATGTCCCTAACGGACCTTTATGTGACTATTTCTGGTTTCGATTCGACAATTAGCCAGTCAGCAAACATTCGACTTTATTTTACATAAACTGATTTGTGCTTCTAGCACATCTCATTTATAAACATCGCTATTTTTAAAATAAAGATAAATCTCAGGTGAGAATGAAGAGTGATTCCTCTATGTCTTCGAATGATATTATGTGAACAGTCTAATGTATTTGACCAAGAAGGACTTAACGTGATTATTGAAAGTTTCATGTCATCTAATGGCGCTTAAGGTGGAAACTTTCTATAAAATATAATTCGCATCCTCTGATGCACATTACCTATATTTCTTTAGAATGTAATTATCATGGTTTTACCAAGTTTTTTCCTGTATTATTGTTAGCATCCTAGATATAAATTTTCTTCAAAGATGGAGAGTTATGTGGTAAGCGACAAAAGCCAAATGTAATCGGCGTTGCCGACGCGACGCGACGCGTTGATTTCCTTGAAACGTACTCGTGAATCTCGTTCATGATTCGATAACATTCCGCGGCGATTGTCGGCCCCTTGACTTTCACTCCCGCGCGTTTCGTCGATCGTTTGTGTCCGAAGCACGATCATGAGCCGTGACTCGGCCGTTTCCAGGAGGTGAGGGCAGAAAGGGAAGAGCCGCTCGTTTCCTTCGGGTTCATTGAATCCTCCCGAGTACCCCGATACTTGCCAATACTCGCGCGATGCGACGTCCTAGAAACGTGTTGTCATGTAAATTGATCAATCATCGATCACCCCCGATCGCATACCGAAGAGCGAGCTTGATGCACGCAGTTTCTTTTATCTTAATTCTTTCAAGACTACGATGACAATGCTAGTGATATACGAAAATTTCAATATTTTCCATATATTTATTTCTATATATTTAATGTATGCCACATTAGATTCAATATATTAGTTTCACATATTAATTTCAATAGGTAGAATTTTAGATTGTTTAATCTTTCGTTGAAGTTACGCTAAATTTCGAACCCGCTCTTTCTAACGTATTTGAGAAATATGTACATCTTTGTTTTGTAAAAATTTAAATCGAAATGTTATAAAGTTATGTAATATAGAAGATTGAAAGCTTTTAGTATATTAAATTATATGGAGGCAGATAACAAGCAATTATTATTATTGAGTTAATTGTAATTAAATATTATTTAATAAAAATTTGATACCGTTAGTGTCGCATATATATTATATAAATTA
>NW_021848490.1:173842-178320 GCF_003651465.1 Formica exsecta | reverse complement strand
ATATATATATATATATATATATATTACTAATGCCATATATATATATATATATATTCTATAAAAAAATCGATTAGGGATCATTGTGTGTGTCACGGATGTCATTATTAATCATCAAAAAAATACCCACTTAAAATCAAATAAATCATCATTGAGATTTTGCTGATCAATAGTGCAAAATATATTGTCAAATAAAATTTTGAATATAATTAATATGACAATTCAAATACATAATTTTAACGAAAGAGAATAAAACTCTTATACAATATAATATAATATAATAATATATAATACTATTTACATTCGTAGAAATTTATTTAAATACCAAAATGTTTAATATTATAAAAGTGCAACACAAATAAAATTATCATTGAATTGTCGTTGAATTTTCGCTACGAAAGAAGCGACTCACAAGTTTATTGAAGAGATTGTAAAATCGGAAAGATCTTGTGTGATTCTCTAGAATATTTCTCTTTTTTATATTTATACACGTTTCTCTTTAATGAATAAGCCGAATGTCTGCTTATTGCTATTCGAGAGGTGTTTTTTGCCGAGTGCAATTTCATTCTTGTACGATGTTACTCGTCACGAACGCTAAATTCTTCACGATTTCTATCATGTTGGGGAATGTTGGGGAATGCATTGCCTTAATTTAGACGTCGTTTCCATTAGCGGTGGCAATTCTCTCTCCCTCTCTTTCTCTATCTCTTTCTCTTTCGAATGGCTAGAGGCGCTAATTAGCTTCGCGATCCCAGAAAGCTACGAAAATTGCGAACGCTCGGCAACCTGGTTTGCTCGGTTTAGCTCGATTCACACGCACAAAAAGAATCTCAGAAACGCTCGTCGCGACATGTGCGCGTTTACACAGCCACATTCCTGTTTACGATCGCGTGTGTGCGTTCGATTTAAATACTGGCGGACCAATTAGAGGGGTTAATTCCTAAGTGATTTATGATCTCGACCGGGGGAGAGGGATCTGACCTTAAGCGTCGTCTGTAGGATCGTTACGCAATCGCCAACGAGCTTTATTTGTACAACCGTTAATCGACCAACACGCGCGCACTTTACGCTCATCCCTTCCGTATACCGACTCGGTGGATATGCCGGAATATATTATCTGCTCAAGTGCTCGTTAACAGGAGACGGTGTTTTACACCGAGGGAAAAAGATCGGCGTAGATTTCGTATCGGTTGTATTTTAAACTTTGTTTGTACTACATGTGATTTGTAAGAGCGAGATGATATAAAATCGATTCTTATAGAAATTGTAGAAATTAAATTTGATAGATTTTTTTATACATGTATAGAGAATAAAGAGAATAATATAATAAAAAAGATATAGCAACGTTTATTGTTGCAGTTAAAATTGGATATACTACATTACATCATTTTAATGCAATAATAACAAAATTTACAAATATCATATGAGATAATTGACAAAAATAAACAATATTCATATTTCTGTCATATCTCTCTGCTATCTCTGTCTTTTTATTGTTTTGACATACCGCCAAAAGTTACCATGTCCCACAATAGATTACCGGAAAATCCCCCAAAAAGATGTTCTCCGTTAAATTATCCCTAGTGACAATAATCACCAACTCAACCAACTGTCGTTAAATAACTTTCTTCTCGCAATGCGGCTCTCGATTACTCTCTTCAGCGAGATGTGTTTCCGCTTTCAAAGTCGATAAATCGTCTCTTTCTTGGCAACTTTTAACTGTTGCTTTATTTCGTTCTTGCATAACTTTGCGAGGGAAGCACTCGGCCTGTGTACTTGAAACTCACTCGAAGATAGTCTCGCACGCGCATCGCAATCGTTTCGCAATCGCTCTTGCCGAGAGCGGATTCGTGATCAGCCGTGCAAATCGTCAGAAGACGACGGGATTATTCGATTCTCTTTCGTCTGCAGGATCGAGGTATAAACGAAACGGGGAGGTCGCGGCGGGTTAATATCGATCGTTTCGCTCTCCTCTCAGACGGATTCAGGTGGATCTCTCTATCATTAATCTTCATCGCGATCCATGAATTTTGCGTTGGGAATGGCACGATAGTACGCTTGGAATCAATGAACTTTGTTTTTACAAAAACAGATGATGGATTTCTGTTTTTAAAATATATACTATTGAAAACAAAAATTTACGGATTCTGATAGATGTGATGTTGTTCATAAATGTATATAGATATTTATTCTTTATTAATATATGATTGTGTTGAATTTTAGTATGTTAAACTCGATTAAAATTTGGATTAATATTTCAACATTTTATTTAGTTTATTATATATATAAACTTTTATATTTTATTGATATTCTTTAATGTGTGTATGTGTGTGTGACAATTAATCTAGAGAAATTCTTCTTCTTACAACATTATACGACTATATGGTATACGTTTATATAGGAGAGTGTATAACATAGAGATTCAATATATCTTGTTTTAAGAAAGAACGTATTTGCATCGTATAATCAATTAAAACTCCCGTACATTAATGAAAGATTAACACAAGTCAGCTCAAGTTCTTCCTGTTTGCGCAAACTTCTCGACACGAACATCTTTAATTTCATGCTCGATCGAGACGCAGGAAAAAGAAGTATATATATTTATTTACTTATTTAATTAATTAAATATATTAAAATTATTATTTATTTTTATAATAATTTATCGCAAAATGCAATGCATTTAAATTCATGGAACTGTGCTCAAATATTTCCTCCGTGTTCCGGAACTTCGCGGCGCGCAAACTTCTGAATTAAAGAGCGCGTGAGTAAAAGGCGGAAAGAGTATCGATAACAGATATTGGAAACAACTTCGCCGACCATCAGTGCGTCGTTTGCCAATTGAAAACTGTCGGCCGACGAAGTTATCGCGTTTAAGGGAACGGCCATTTCGCTCTCCACCCTCGTCCGGGGAATCACGATTAATGCGCTATTAAGAGAGATTGGAAATCCTTTCGAACCTGGGAGACTTTCGTCGACCAATGGAACGGACGACTAAGTTTTCCCGGAACGTTCGCGCCGTCCAGGATTTTGCATTTCATTTGCCGGGAACGTTACTCCGCTTCGCTTTCCCGTTCTCCCAAGGGTACACTTGCTGCTCGCAACCTAGCGGTAGCCACGTCGGAGGTAAATCGCATTTGCATGAGAGTTTCTCCTGCCCTTCTCAGGTAGATTTCGGCGACCTCCTGCGCTCTGTGATACCGCTCGTTGTTTCCCCGAGAAAGTTACGATGTCCGTTTTGAGAAGATACTCTCTTATGCATGCGAAAATATTGACGATTTGATGAACGCTTTACTGCTTTACTGCTTTACGTTTGTAATTCATAGAAAGCAAATATATATAAAAATCTATTTAATTCACACATATATACATACTTACATACATATATACATATTTACATATGCGATTCTGCCCTCGAGTTTCTCTGAATTTTGGAATATTTTAATTTCTTCTGTTAAATAGAAACAGAATTTTAAATTTTGATTGTATTTATAAAATGCCTATTTTTTTCAAAAATGATAAAGTTTTGATACGGCGCCGATAATTGTAATAAAATGATAAAACTAAAATTTGCGTTTCCTTAACTTACAAGCGTTTAATTATTGTGACATAATGATTGAATCGTAAAAATAAAAGAATTTACGACACCGAAGCATTTACCATTCGATGACCGTTATAAATTGTTATTACGCTCCTATGAAAGGAGTTATCGCGAATCGGTCGAGGCAAAAGACAGCGGCTGGGTGTTTACGAGGAATCTGAACACGCGCACCCGGCCGATATTACCCGGCATTGAACTTGGCCCCATGCCTGAAACTTTTTAATTTATTCGCGCAACCTCCGCTTTTGGAGTTTGTTAACCCTTCGCGGTCGTTGCCACTGGAATATCGTCGCGTTGCGGCGGCTGCTTGTTTTGCTGCCTGGTAATATATCATTCAACGCGGTGCATCGAACAGACTGTTCTCAAACAAGCATTTTTGCAATGCATGGAGTTGAAAGGGAAAAATCACGAATTTAACATTTCCTCGTTATAGTTTGGATGGTCTTAATATTAATGAAATATTTGAATTTTTAAAATGCATTTTATTGAATACAGCCATTGTTATACTCTTAATGAATCTTCATGTGTGGCTATTATTTGCTTGTATAATTAGATTCTATAAAAGGCTAATAATGGAATATCATCACAAATCCTTTTATGTTTTATGAATTGGATTTTTACAATATTAAAAATATTTTACAATATTAAAAATCAAAAATTAAACATATTTACAATATTAAATATCAAAAATTAAACATGTTTTACAATATTAAAAATCTCAGCATTCAGTAATTTTATTTGTTTTACAATATGTATTCATTTCAATTTTTGAAGTAAAAAATAAAAAACTTTACATATATTACATTATATTATAATTATTATGCATTTTTAAAGTAAAAGAAGTATATATATTTATTTACTTATTTAATTAATTAAATAAATT
>NW_021848490.1:149662-173644 GCF_003651465.1 Formica exsecta | reverse complement strand
TGTCAAAATTAAATATTTTAAAAATTATTTTTATATTTTTGAAAATAATATAATTATTGGTTTTAATTTTACTTTTTGTAATACAACATTTAATGTTATGTATACTCGACCTGTTGTATTTCGAATCGATCCCCTGTTGCGCTCTACATCTATGCCCTTTGTAGGCATTCAAAGGAGATTGTCTCGTTGTAACATACTGCTGCTGCCGCCATTATTCGTGGGAAATTCAGGGCGCGTAATCGTATTCTGCCTCCCTCATTTAACGAGCGGAAACATTATTAACAAGTGTATACTGGACTTCTTTTTTTTATCTCCGCGCAGCCACCATCGCCACCGCACAACATCGGCCGCTACGCCAACGACGATTCTTCGTCGCCTCTTTTTTTCTTCTCCCTCTTTTTCTAGAAGCCATTGTCTATACGGTCGTGGTTTCTCAGCGACGTGGCGTGGGAAGGTTCGCAGGGCCTTAAAGTTCGCGCCGTTCAAGGTGAGGTGTATGCACGGGGAAGCCGGAGTCGCGCCACTCTAACCCAATTTATATATCGAAGAGCATTGCTGTGAAGCCATATTTATATCAAACAGAATCTACGAGGGTTTACTTTTTAGAGGGTGTACTTTTAGCGCGAATTTTTAGTGCGCTCATGGAGCTTTATTACAATCACATGGTGATATATATTTACCACTTCTCGACTATTTTCTAGGAAACTTCTGGAACGCCGATAGAATAATTCATTCCAGAAGTTTTCAATTTATTATTTACTTAGTTGACTTTCAAGAAACAATTTGTCATAACTACGTTACCAGGTTATCATGCTCTATTACGTCAGAACAAAGACCATATTACAATTGCAGATTATAAATCTAAATTTGAGTACACATGCAGCATCCGCCGCATACCACAGAAAAACATATTTATTAACGTTCGCACAGTATGTACGCGGTTTATTTAAGGAGGTCGTCGGGCTTTAATTATGTAATTACCGAACGCGATTAATTCGCGGCTGCAATTAATTAGCATCCATCCGCGGCAGGACGAATAATAGCTGCGCTTCAGTGGGGCAATAGGCCTCTTCTATCTCTCCTCTGTTTCTCCTCTCCTCCCTAATTACATATTAATACGTAACCCGACGCAACAATCGGCATTTTTTAACAAGAATACTAATCGTCTGGTATTGTTTGTTCTTTCTGTTGCAGCCGGAAGAACGCGATCATTCTCAGGACCCAGCTGTCCGTGAGGGTCCACACTATCATAGGTGAGTACCACTATCGTGAATTCCTGATTCAAATCTCGCGACGGGCTCCCACGATCCACTTGGATGGATCATCCGCGCCGGCCGCGCGCGCTGATTCCTCCAGTCTTAACTGGCAGCATCGGGTCGAGTCTCGTTCTAGTTACTCGGTCACTTGTTTCGGTTCACCGACAACGGCGACCTTCCACTAACTGTAACGCTGATGCTATATCGAGTTTTGATAATCGTAGATGAAGACAGATGAGTATATATAAGATACTTGTATATACAAGTATTAAGATTTGTATATAGAAGATGAATATATACAACAGATTTGATCATTAAAAAGTTTTATATGCAGACAGTCTCGTCTAACTAATTTTTAAATAATTTTGTTTATAAATAAGATATAAAAATGTCGAGTAATATTAAACGTGAATAAAATTGGAAAATCAGATGTAGATACATCTAATCAAAACGTTATTAATTATTTAATTATAAATCGAATTTATATTTTTGCAGAAGTTTAATTTTCTTTAATTATCAAGATATATTTAATCTTGGGAATTAAGGGAATATATGGAAAAGTGATATCTGAATATGTTCCCGTTAAAAATTACATATTAATTACATATTAATATTTTCTATTTTTTCTCTCTTTCTTTTTATATTTTTTTGAAATATATAAAATAATTTTATACAAAACATATTTTTAAATTTAGAATTATCTATAAAACTAATAAATTTAACATTACTAGAGTATTTTAATTATGCGGTCACTTGTTTTGGCTTAGCGACAATGCGATCAATCATTGATTATGAGTGAACACGTCATTTAACCATCATGGTTTCAAAAGATCTAAATGTATATGAACCATGTATCATTAATATGTATAACTTGTATTGATTATCATATTGACATTGCATTCAATTGATGACGTTTCTGATATTCAGATAAATAAACAGACTTATGTTTAATTATAATCTCTGAAAGATAATATGTATATATATATAATGTGATTAAAACTTATTGTAATTTTTAACCATGGATTCTTCAACTAATTTAAAATTAATATTTCAACTAATTCAAGATTGATATTTTCTTAATAAAAATTTAGAAAATTTTTTGATTATAAGCACAAAAGATATTCCATGAATTAAAATTTTAACACATACATTTACTATTTCATCTTTTAGATTTTTTAAATCTCTAAAATAAAATATGTTTTTATAAAATATCTTAAATTTATTTTTGCATTTGAAATAAAGATTTATGTAGGCAAAATAAAAAATGATAAAAACATAAAATAACAATTTATTATAATAGAATACTTCTATATCAACACATATGAAGAAGCACAAATTTTCAAAGAAACAAGCTTTCTTTGAAAATTGAATTTTCAAAGAAACAAGCTATCCTTTTAGATAATCAATATTTTAAAATATAGTAATACATATCGATATTTTAAAAAATATTTAAAATCTTTTATTTAAAAACGCAAATAACTTTTTAATTGCAATATTAATAATAGCTCTTTGAACAAAACTTTGTAAAAAGATATAAATGATGCGAATGGTTATAAGGACAAGAATAGCGAATGTATAATTACATCTACAATACATCTTTAAGTAAAAAAAATGCAATTCAATTTTTTTAAATACACACTGTGACATAATTATACAATGTCGTAAACAATGAGCTCCGTTGCCTGTTGATAATTAGCAAAGTAACGACTATACCGCTGAGTGCGGAACGCTGTACCTGCGAAAATCAAGCTAATCCTTTATCGTAGCTCAGCGACCATCCATCACCGACTATGACAGACAGTACTTAATCACATAATGTCGAATAAAAACTCTTTCCATTCTTTTTACTTAGCAGCAATATAAAAATTTTATTAGTATTATAACAAATAAAGAGAGGCTCTCTCCATACATATTTCTACATAATTCTTTTATTGTCATATGATATCTCTCTCTTTTTTTCTTTGCATAGTTAAAAAATGTTCAAATATTTATGTCTATCTTTATAAATTATTTAATATTTTACGAAAATATTTAGGAATTCTTATTTTTTTGTTCTAATATGGCTTTATTGAATCATATAATTTTAAAAATATAGCTGAAATAATTTACTATACAAGTAATATAAATGTGATATAACTAATAAAAATTTATATATATATTGAATATCATTAAAACCTTTTTATAATATCATGATAAATCAATGCAAACGTTTGATATCCAGACTTTTCTTCTCGAAAGCAAAAAAAACTTCATTAATTTTCTAAATATTTTTCTCGATTTAGTGAGTTAAAAATATTACAAGAAAATTAACTCAAGCTACATTTCACAGACTTACCATATCTGCGTTTTATACGTTTTTCCATGTTAAATACGCGCGCGCGCGCGCGCGCGTACTCTCAATTAAATACATGCTTTTTTAAATAAGCGAGCGATGATTCGTTGTTTTATAAATTTCACGGAAATAAAATAAACGACTTTATAACGAACGTATTATTTTAATAAAAGTATTGTAATTAAATCTTGTTATGCCTGAATTGCAATAATTATCGGCATGCGCTTTAATTACTGATGCTCGTATAGAAATAATATCGATAGGTATGTTATGACTTTCTTTTTTGATCGTGCTATATTTAAAAAAAAAATTATAGCTCTCATTTTACTCGTTTTAATAAATTTAATGAATATATTAAAGCTATTAAAAGTTTTCGCCTTTTTAAAAATTTATATTAACTTTATTATTTGAGTAAACTTTAAATCAGTTCTATTACGATGATTGATATATCTGAAAACTATAATATTAAAATAATATTTAAATATGTGTGATTGTATAATACAATTTATATATATTAATAATTAATTTGTATTTACGTTTTTTTAACATTGTAATATTATTTTTGTTAAAGAGAAATATTTATATGGAATGTTCAGATAAACTTATTTGTATATATAACTTACAAACATTAACTTTTTGAAAACAACCGAGGATATTCCTGACATCTTTGTGCCATGCAAATTATTCCCCACTTTGTGAATTGTTTCAGCTGTCAGTATTGTTCTCTGGCGGTAACTGCTTTGTTAACGTTCTATCGTATTTTGCTTGTATAATTGAGCTAATTGTAATCAAAACTTCGAGAATCATCGTTTCGCTATACATAGTAAAATGTTGCACGATGCTCGCAACAATTATGCAGAGTATCTGCATTTCTATTTAACTATAAATTTTCTTTGACATTTAAGGAGTATCTTTCTCTCTTCACATTTATTATTTAAAACATTTTTGACAATAAACAATTAATAACTAAACTATAAAATATCTTTTTAAAAGGTCTGTTTAAAACTAGTTATATTAGATGTATAGATTTTTTCTTTTTTGTATAGAACCGAGATGTATAGATTTTTTCTTTTTTGTATAAAACCGTAATAACGCAATTTTTTAAATTTTTTATAATTAAAAAATTGTTAATAACTGAATCTTTAAGCAACCTACTCTTTTTTGTTTTCTAATGTTGGGACAAAAAGCTGTAGCATCTTATGTATGATCGAGTTTAGATTTTTATATTAAATTTGCTAGGAAATAAGAATTTTGCTGAAATGTTCTATATGCTAATGTTCTATGAAATATGCTGAATACCACGAAGAATGAAATTTGCGAATGATTATACGCGTTGGTACACCTGTATTGGGTACACCGTGTCCTGGTTCATTGAACCCTATAAAGGCGGTGGAGAAAATAATCGAAGGTACAGAACGAGCAAAAAAAAAGAAGAAGTCCCAAAAGGGCAGAGGGAGGAGCGGAAGCTAAAGTGGACCGTGCCGTTTTACATATTTTAACGGTTCTTCGTGTACCTCCGGCCTTCGTAAAGTTTGTCCGTCTTTTTTCGTTTTGATCCTTTTCTTCTTCTTCTCCTTTTTCTTCTCCTTGTATGACCTAACGTGGTTGCCTTCCAAAGGCGAGTAATGAAAATTATCTTACACAACATCCTGTATCTTTTCTCTATACTTTGATATATACAAGTTATTTCAAATGACAAAAATATCTCGAAAAACAATAGGAACAAAAAACAATATTGAGAGTTGAAATTTTCCATTTAGAAAAATATTAATAACGTTTAATATCTGCAAAACTGTAATATTTTATTTTATAGTATTATTATCTTAATATTTAATGTAATTTTTTAACATATTTGATACAAACAGGGATTTTGTAATACATATAATTAATTTTTAAAAGAAAAATTTATAAAATATTATTATTAGGCCATATATAATTATAGCTAGTATAATAATATATGATTTCATTGTTAACAATATAATCTCTTTAAACAATAAAATGAAACCGACGTTAAATGTGCATAAAATTAATTTATTTCGCTTATATAAACCGCACATTTGCTGAACATTAAAATAATAGATCGTTATATTGGCCGTATAAAGCTCTTGTTGAAAATCTATTATTGTATCGCATTGCTTGATATATTAATCGCCTTTTATCCTCACATCAGTGCAGGGGAAGCGTATTCATCGCGCGACCACGAAATTCCACGATAGATAATTTCGCGATTCTATTTCGCTCGCAAACAGATCGTACAAATATTTCGCGGTTGGCCGCTTAGCTGGATATATTATATAGCACGCAAAGCGTGCTACGAGAGCACGTTTTCACATATCACGCGATACACGGACTCAGATTTCGCTTGCGCCAAGCAACTTGGCAATAGCATTCGGTTGTCCGCAAAATGGGTTAAATTATCTTACTGTATCATCATAAAATTTTCGTGAATCCCTCAAATTCTTAGTGGACTAGTCCTTAGTTTATGGTTTTCAATCTGAATTTATTGGATTATAATTCTTTGGATTAGAATTCTATAATGTTTTTTGTTTTATATAATTTCATGAAAAAATAGAATTTTGTAAAATTTTTTATTATTAGATATTTGCGATGGCAATTTGGGTAAATATTAAACTCAGCAAATTTCATGTAATAATTTTTATTGTAATATACTGGATAATATGTTGCAGTTTTAACTCTATATCAGATTTTGGAAGTTAATCTACACGAATAATGATTAGTAAAACTTTTTTTTTTATATAAATAATTTTTTTTTTGCAGTACGGAAATATATTACGGAAAAATATGATAAATTACAGGATATATATTAGATTTGTAGCTTTTAGTTTAATCATCTTTGATATTTTTATTTTTTTTATGCGCTCTTTATTTACTTATTCTCACTGTTCTTACATTAGAGTAATATTATGTGCCAATTGGCATCGCCCATTACATACATAACATTGATAATTCTAGATAAAAGTGGTGTAATGCACTATTATTATATCCTATAAAATATCGTGATGTAACATCTTATCAGCCGTCTTGTCAGCCGCAATAAAAGCTATTCTCCCTCTATTTTTTCTCTTTGGATATAGGTCAGTAGTAGATCATTTACGGTAACGTAAATTGCGTAAGCAGTCATTTAATGCTGAAAACTGCCGTTGATCCGAGTGAAAATTAAATGAAACAGGATCTATGAGTGACAATGATGCATTACGGCGCAGTTGGCGAAGTTGCTTAGCAACGAAAAGAAGATACTACGCGGAGACAGAGAGACACAAGGACAAAAAGGGTCGAGGAAGGAGACAGGGACTTTTGCTTATATGGTCACTGATTACGGAGGGACCAAGGGCCCCAGGGGCCTTGGGACCGCTATTCTTAGAAGACGCGTCGCTCGTTCTCTCTTCCTCGCCGTCGTCCTTCTCCTCGACTCCTTCGCGTACCCTGCAGCGAACTCCTAATTACCTTTGCTTGCATATCTACCTTCTTTCTCCTTTTCGCTCGTTCTTCCCATCGCTCTTCTTCTTCGGTCATCCCTCACCTGCATGCATTATGCATTTGAAGATCGCGTGATAGTCGTGGATTATGCGGTCGCACCGGGCTTCCTTTTCCACGAAAGAAATCGCGAATTGGGTTTGCCACGCCGCGAACCGTGACTCTGATTGGCGAAAAGACACGATTACGTAAAAAATTGCAAACGAAAAGTATCTTTATGTTTTGAAGTATTAAACTTTGCATTGTATGCTATATACATATAATGAGTGTTCAAAAATTAAAAAATCCTGGAACAATAAATTAAGTTTTGTAGCCGAAATTGACCAATTTTGGACAAAACTTCAAAAATCTGATTCTAACGAAAATAGGACTAACAATAAAAAACATGATCGGATATATCGCGTAATTAGAGATAGCTATATTTATTTTTTAGTATTTTGTGATGTATGGCTATGTACATAAAATATGAAGCCAATGACAAATGAATTGCGCGCTTATCAAAGGCGGAAACTATTATACTTTCTGCATGTAATACATTGCACCGATACGTCCGATTTTTTCTTTTTATCGCGCTTTGCCTTGTTTCCGGAAAATTTTCCGTCGCATATATTCACGGTGAATTGGCGTTACCATGCTTTCGCACGATAACGTGTTGCGCTAGGATTCCTTCGTTTTTTCGCTGTCCTGACGAACTACCCGCGAAATTTCGCGAGAGAGAGTCAGAAAACCCCGCGCGGTCGGCAAATTGAATTTACTCTGCCGCACCACTGATGAAATGGAATTCAATTATTAGTAATACGGTGAATCGTGGGCTATGATTGGAAGAGGATCGCGCACCGGATGGCGAAAAAGAAAAACAGACGGCGGAAATTTCATTGCAAAAAGTTCATTGGATTTAATTACTGGCCCCTGTTTAATTGCACGCAGGATGCTCGATGTTTGTTTGATAAATACGCCAGATAAATTCGAGAGAGGGAAGAAAATATATCAAATTGATAATGTTCACAATGAGATCATCATGAATTCGAATATATTAAATATAGCTTTGCGATGTATTGAATATATACACATTTGCGCAATTTATTATGAATAGCTTATTATAGATAAACTGCCAAAAATTATTGTAAAATATTTTTGTCTTGCTATTTGAGAAAAATTTGTGCGGGTATCAATTAAAAATTATGTTTATGAAATAACAATTTTAGTGCGAGAAATTGTTAATAGGGAAAAATTCATCTAATATGACGGAAAAAACATAATAATTTCAAAATTTTATTCAAACAGTAAACTCATTAAAATTATATTTTACGCAGAATTCTCTCTAAACTTTGTTTTATAGATGTTGTATTTTAAAATGAGTTCATTCGAATACACATACACAAACTCATACACACATAAAGCTGAAAATTTTTAACATAAATAACTTTTGACGAATTTGCAATAATTATATCACTTATTCGCGCGGCTATTTCATTAATTTTTATATTTTCCCTATTACGATGTATTAATACCGCGCTTCATTAACTCTATTGTTTCCGTTTGGTGATACTGAAATTATATTCTGACGACGAAGATTCTCGATTTCGCCCGAGGGATGGATTCAATAATCTGACGGCAATTTATATCAAATTAGCAGTGCGCGCGCTTGCGCGATCTCATGGAATCATCCCGATGGAGAAGGCCGTTGTGGTAAACGCGGCCTCTTCATTACTGGCGCGCTTTAAGTACCGTGATCTGAAAATGGGGACCCTCGCAGAAAGAGGCCTCCATCCATCGGACCTGGACGCGCGCGCAACAATGCACGCGCGTGTGGTATTATTATAATAAATGGTTGCGTGTTGCTTGTCTGTTGCAGAAAAATTGCTGAACAGCGAGGGCCGCGAGCTGCGACGGGCTCTCTTCTCCCTCAAGCAGATTTTTCAGGTGGGTTTACAATTCGCGATGCGAATAGAGCGAGCGGGGCGAGAGAATGCCACGGTGTACGGTGGAGCTGGATGGATAAGGAGGATGGATGAGTGGCGGGACGCGTGACGAAGTCTAGCGGAGGATATTTTTACGCGAAACTACTTGTCCGACGAGTAAATATTTGCATGGCGAGTCGAGAGCGAGTGCATCTTTTCCTCTCTCTTCGCCGAAGACGCACGAATTTTTCTTCTCTCTTCCGAGAAACTTGACATAGCCAAGAATGAAAATTTCGATCAAATATTTGGCGATTTTATATCATAATATTTGTTTTGGTAAACTATCCACAAATAAAAACAACTTGTTTTATCTTGAATTAGAATACAATAATAATTATAAAATAAAGGAGAAAATATGTGCGATTGTACTTCTTACATATAAATATTCAATTAGTATTTATTTTACTTTCTAAACTGCGAAAAATGTTTTATTAGGAAAATATTAGAAAACGTAAAATAAGAGAAGACGGTTGAACTAATTCAAAATCTTAGAGATTCTCTATTTTTCTACTGCAAATCATACCGTTATTAAATTTTTAAGTACTTGAAAACATGTAAGAGTTTGCTGTACTCACGGGAAACCATAGTTCTCTATCAAATAACGATTTTTCTTTTTTTATCCCGTAACGGTGTTTCACTTTCTGCACGAGCAGTTCTTCCGCCTGATAATATTATCCTTTTTGTTAGGGAAGATTGTATTACAGTTTCTCGAATAGCATGTCAGTTGAAATACGTTGCTATTTTTTTTCTTTTTTTCCGGGATGTATTCAAATTTATCACTTCTTAAGATTTAACTTATATATTAAACGACTCGTTTATTTACAAGTTGTCTATCATCCGTGTTCCATTCGTCATCTGCAATTTCAAAGGACGAGATTATTAGAAATTCCGAATTAATTTTGTGCTATCGGACGAGTTAATTAAATCTTGCACATGTTTAATGATCCTATTCCCTTTCCGATTATTGCTATCGCGAATTCCAAGTCTTCATCACGACCACGTATCTCTCGTATTCTTGCACATCCTCCGTCGTTAATCCGTACAGCTAATCGAATTTACCGTCGCGAAAATCAATTGCACGTCCACCCGATATCTAATCCAGTCGCGAGACGTCATATATGAATATATTTCATAATTACTTCCACGAGACATTGGATACCGAACGCGAATGTGTGCCTTTTGTTATTCTCCTTTCGGCGGATTCCAAGTTTCTCTCGCGCCACGTGGAATCGAGGAAATGCATCGGTACGAGTTCAATTTCGCTTCTTAATCCACCGGGCTAATCGAATCTACGTCGTGCCTAAGTCCCGTGTAAACTTCCGCCATCTCAGAATTGGTAGAGCTGAGCAGGCGAGGGGAAACATAGGGATATACCGAAGTATATACGCGAACCATAGAAGTCCGACGAGATCGCGAACGAGCCACGGCGCCGGCATCGCGGCGCCCTCGGAGAAACGAGGGGGTTTAATCAAACTTCGTAGATTTTCCATTATGCCCGCGACTTTGCGCCCGGAGCGGCATAACTAATTCCATTTAACGTCGGTTGCGACGGGACGGGTTGGGCTTAGGTGGCAATGTAGAGGTAAATCACGCCGCCGTCAGGATCGGATATCAGCGCGCGCAGCCGCGTTAAGTTCTTCTTCTGGATAGATGTTTTTCCTACATCTCAATTTGTTGGAAAGCTTGTGCACGTTCAGAAAAGTAAAATAAAAAGAATTCAGGTATGTCTGAAAGGGTTATATCGAGAATTTTAATTGATTGAAAAAGAAAGGCAAAGATTGTTTCTGAAATATTAATAAATATGAATGAAGCTATTTATCATATGAGAAAAAATTTAACATACAATTATAATATATTATGAAAATCAAAGACTGTTAATTATTCTTATTTTCACTAATTTTATCTCACGCTTCACTTTGATGTAAAGTAGTTACACGCACAACGCAAATGTATTAATTAAAATGTAATGCAATAATTTACCAAGTTGTGCAGACTAAAAGCTTTCTGTTCTGATACAATTAAGAAACATGTCTAGCTGCAATAATGCATTCAGGTCTTTAGGAAAATACTTCCGCAAACTGTTCTTATTTAGTACGTCAACATAGATTTATGTTGTCGCCACGTTAAGTTACAATCAAGCCGGCTTATCGCGAATTTCAATTTTCCAGGAGGACAAGGATCTCGTGCACGAGTTCGTGCAAAATGACGGACTTGCCTGTCTTATCAAAGTTAGCAGTGAAGCTGATCAGAATTACCAAAATTACATTTTACGAGGTGAGTACTCTATCCATTAATCATAAAATTGAAGAATAGCTGCACTTTTCTAATGCTTACTTCTGTGTGTGATTCAATAAAGAGAAATCCTAGATCTTTCTCGCTTAAATTATTCTTTTATTGATGAAACTTTTATTTATTTAAAATCGATCTGGAACTTTTCTGTGTGAAAGCATAAGATCAGAATAATTTAAAAAATAGCAGTATATATAAGAAAGAATATTTTTATTTTTGAAATTTAAAGTTTTGAGGACCAAGTATATAAAAAATGTGTGTATATTCTTTCTTGAATAAAAGAGATATTGAAGAATAAATATACGCGTTCAGCTCTGTACTTGAAGACAATATCTTTTCTTCTATTGTTCTTAATTCAAGGTGTGTTTGACTACATGTTGCTTAATTTAGTAGTTGAAAAAGTTAGACAATAATTATATTAATATTTTCTCATAATTACTTGACATTTGATTTGTCTTTAATTACATATCTTGAATAATACAAAAGCATTTTACTAATAGAATAGAAGCTTGATCAGATATTTTTATCAATTACATTCTTTATGCAAATCTTCAAAAACTTGTCTAATTTGTAAATGACTTGCGAAAGAGCTTGTCACTACGGATAATTCGATAACAACGCAAAAGATAATTATTCTGTAGCTTCCGCATAATAAAGACGGTGCATCCAATTAGTCGGCGGGAAAGTCGTACTGTAAACGGCCTCGTAAATTAAGTTAAGGGAACGATGCGACCTTGTCGACGTATGCACGTCGAGATTTCGTGGTAGACGCGGGTAGACTCCGGCTCGCAATCTCACGAGTAACGATAAAATAATACCGGCGAATAATGCAGCCAGCGTTTAACGAGCGTGGCGCATCAACTTGGTCCTCGTCTTTGCTTTTCCAAGAAAGACGTGACGACGATGATATTACCGTCTAAAAGCCCCGACGAGGGGAGGCGATATTGCGTGTAAGTGTTAACGCGCCGCGTTTACGAAAGCGCCGACACGTGGGAGCTACAGTGGCTCGTGACTACTTGTCAAATCGCGAGATGCGTCGCGAATTATGAATAGCGCCTTTCGAATGCAGCATCCCGGGCACCGTGTTCAAGTGCTCCGTAAACTGTCGGCCCGACATGTAAGCGAACACGTTAATTCTACATTATGTGACGTATTCGTCGTGCCGGTGTAAGTACATCGTGAAGATGAAGAGACTCAAAGAACCTATAATGGAGAATTAGAAGACTAAATAGAAAATGTAATAAAGAAAGATTTTAAAATCGCGAACGTGATTTTGGAATTTTTTTTTAGAGAGAAAACTGATTTATCGTATGCATATTCAGGCATAATTTGATAATTAATAATTATAACCATTTATTTATAATTCATAATTCTTTATTTTATAATAAATAAATATAAACTCTTGATAAATTCTTCGATTAGTTGCAGCACGATTATAAATGATACTATGCGTTAAATTTGGCGGTCCATTTGAAGACTATAATATAATATGTAATAGAGTATATAGTGCACGTTCGATATGCACTGATTGCGATCTATATCTAATCTTTTAATTAGATTTGCTATGTCGTAACTTATGACTTTCTCCTGTAATGATAACAGCTGGATTAATGTTTGTGTCGGTGAAACGTGCTTAAATCGTTTTACCGTCATTGTCATTGCCGGCACAAAAGTGTCGTTGATGCAATTCATATGATTGTGCGAACACCAGAATTACTTGTCTTGCTCAACTACATTATGTAGAATTAAATTTGCGTTAGTTAGATATTGATTAAAACGCATACATGAGGATATAAAAGTGAAAAAGAATTATTGATTGTCAATCAATATTATTTCTGACATCAATTTATGTAACATGATTTATATAACATGATTTTGACCTGAATTAAACATTGTTAGTATTCTCGCAAACAAAATCGATTTAGCCGAATTGGATTTGAGACAGTTCGTTGCGACAATAACTTATAAATTTGATTTGACAAATACTCACGTAATTGTTTTACTTTATTTAGGATTTTGTTACTATAAAATCAATTTGAATTGCATAAATGACATAGATTTTTGTTTTTTAGTTGCGTATATTGTTCATTATAATTATTATTCAACAAAGAACTGATTTCATTTTTTTCTCTCTCACTGTTTCTAATTAATTTTCGTTGAAACGGTTTCTACCTACAAAGCATGAGTGTTCGTAACAGCTTTTCCTCATATTTTTCGCGCATTTTACATGCCAAGCGTGTTGTAATTTATTTAGAGCACAGCAAACGGGGCTTTTGTTGGAACATGCGAGTTTTAAGCGGCAACGTGTGCGCGCAAGCACGTTTTTGAGTGTAATTTCACGTGGAATAAAACCCGAGTAAACCTATGATCGACGGAATTTACACGTTAAATTTCAGTCGCACCTACCTGCGGCCCGAGGACGAGCCGGAAATCAGTTTTGTAAACAACGAGGCGGCATAGAGCAAAAATATAGGCAACATCGTTTCGGTTCGTGCCGAGATTGATGGATTTCGTTCGGCTACAACGATGGTCCTGTTTTTATTTTTCCTTGCATATCTGCATTCGCAGAGATCTCCGTATCGACTCTCCTCTTTTGTTCATATTTTTGCATTCCAGTAAAAATAGCAAAATACCACAGAGCGAATTAAAAGGCGAAATAAATGACTATATGATACAATATCTACAGTTCTAAAATCTGAAATAAAAAACGTTGATTAATGCGAAAAATATTTAAAATAGATTGAAATATAGCTGAGAAAGATCTTATTTTCTAATATTATAATTATATATATATACATATATATATTCTCGATATCTCGAGTATTTTGAGCTTTTACGTTGTTTGGATAGCTATGAAATCCACATTAGGGAGCTACATTTACGGACAATGGTTAAAGGCCTGTCTCTCTTCATACGCGAATTATCTGTAACAATTTAACCCTCCGCGTTTAATCTCGCAACTCGTTTGCATTTATGCAGCACTCGGCCAGGTGATGCTGTATGTCGACGGCATGAACGGGGTGATGGAACATGGACAGACGGTGGAATGGCTGTATACGTTAATTGCAAGTCGTTTTCGGCTGGTGGTGAAGACGGCGTTGAAGCTGCTGCTCGTATTTGTGGAATACGTGGAAACAAACAGTCTGCTGTTGGTCAGGGCTGTCAGGGCGGTGGATCAGGCCAGGGGCGTGGTGCCGTGGATTAACGTGATGAAACTCCTGAAGGATTATGATGCCGCCGATACGGAGTTGCTTATATACGCGACGACATTGATCAACAAGTGCTTGAACGGCATTCCCGATCAGGACACTTATTATGATCAAGTGGACTGCCTCGAGGAGCAAGGTATGGAGGGCGTCATTCAAAGGTACATGTCGAAGCAGGGCACGGACCTCGATTTGCTCAGGCAGTTTCAAATTTATGAGGCAGTGCTGCATCACGAAGACGGCGACAGAGGTTCGCCGATACGTCAATTAGATGACAATATAAGGTAGGTAATATTATAGGTTGAGCATAATATGATGCATAGATAATTTTATATCTAAAATTTATATTTCTCTTTCGGTCCGTATATAGATTAATATTAGATATTATACATATTCTTTGAAGAATATAGTAAAGATAATTATGTTATAATAGAAGAATGTATACTCAAGAGAAGATGCACAATTTTTTTGAAACAAATATTATAAATAAATTTTAGAATAATGCGTATTATTTTTATTTAATAATATTTAATAGAAAATTACATTTTTGGACGAGAATGAATAAAAAATATTATTTGATTTAAAATGAGATCACTGTGACAGAACTTCAATTTAAGACTTATCAAATCTAACAATCAAAATTCAATATTTAGGAAGAATATATATAGTACTGATAAAATTTTTAATATGAAGGAAAGTTGTCAAAAAATGTGTAATCGAAAATAAATCAGAAAGAATATTTTATATATTGAGGGGATATTATATTCTATTTTACGAAAATCTGATGAAGACAATATTTTACATTGATTTCACAGAAAGACTTTACGGAACCGGAAGTCTTTAGTGGATTCTCATGAACGACGAAAATCTCGGAGGCATTCGACAGGTAATTCGCCCTTGTCGATGTCCTTGAATGCACGTCTAAGTCCACGGCTTAATCATTCTCTGGGTGTGAGCTCACTGAACAACACCTTGAACTCCAATTTACCAGACGATGACGACGAATCAAGTAGCTCTCAGAGTTCCCACGGTCATCTGGGTGAAGTTCAGCTCAACGGCAGTTATAAAGAGAATAAAGGTAATTCTTTCTCTGTCTGCTCTCTCTCTCTCTCTCTTTTTTATTATAACTATATAAGTATATACTACTTATAAAAACAATATATTTATCTGCGAAAGAGAGAGAAAGAAAAAGAGAGAGAGAAGGAGGAGAGAAAGTTTTGCGATTAAATTTATTGTAGATAAACTATTTAATACATTTATTTCCTTTTGCACGAATAAAGTAGGTATATTTTGTTGCGCAAGTTTTGAACTATTTAGGTCTGCACTCGGTTATAAGCCTCATAAAAAACTTTATTTACTTTTTGTTTGTTTATTGTTATGGTTACATTACCGGCTTTATATAGTTTAACCGGGCATCGTCGCAGTAAATAATAATGCAAGTTTGTATATATCAAAATTTTTAGTATAGATAAAGTAATGAAATAAACTTACTTTATACTCCTGCGAAAATTGGCTGCAGAAATGTGTTTCTGCTTTATATGTATATAACAAAGTTGATTTAAACATTTTTTTCTGACAAAGATTATACATGTAAAATCAATATCTTTTTGAATATCTTTTTGTTTTTATAAATGATGTTTTACAAATTATTATGATTATTACATCTTTTTTTATTCTTTCTCAATAATATTTTTCTATATTTTTAACAAAAGGACTGACCATATATTGAATAAATTATAATAACAGTGGAGATTGAAATTATATAAGTAATATTAAAATCCAGAGATTATAATTTTCCAAATTCTTCAGACAATCTCAATTGGCGTACATTGTAAATTGATTCGTTAGCAATTCAATTGCATGATGAATACGAACTTGGACGCCCACGGGGTACGATTCCCGCATCGGCGAATTGCCTACCGAGATCTTGCGGTTTTCAGTTCCCTTGCGCATTTCATCGGAGACGCGATACGCGGTCAGCATAAATGTTCCATTAGATTTCTGAAGATATCAAATATACGCCAGGCCGAATACAATATCATAAGTTGAATATCTTGCGATTTATCTTTTTACGAAGAATGCATGTTATTTCTTTTTTTATTTGACCATACTTTTAGATAATGTATTATACATTTATATTACTACGATAAACTATTATTTCTGCTATTTTTATTCAATAAGAATGGCGGAAAAGTTAAAATTAATTTAAATTTAATTTAAATTTTGAAGAAATTTGCTTTTATATTTAATTTATAATAAAGCCAATTTGATTTTTTAAATATATATTAAGGTGTACATATGCGATTTGTTTTAATGAAAAATGGAAAATTGTATCGCGTGTTTTAGTGGATGTTGGTGTTACACCAGCGCTGAGACGACGAAGAGAACGCGCGGAGAGACAGAGGAGCTTTATTAGAGAGCAACAAGAGGCTACTGCAAACATGAGAGCTTCGCTTGGTCACACCGATGATCAAGAAAGTGAGTATTTATGAGCCATTTAATTGCTACATTTTTATCGCTTTGTTATTTTCTCAATTATATCTCCGATTATTATTGATAATATGTTTCTCGTTCTCACAGAAGAAAGAAATCTTGCTTAATTTCATATTTTATATATTTTATATATTCACACAGATAAACGATTTAAAAAGTAAATATATTAGAAAATAAAATTACGTGTATAAATTTCTTGTGAAATGTATTCGCGTTTCTTCAATCAAGTTTTTATCTCAAAATTATCAGACAAATTTAATGAAACATATTTTAATTCTTATTATATATAAATGCGCGCATTTTTTTTTCAAAATTAGATGTACAAGGAGATGCTATTCTAATATTATAATAAGTATTTTCTATCGTGTGTGCTATTAAAGGTCAATTCGCATCGAACAGTCTGCGATACACGAACGGCACTTCGTATGAGAGGAACGCTGATTCTCCCTCGAACAAGTTGTCTAGAACGAATAGCAGGAAGGACTTGACGCCCTTGATGAATGCGGCGAACAAGCTCGATTCGGAGGAGAAGAAACCATGGTATGGCAAAAGTCCTAACGAAGATGTCGAGTACGACGAGAATAATCACACTGACGAAGATGGGGATCGTCGAGTGGTTCTACAGCTTAAGAGGGAAGGTACCGTCAAGGATCTCACGCAGAAGTTGGCGGCACAGAATCTTATACCGAGCAGTCCTGTAGAAGAGAAAGTTTCCAGGTAATTTCGGCAAAGGCAGAATCTTCATTTTAGATGCATGTTGCTCGATTAATTTATCCCTTGCATCTTTATTCTATATTCGTATTTAAACTTTAGTGTAAACTTCATTAAACGAGACTATAAAAATAAGTGGAACTGCATAGAAAAGTCTCAAATGTATATTAGCTTAATTAATGTCCAAGAAAATAATTATATAACAAGAGAGCGAAAGGGCAAAAGAGAGACTCTTTAAATATTGAAACTAAAATAACATTCTTCTAAAAATTAACTCTACTCTATTAAATCAACTCTGATATTATTTTATTATATTTTATTATATTTATGTTATAACTTACAGAAGATATTTTCTATAGTATATTATATAAATTTTCACTATTAGATGACGTTGCTGTTATAAATAATTGGAGATAGTGTTATTAATTTTAATTTTAATTTTAAATACCTTGTTTTATTTATCAACAATTGTATGCATTTCTAAAAAAGTTTTCTTATTAAACGCGAAATAATGTCTTTGAACGCAAAAGTTGATTCCACTTTCATGACAAATAGAAGTTGAAAATAGCGTATTAGGATAGCGCGAGATATTGACAACAGCAATAGTACTTGAGGGCTGGAAGAGTTGCACAAACTTTATCATATTCGAGCCGGAAGTTCCATCGAGTTAATTTTACGCAGGATATTGCAAAAGTAGCACGGTTTGTATAAAAGTTAGTTTTCCGTCGCCGCCGGATGCGAAACTTTCAACAAAATCGATAAGCAGCCTTATCTTGAGTAAATTCTGTCATGCTATAAAAGTATCTAGCCAATTAAAAATTGATTAATATATTAGTATATGTTTGCAAAATATATACACTTTAAATATTCTAGTGTTTAATGATACGGATTGAATTGTATGAAGAAAATTGGTTGGAATATTTTTAGAAAGATTAAATCATATGGCAGGCAATTTAATTCAAGTGATTTCCATGTTGTAAATACATAAAGAACATTACATTATTATACATCAAAATTAAATTGGAGATTATTTCTATGTTTAACATTAAATATACTGTGATCATAACGGTTTTAATCCTTATATATACACAATTAATTTATGTAATAATTTAGTGAAACAATATTGTCGGGCAAAATTAAGTGGGCATATTATATTACCGATGTTATTCAATTTTAATTGCTTGTTTTTTTATGATATTTTGCTGTTTATTTTATGCTATATTTGAAAAATGTATACTCGTAGCACATGTCATTAAATATTATATATCAAGCGGTTTTACGATCTAGCATTTTTCACGCGTATCTTTAGAATAGGAGACATGAGCGGGCTGATTTCGAAGGCAAAGGAGGGCCTGGCAAAGTCAAAATCAAAAGCGGATGTATTGAAGTCGCCGACCGGTGACAATCTGCCCAAGCTACAGGAGACGAAAAAATCCGAGAACGAGCTGCACTGGGAGGAGCTGGTGAAGAAGCTGAAGAGACCGCTTTCTCTCTGCGACCTGGACTTCACCGATCTGAATTCCGACGATGAGATCGATGTGCTGGGATCCACTAACGTGACGAACGGAGTGCCACCCCCGCCACCGCCGATGGTGCCTCCGGCTGGAGACGTTCTGGCACCTCCGCCACCGCCGTTGAACGCGAGATTACCACCGCCACTTCCTCAGGGTCCGCCACTGCCTTTCGGCATCAACCTAAAGATATCGAGACCGCCGCCGCCGGCCAACGAGGCGCCGAAGAGTCCACCGTTGTTGCTCGCGAAGAAGAGCAAAAAGACTGTGAAGCTGTTCTGGAAGGAGGTACGGGACGATCCCAATATACTTGCGCGGCTTGACAAACACAAGATGATCTGGGACGAGTTGTCACCTGTGACCGTCGACACGCAGAAACTCGAGCACCTTTTTGAGAGTCGCGCCAAGGATCTCATTACTAAGGTGAGTAATCTCTACGTCCGACTTCCGTTGCGATTTGGTATAATTTTCGTCATATGAGCGACGAACCGTGAATTTCATCGTCGAGCGAATAGTTGAGGAGAATGACGTAAAGACCGATGTTTGTTTAAACGACGTCTAGCCTCGGTTGCTTCTTGAGATATATTATATATTGTAGTTTTATACGTATTCTGACATTTTCAATAGGGATTTAAAATAGAAGTCGTATTTTGCGTTATTTATTTTTATCGTGCTTTTTTTTTAGTGATGTCATTACTTATTGCCCAAATAATAATGGCAGTATTGACTAGTTAGTTTATTTTGATGAAAAAACCGCAATGTTAATTATTCTTGAAGAAGAGGAACGATTAATAATGTATTAGAAAATTATTATTTATTATAATTTAATCCATTTTTTACTTTGTTTTGTACTGATTTGTTCCTAGTGCTAGCCATTTTGTGATTGGTCAGTTTTTATGGGAAAGCTAATGTTAGCTCTTTACTCAAGCAAGGTTGGCAGAGGGGAATCTTTCTATGGCACTAAAATTTCGACGTGCATAAAGCATATATCAACAATCCTATGTACACAAACTCTACATGTTTGTTGATTCAACAATTTGGGATTGCATGCATTTAAAGGGGATGATATTTTTGTATTGCATCAATTTGAGTTGCATCGTATCGTCTATAATTTTAATAATATCCAAAATTGAAATTAATTATCGTACATTGCTATGTGAAATCGTAATTGGACACAGTTACATAATGAACAGAAGTTAAATTTATGATTCGCTTTAATTGGGCATAAGTATGAAACAATTACATCTACAATTTCCCGATTTCCCGAAATAAAATTTTATATTATTTTAGAGTGAAAGATATTAATTAACGGTAAATATTATTTAACTAAATATTATTAAAGCTTTACAAAAAGTATAGTTTATTTTATATTGCAAAGGTAATCGCTTTCTTTTCATAAATATATTCAGCTAAAATAATCGGACATTATCGATTTATTTTATCAGATTTAATTTATGATTGATTTATTTAGATTTTGTTTGATAATGTCTTATCTATTTCTAGTTGATGAAATATTCATGACAATATTAATGAATTATTTTTGTGAAGAGTATTTTTTATTTTTTCTCTTTATATATTAGATTTTCTATGAATTCTCACATTTCAAATTAAATTCTTTATTAATAATTTGTGCTATGAAAAGCTAGATTAATTTTTGTTGAGTAATATTAGATAGTTAATAAATAAAATTTTTTTGAATTTATATTTCGTTTTTGATTACAGATAATAATAGTAGTTCAACTATATAGTTCTTTTTATTTAAGCTTAATGGATCCCAAGTTTGTAATTATGTTAATCAGTAAATGAGTGCTGTGGATATCAAAGAAAATAGCTTCTGAAATGCAGTACGCTAGTTTTAACCTTTCTCGTCACGGTGTTGGTGTCGCAAATTACGTTCTTCATCTTTTGTTTATGCAGCTGCTGCTGCATTTATTTCTACCGTAAAAGAAACCGCTTTAACTGTAATTATGCATGCCTCAACTAAGAACGATGCAACGAGCTTCTTGATTCATTTATATACATATTCATGATCCATCTTTTATATCTTCTAACCGTAAAATTGAAGAAAGTAATTAAATGCGGCGATTATTTGACTAATGTAAACCATTTTTAAAATCCAATAAATTTTAATTAAGCTATATACATAAATTAATACACTTTCAAGTTAGTATTTAATAGGGCATCGATTTTAGAGTACAAAGTTGTCACAGCTAAACTTATACAATTTTTTAAACAAACCATTTATTTAATTTTAGCAATTTATTTCTGATCGAAGAGAATCAATAAAATTCCGCAGAAGAATGAACACACGATACACTATAAAAGTTACACACACACACTTAACATAATTAAAAACGACTTTTTTCTCTCTCTCTCTCTCTCTCTCATGTCGAAAAATTACAAAAATTTTACGCTCATTGGCATCGCAATTGAGTAGAAAATACCATCGTTAATTGCTGCATTAATTACACGGAGCGATTATATTCGTTTCCTCTCACTTGTGTAATTCGTATGTGTGCGTAACTAAATCGCAGCAAGTGATATACGTACGATAACGAGTACGACTGGGCTGCGCGTATTTTTCGAACGTTACTGAAAGCCGCCGCAATATTCCTCTGTTCCGGCTGTTTCCGACGCCGCTGTTCCTCGCCCTTTGAACCTACCTTAGCACACCGATAATTACAGTCGACCTGCGCGCTCGTAAAAAAGGGCGAAAAAATGGCTGTGCGCCAGGAAAATCGCGAGTTCGCAGGTGACGAAGCACGAGTGTAAGAAGGAACAAAGGGTGTAAAATGGAAACTCGTCTTCGACGCGAATAATGATGTTGTGCACAATTACTCGTTCCGTGACGTCGTAAATCAGGACCATGAACTCCGCATGTTTCGAACTAATAGGGAGGAAGGTTGGAAAAATCGGTGCCACAAGAGTGGTGATTGTTGTAGAGAAACTTGAGATTATAAGAAGGGATATAAGGAGGGATAGAGTAACATTAGAACGGTAACTATTACTCTTGAGTGTTATATATACAGAGGAAAGGCAGAATTATTTTTTAATATAACACGCGAGATATATAAATGTCTTTAAGAAAATATTACAAGATTTTTTAAAATGCGCTGTTAAAAATTTATATAATTTAATTCTTGGTATATACATTTTCTTTCTCTCTTCTTTTTCTTCTCTCTCTTTGTCTCATTCTCCCTCTTTCTTATTTTTTTAATATTATATTTAATATAGTTATGTAATCAATAAGTTGAATAATAATGATATTTTTGTATGAAAACAAAATGTCAAAATTTTAATCATGCCATTTATTACGTTAAATATATTATATTAAATACATACATATTAGATATGATTTTATATTGATCTCTTTTACTATATTACATATTTTCTAAAATATATTTATATATTTTTATTTTTTTTCCATAAAGAGAGAGATGTGAATTAAAAACGAAGGACTTACGTAAATTTTTATTTATATTAATTTTCGCTTTTAGTTTTATATTCGGCCATAGAGATATAATTATTAAATTAGGGTTGTACAATAACATCTGCTAATGTAATAGTAGCAGTTAACCGTAACTATATCGCGTGAAGATAACGGTTATGATAACGGACATGAATAACGATTATTACGATGGCCGAATAATAGCGGGTTGGTGATGGTGATGATGGTTTACTGCAATACGACTAATCTTCTTCTTGTATTCTTGGCAATGTTGTTGGTGCTCGCACGAAAAAAAAAATGAACGAAATGGCATGCGGAATTTTACAGGAGGTGAGTCTTAATTCCTTAACTTTCCGCGCGATTCTGTTGATATACGTGCATGTGTTTCGAGTGGATCTTCTCACGAGTATATTTTGCTATCTGGCACGATCGATCTCATGCCGATAATAATGCATTAATTAATGGAGATTTCGTGGGAGATATATTTCACTCCTCGAAGAGACTGCTACACGTACTTTCACCGATGTAAATCTCTCTTGCGTTTGTTATCTCGTGCACATTCCTCATCGTAATTGGCTAATCTACTAAGGATCAATTAATGGGGATGTTACTACTAACGTTGCCGTGACGATATGGGTGATTTGCGATGTCTATATATGTTTTGTTTATACATAACACTTCTTTTTATTTTTAAAATTCTGTGCAAGTATTTGTTGATCTTGTATTTTTCAATTTTATTTTGGATTTTCTGACATATATTAACTGACTTATATTTAAAAAATGATTGATGCAATTGACATTGCAATAAAAATGTATTATGTATACTTCGCTTTCTATAAATTTATTTATATAAATCAGGCATTTTATATATATAAAACACTTCAAATTTTTTATTGGATCTTTTTTATTATAGCCAAGATATTATTTGAATTATGTATTAAATACTGTGATCTATATTTCATTTTGTCTATTTTGATTTGTATTTATTTTATATGAACATTCGCATAATTTTCTTTCTCATACACATATTGGGAATATATTTTCTGTAACAAGTGGAATGTAACATGGATTTCTATAGGAGGATAATTTTCTATAAAAATAATAGTTTTACGAACTTATCGTTACAGGTTATTGAATTGGTATACTTTCTGAATTGGTATTGGATGCATAAAACCGTCCCAATAGTTCATTATCTATAAAGCCAGACAATTTTTGATGCAAGCATTCAAAGTTATTCATACACATGCCTGCGCACATACATAAATATATATATATATATA
>NW_021848490.1:48425-130097 GCF_003651465.1 Formica exsecta | reverse complement strand
TATATATATATATATATATATCCTGACTTTCAATAAAAACATTTATCATACATTTATTCCGTTTAATAGCGTTCTCTGTACATTTTATATTTTACATATAAGGTATATTCATGAATCCGTGTGATGTGTTCCAATATTTTATAGCGTTCTGTATGTTTGTGTAGCGAGGTATTTGTTGATGCACGGTAATAAATACTAATTGATCTTAATAATCTCAAGTGCTACGAATTAATAACAAAAATGTTAAAATTATATCATGCGTAAACATTTCGATATAAATGAAGATCTGTCTATTGTTCTTGACAAATAGAAGCAGCAAGAAATGAACAAGAACAAGGAGATTATCGTGCTGAATCACAAAAGGTCCAACGCTATCAACATTGGTATGACAAAGCTGCCGCCACCAAGATCCATTAAAACTGCGATCTTAAAAATGGATGCTACAATTATGAATAGAGAGGGTATTGAGGTGAGAATATTGCACATCTTTTTTATTTTTTTTATCCTCGAATTTTATTTTATAGTAATTACTCGTGACAGCTATTAAAAAGTTATATAAAATAAAAAAATATATATTTGTATGTATTTAACTTTAAAAAATACGTACGCATGAGGTATATTTCGAACGTTTTATATTTGTTGATGAAATAAAAATTATTATTCCAAACAGCTTTTCATACAAAGTTGGTCATCGTTATTTTTTATTCTTTGTTTAAATTTCGTAGTTTTGATCTCAGATATTCTTAATCTATTTTTCGATTTTTCTTCGCATATTGAACGTTTGTCCAAATAAAACATACCGATCCTGCTTTAATTTACGTCCGATAACGACTTCACGATTCAGTTGAAAAGCACTCCTATATATCTTAATTTTCGAATTTATTATGATTTCTCTAATTTCCAATTGGCTTTTCTTCTTCGTTCATTCCCTTCCTGCCACGAAATCCTCCCGACAGAAACTTTTGACGATGCTGCCCACTAAGGAAGAAAAATCTAGGATACAAGAAGCGCAGGCCGCCAATCCTGATCTTCCTTTAGGATCGGCGGAGCAATTTCTTCTGACTTTGACCTCCATCTCGGAATTGCCAGCAAGGCTAAAGCTGTGGGCGTTCAAACTAGATTTTGAAAATTCTGAAAAAGTAAGTAAAAATCTTAATATTGTGCATTCTTATATTTCTTCTAGTAAATAATTAAAATTTAACAATAAATTTCTGTCAATTTCGCGAATTATCGATTTTGTAAAATCGCGGTTTTATTTACGATCATGGAAAATCTAAATTCTATAACTTTTCACTTATATAATATTTGTCAATAACTTTATAATTATCATTCTTTGATAAATGAATTATTGTTTGCTCAAATATTATTTAATTAAATAATTTTGCATGTGTTCGCAAATAGCGACTTATCGATAGAGATAATACATTAAATTTTAAGTTTTAAGAACAAAATAAAATTTCCTGTTTTTTTGTCTTTTTTATTTCTTTGATCCATTATTTACGAAGCACAATAATTTATCGAAGGAGACATGTTTGCGTAAACAAGATTATAGACAGCGGTTTTGAAATGGATATTATATTTGCTGAGTTATTGGTGTGTATGATAATTAAATTGGCTTCTTTCCTTTTCTCTCTTTCTTTCTCCTTTTCTCGATTTCGCGCGCGGGTTTCATCGCGAGCGTGAAGACGATGAGAAGGAATGCTAGCAATGCAGTCAGAGGATATCGGTAGCTAGAAGAGCGTTCCTCGCGCGTTTCTCCAACGACAAAATCGCGAATTCCGATATTGTGCAGGAACTAAGAAAAGTCACTTGACGACCTGGCTTCTTCGGTATCGCTCGACCGTAGCCATAGTGCGAAATACCTCTGATCGGGAAATTCGACTCCTTTTATATCTGTTTGCATGCTCACGAAATGTGTGAGAAGATGTATGATGCCATTTCTCAATTAAACCGATTATTTCAAAAATGCATTGCTAAAAAATTGGTAATGATAAAATTAATAAAAATATTCTTGGAAAGTTATAAATTTAAATTGTAAACAAATAATTATAGATTTTAAAATTTATATTTCATATTTATTATCCATAAATGTATACGCTACGAAAGAATACGACCTCATATAAAGAATTATTTTCTCTTTATGATTCAATTTTTTCGCTTCTGGTTAAAATGCTTAAAATTCGCTTCTGGAATCCGCGAATTAACGATCTCACAAATTCCAGTGTGCAACAATGTATGCATAATTATAAAAATCGATACGTTAACGAGCGAATACGCGAAACGAAGAAATAAACGCGCGACGGTCTTTGTGATTTTCAGGAAATCGCGGACCCTTTGATGGATCTGAAGCAGGGTATGGAAACTCTGCGTGTGAATAAAACGTTCCGTGGGATTCTGAGCACGCTTCTTTCGATCGGGATATTTCTCAACGGAAATGAGGTGGGTATTGAATGCCAGCCAAATTATATTCGCTTAATCCGTCTGTCCCGGCAGAATTGTAGCAGTCCAAAGCTCGACCATATCGATAATTTCGTTCTAACTGCTGGCCGAGCGAAATGTCTCATGTGCCACTTGGCTGACTGCCATATTTTTTCGAAAACAATCTCGGTTTAATACGGAGTTTTATTGCAATTACGGCTCGCTATTTATTCCCGGAACGGCGCTGGAATTTTCAAGAGTTATGCCGAGATATTCATTGTATTGGAAACGTTTCATCGCATTTTCCGATGGCTAGATTTGTATCGAATTAATTTTTGATACAATAAATTAATAATTGAATATATGTATTATATGAATGAAATTTTTATGTTTATAATACATATATGTAATACAAAAATTGTATATTGACAAGTTGCAAGGATCTTTGAAATAATAAACTAAATAATTTTACTAAATAATATATATACTACATATAATTAAATTCAAATAAAACGAATACTATACAAAAATCTTAACTAACGTAAACGAGAGATGCAATTATAAATGTTGAATTTACGAAAATTTATATATTTGTATGGTATAAAATTTCAGAGTTATACCTTTATTTAATATATTAATAATAAATTAATAATATAAAATATTTTTCTATACTTGTAAAGTACTGTAACATTATGTTGTATTGTACTTGAATATCTATAATTTTACAATATTGGTATTTATTACAGTGTTTTATACGTTGCTAATGTTTTATATTTGCATTGTTTAAATATATAAATGAACAAATACCAATTCTTACAATTTTTAAATGTACTATCACATCACGCGAGATCTTGACAGAAGTGAGAGATTTAAAAATCGCGTCGGAAGTGTGTTATATATTTATTGACTGCGCGAGAACGGCGACGTTACAAAATTTAAGAATCGATTGAATCTATTTCCGGTGCAATACCATCTTCTTTTATTCTTTATTTGCCTTTTATCTCATAAAAGTCAGAAACTAATATAAACTTGATAAACTTGACAAAAATTAATTATGCTTAGTTTCGCTTATGATTATAGCGTTATGATTATTTTAAGAGAGCTCCATTTCTTTCGCGCGCAAAAATCTCGAAATTTATGAGTGTCGAAACGAGACACGCGATTTTCCCGGCGATGTATCGTGTCACGAGAGTTTCACCCTTTTTCAGGTGAAGGGCTTTCAACTAGAATACCTCGTCAAAGTACCTGAAGTGAAGGATACGGTTCACAAGCATTCGCTGCTTCATCATCTCTGCCACATGGTGATGGAGAAGTTCCCGGATTCTACGGACCTTTATTCTGAGGTGAGAGACTGTTTTAGTTGAAAGCTGAGAAAACTTTACGTTTCGTCGAGATGTCGCAATAGTGCGACCGTATTTACAAAATCGTGACAAAGTTTGTTTGTTCATGTCCGCAAAACTTTTTCAAAGGGCGTTGTCGTGATTTTATTCTGTCCGATTATCTGCGTCGCTCGAGTTTCGAGTCTATGCGGAATTACCTTTTCTTAAATTGCTTTCTATTGACCTCGATTGATTCTGTATTAAAAGTTTCGATTGTTACAATGTGTGCGTTCTCTGTTAAATATTTCTTTTACATTTCGTTAATTTTTATATAGTGGCAATGCATATTAATATCAAATAAATTTGTTTGTCTTACCTCTAATTTTAAATTATACAGATAGCAACTATTTATTTTTTAATATCAATTACATTTTCAAATATGAAAAAATTATATAGTAAGATGTAATAATATAGAGCTTCAGATAATTTTAACAAAATACACTCAATATGTTAACTTGCACTTTTCCATAATAAATGATTTAAATATGTATGCTATCTTTTAAATAGTTGTATATATTTGATTAAATAATATTAGAGAGATTAGTAAAAAATATAATCTTGAAAAAAAGAACATACTTATTAAAAAATGAAAATTAAAATAAAATAGAAACGATCTTGTTGTAGTTACATCTAATTTTAATTCATCATAATTTACGTGAATTATTTCTTTTACATGATAAAATTATTTTTATTATGAATGAGAGAGAGATTATTTCTTTTACATGATAAAATTAATTTTATTATGAAGAGAGAAAGAGAGAGATATGCAATTACTTTAGATCAATTTTAAATTATACCTTTGTATTTATTAAATTGCAATAGCTTTCTCGGTATCGCCGATGTGGTTCTGCTTTCAGATTGGCGCGGTAACGAGAGCCTCGAAAATCGATTTCGACGAGCTGGCGGCGAACATCGCGAAACTCGAGAGCGAGTGTAAAGCGTCTTGGGACCATCTCAAGCTCATTGCAAAGCACGATGGTTCCACAATGATGAAGGTCAAGTGAGTATAATCCTCGTCGAGTTTCCCTGTCTGCGAACCAATTTCCGAGATTCCCTCTTCCTGAGAATCTTTCCGAGCGCTCGCATTTAAGAAGTTCCGAGTTCGATAAATTCGGGAAAGATTTTTTATTTTTAGTGAAACTGGCTACCATCCAAGTGGAACTTTCATTAATTATCGAAAGGACATTTTCTACTCCCTCGAGACTTTCCACTCGGATTTTCCGCCGGTTATCATTCGCATTGCATTTTCAACGTCCCACTAGACTTGCATTTTTTATTTTTCGTGATATTTTTAATTACACTTTTTGTCAAATACTTTATCTTTTTAATGCATTTCAGAATAATTTATTAAAAATATTTCTAATTAATTAAAATATTTCTAATAATTGATTAAAAATATTTCTTCCAGTTTGTATTTGCTTAGAGTGGTTAAAACTCAATTTATTAGAATTATATTAATAGTTATATTCATAGTTTATTCTTGATATATTCAACAAAATTGCTTATTAAAATATAATATATACATTCAATTAAAAATACAGTATTTCCTTTTTGTGCCGCAGGATGTCTGATTTTCTTGCCGATTGCGCCGAAAGGATAATCGTCTTAAACATCGTACATAGACGTATCATAAATCGTTTCCGCAAGTTTATCCTGTGGCTTGGTATACCGTTGCATAGAATACAAGACACTAAGCCGAACGAGTTCTGCAGGGTTGTATCCGAATTTGCTCTGGAGTACAGGACCACCAGGGAGCGAGTGATACAACAGCTCGAGAAGAAAGCCAATCATCGGGAACGCAATAAGACCAGAGGAAAGATGATAACGGAGGTAAGGCATTCTTGTTTCGTATCATCTATTTTTCGTCGAAAAACCTGTATGGCGAATTTCATCGGCTAAATTTATTATTCTTATATCTCCGATGTTGAATATCTCACGGTTTTGAATCTAACCTTTCGTCAATATTAAATTACATTAATTTAAACATATGTGGGGAGATAATTAGATTTTTCTCTGATTTTTACATTTACTTATGCAATAGTGTATGTATGTGTTTGATGTAGATATAAGCATAAAACGCAAAGAAATTTGTTAATATTATATTTTTTTAATATTTGGAGATTGTTATCCAAAAAAATAATTTATATTGTTAAAATATATATTCTCTCATAAAATTCTGCACATAATTTTTTTCAGGTTTGAAATCTCTTGTTTTGTTGCAGGTCGGCAAGTTTCGTACAAAAGAGGATCGGGCGGACGCGGAACTCAGACAACTACTTGGCAGTGACATTTCAGATGTTGAGAGTATCCACGGTACTTTACCATGGCGAAGACAAAGGAAAGACGGTGAGTTCTGTCAGATTCTCTCTCTCTCTCTCTCTCTTTCTCTTCCTAGATTTTCTATCCTTCTATTTTGGTATATGTATATTTTTATACGGCTTATTTTTTCTTTCTTTGCGTAGTAAATTTTGCCTAGTAAACATACAATAATTAAAATTCTACATTATCAATAGCAAGCTATAATTAAATCGTGCATAATACTATTTCAAATGCAACATGCAACGACAGCTATTTTAAATTAAAATATCTAACCATCCATTATGTTCCATTACGCATTATAATACAATAAACGTAATGCGATATTTTGATCAAAAGATATTATGAATTTTTACTGTGTATACTGCACGAATGTGTCACATATGATATGTACGGATTCATTTTTTAACAAATAATCGTGCCGAATATTATAATATTATGCCATCCATACGCGCATTATATTTGTTTTCTTTAGTTTGAAAAATTCATCGCCAATTTATGCATGATCTTCGTGCCTGAAATAAATGTATGACATCTTGTGTTGTATGCACAGAGATATAACAAAGCAAAGTATTTATGAATCAAGTGAAGAGACAGTTTTCGCGATCAGATGAATGAGATTTTATCACCTCGAGCGATTACGACGCCGATATGACGGTGTTCCATCCTCTATTTGGCGTCGCTTTTAACTCGCGAAAATAACGCACTCTAAATGGCGGTGGCCGCGTCGGCTATTCCACCGCGGATAAGAACAAAGTGCGAGGATTTCTCTTCATCTTCGTAATGTTCCAGCTCCGGCGGTGGCGGCGGCGCGCGCGAGATAAATGTCGCCCTTAAGCAGCAGCTCTTGCAGGCAAGATTTAAGGATAGCGCCGGGTCATTTGACGACATTACCGGAAAACGAGAAGTAAATGCGTCGCCGTCCTCGTGATTATACGGCGCGTTCGCGGATCCACTCCCTTTACCCTCGTGTTTAGCGGAACGTGAAACTTACCGGCGCGCGTAAGTCCCCGTTCGTTATCTTCATAGCACAGGGTCTTGTTCTTGGCGAGTTTCCCTTTTATGCGACTTGAATTTTCTCGCTCGAGATTCGCGACTGCGAAATGTTTGGGGGCTGCTTATATCCGTCGTGCCATTAAATCGTAAATGTAAGCTCGGCTGTAAGTAGTATTATCATTGCGAGAAGCGTCAAGATAGGACTTGTCTTCGACGGTCGAGCGTTGTTTTATAAATTCCGTATTTTTGAGAAAAAAATTTCAACTTGAGTAGAATTCTGTTTCACTCATTCTTTATCACGCTTTATGCGTCGTTACATAAGATGATAACATCGCCTCAAGAGAGCAGAATGTAAAAGTAGTTAACTTTCAGGGGGAATATTCGAAGCGACGTAGATGTTATTCGAGTTGCCACAGAGAAAAGTATATAACAACGCGAATAACAGCTTCTGAGAAATTCATTTCTAGAATTCGTTCAAAAAGAAAGAATTTTGTTAGATACATTGTTAAAAATTTTTATCGTAATATTCTTCACAAACTTATTATTTTTTATATTTTTTCTTCTCGATTATTTTTCAACTATTCTCTTTATATATATCAACTGTTATATCGTATATATCTTAAATAAATGTATTCATTGAATATAATTAGCAAATATATATTTCTCGCATTAAGAAATCAATATTGTAAATTAGTATATTTCTAAAATTTGTCTACTTTCATAGAGATCGAAATTTCGATCTTTCTCAATTTAATTTTTGGAAAGCATAATTAAACTTGAACATTAAAATTAATGAATTGTTAGAGATTAACTATTTATTAATTAATTACGGTGTATATTTAATTAGTTCACGTTTATAAATATATTTACTTTCACTTTGATTTAATATTACAAAGATGTTTTATTTTTATTAGTTTTTAGATATTTTTTTATAAATATTTAAAATATTGTGATTCTATCTAATCTTGATAAAGCAGTCAGATATTCAGCATTGAATTTAAGATCGAGGATCCATCCATTCAAGGTACAAAGATCTATCTCTATTACTTATGAGCAAAACCCCGTATAAGCCATTTCGGGAAGAAGATTCAACAGAAACGACTGACACACGTCTGGATCTCGTAAGACTATATTACATTGTAACCGCGGATCACCACTTTCTTGTGAGGAAACGTGGAATTTTTATTCCTGCTCCCTTCTGGTAGAGGAGAGGTACGTGGAGAATTGGACCGACTCGAACAAGGGTTGGTATCCACCCAGCCCTATACGGCTCGTAAACCTAACCACTCATGTGCATTACCGCGGCTGTGGCCATCATAAATTTTCTCCCCTTTATTCCCGTGCATGCTCCGACATAAAATATCTAAACGTCGCGTCTAAGTCGCGCTAGCGTTTCCAGCTGGATGTGGCGATCCTCTAGCAGTCTTAATAGCTATAAAAATCTCATGAATTGTGCGACGATAACTTGTTTCGATAGTTTGTTAGCTAATATGACAATATTAAGAATAGATTGCTCGTTTATACGCAATGGCAACCATTGCATACTGCTGTTAACGATTTTATTCTTGCTCTTTTGCTTGATTTCATATATAGTATTTTATTTCTACTAGGTAAAATTTTGATAATAGATATGAGGAATTCGAAATTATTTCTTCTCCGAAAATTCGTCGCGAACACATTATCGCTTTTGCAATTTTGATATGCTAATAAAAAACGTAGAAAAAAAGAATCAAATTACAAGCAAAACAATTTTTAGAATAATATTAATAATAATGCAATATAAATTTATTTAATTTTGCGATTTAACAATACGTTAGTATTCCAAAATTGAAATGTTATAAATACAAGTTATAAATTGAAAGTTATAAATACAATGAATTAATGATTGTATTTTTCTATATAAGATAGTGATATTTTATTTAATTCAATTTAATTCAATATTAGATATGCGACTTCATGGCTGTATGACTTTATGGTTTTACCCTACTCTGAATCGAGTGTCTTCAAAAATTAATTTTAAGTCATATTTACGTAATATTTTCTCAATTTGTTTTTTATAACCAGTCTTTTATTGTATTATTTATTTCAATTTTATGCAATGAATGCATAAAGTAGAATATGGCGTTATCAGGATTCGTATATCAGACCAGCAAATAGGAAGCCATTTGAAAGCGTTTAACATTCCTCACAGTAGAATAATCACGGAAATGAATTGTTTAGATTGACCTATGATCATCAAAGAACGCGTAATAAACGAAACTTAAGGATATTTACTTTCACTTTTTGCTCCGTCCATGAAAATTCTATTACCATCCTCTCACCCTTTTTCTATCTTGTCTCCTTTTCCACAACTCTTGTATCGAAAGTGGAACTACCGCCATGATAGCTTTTCTGGGACGAGTTTGAAAGAAGCTCTGTAAAAGAAATTCTGTGCATTTGACAGTTTCAAAGTTACTGCCCTGCGGACTGAACGGGATGACTGTAGAAAATAAGATAGTGAGACGATGTGGAAGACGAATTCTGTAGATACACGATTTTCAGATAGAGAGTTGTCTTTGTTAAACATCTTTTTCTTTTTGAGCATTATTCTGCATGAATAAACGAGAAAATTTATCTTTGAATAGCATTGAATTGTGAGAATAGCTGAAAATAAAACCTGTGACCAATAATATAACGCTATATACACATAAAATAGTTTGTGTTGTTAGCAAAATTTTGTTAAAGGAATCCTTAAAAATACATAAAAATTTTAACGATTTATAAAGAGGAAAATTTACTCAAAACTTATGAATGAAGTAATAAATTCAAATTTTTGACGACCCAAAAGAAAATTAACTTTATGTAATTATATAAGATTATATATACAGGGTGATAAAAAAAACCATTTAATATTTATATGGTAGATAGGAGACACTAATTTTATATGATCATATATAATAATATCCGAAATTGCAATCTTAAGAAGACGAAATTATTACTAAAAGAAATTTGGAGAGTATCAAAGCAGGAGGAAAAATTTATTTTAGGACGTATAATTCCACTGGGTCCAGTGCTCAGGGATGAAAGCACCAACGGCAACTTGGCCGATGGCGTTGACGAACTGTTGGAATCTCTGGTGAAAACCGCGACAAAAGCACCAGCCACGAGAACCACGCCACGCGAACGCAAGAGGACCAGACACGCCGATCGTAAGTCTTGTAAGTGTGATCCCAGCACCATGCACCAAGATTCTCCTCTTTATCGAACGATCTCTGGTCGAGGAATCGATCTATCAATCGGTAGTGGATTCCTATACGACAGCGTATTTGTGGATGCAACGATATAGATATTTTATCGTAAAATTACAATATGAATATCTCGTACAATAATATTTTAAATATTAAGATGTATAATAATTTAAGAAGAAACTGCAAATTATTAACTGAAATAATAATACATTACAAAAAAAGTATTATTATAGAAGAATATATACTGTATACATATATACATAGTGATTAAGAAAAAAAAGAGACCATCTTCCATTTTGTAAGTTTTTATCTCTAAAAACTATAAAAAAATAAGAAAATTTTGAATGTTTTTGGCTCAAATAATTCTTTATTAACTTAATTTGACGACATTACCGGAAAACGAGAAGTAAATGCGTCGCCGTCCTCGTGATTATACGGCGCGTTCGCGGATCCACTCCCTTTACCCTCGTGTTTAGCGGAACGTGAAACTTACCGGCGCGCGTAAGTCCCCGTTCGTTATCTTCATAGCACAGGGTCTTGTTCTTGGCGAGTTTCCCTTTTATGCGACTTGAATTTTCTCGCTCGAGATTCGCGACTGCGAAATGTTTGGGGGCTGCTTATATCCGTCGTGCCATTAAATCGTAAATGTAAGCTCGGCTGTAAGTAGTATTATCATTGCGAGAAGCGTCAAGATAGGACTTGTCTTCGACGGTCGAGCGTTGTTTTATAAATTCCGTATTTTTGAGAAAAAAATTTCAACTTGAGTAGAATTCTGTTTCACTCATTCTTTATCACGCTTTATGCGTCGTTACATAAGATGATAACATCGCCTCAAGAGAGCAGAATGTAAAAGTAGTTAACTTTCAGGGGGAATATTCGAAGCGACGTAGATGTTATTCGAGTTGCCACAGAGAAAAGTATATAACAACGCGAATAACAGCTTCTGAGAAATTTATTTCTAGAATTCGTTCAAAAAGAAAGAATTTTGTTAGATACATTGTTAAAAATTTTTATCGTAATATTCTTCACAAACTTATTATTTTTTATATTTTTTCTTCTCGATTATTTTTCAACTATTCTCTTTATATATATCAACTGTTATATCGTATATATCTTAAATAAATGTATTCATTGAATATAATTAGCAAATATATATTTCTCGCATTAAGAAATCAATATTGTAAATTAGTATATTTCTAAAATTTGTCTACTTTCATAGAGATCGAAATTTCGATCTTTCTCAATTTAATTTTTGGAAAGCATAATTAAACTTGAACATTAAAATTAATGAATTGTTAGAGATTAACTATTTATTAATTAATTACGGTGTATATTTAATTAGTTCACGTTTATAAATATATTTACTTTCACTTTGATTTAATATTACAAAGATGTTTTATTTTTATTAGTTTTTAGATATTTTTTTATAAATATTTAAAATATTGTGATTCTATCTAATCTTGATAAAGCAGTCAGATATTCAGCATTGAATTTAAGATCGAGGATCCATCCATTCAAGGTACAAAGATCTATCTCTATTACTTATGAGCAAAACCCCGTATAAGCCATTTCGGGAAGAAGATTCAACAGAAACGACTGACACACGTCTGGATCTCGTAAGACTATATTACATTGTAACCGCGGATCACCACTTTCTTGTGAGGAAACGTGGAATTTTTATTCCTGCTCCCTTCTGGTAGAGGAGAGGTACGTGGAGAATTGGACCGACTCGAACAAGGGTTGGTATCCACCCAGCCCTATACGGCTCGTAAACCTAACCACTCATGTGCATTACCGCGGCTGTGGCCATCATAAATTTTCTCCCCTTTATTCCCGTGCATGCTCCGACATAAAATATCTAAACGTCGCGTCTAAGTCGCGCTAGCGTTTCCAGCTGGATGTGGCGATCCTCTAGCAGTCTTAATAGCTATAAAAATCTCATGAATTGTGCGACGATAACTTGTTTCGATAGTTTGTTAGCTAATATGACAATATTAAGAATAGATTGCTCGTTTATACGCAATGGCAACCATTGCATACTGCTGTTAACGATTTTATTCTTGCTCTTTTGCTTGATTTCATATATAGTATTTTATTTCTACTAGGTAAAATTTTGATAATAGATATGAGGAATTCGAAATTATTTCTTCTCCGAAAATTCGTCGCGAACACATTATCGCTTTTGCAATTTTGATATGCTAATAAAAAACGTAGAAAAAAAGAATCAAATTACAAGCAAAACAATTTTTAGAATAATATTAATAATAATGCAATATAAATTTATTTAATTTTGCGATTTAACAATACGTTAGTATTCCAAAATTGAAATGTTATAAATACAAGTTATAAATTGAAAGTTATAAATACAATGAATTAATGATTGTATTTTTCTATATAAGATAGTGATATTTTATTTAATTCAATTTAATTCAATATTAGATATGCGACTTCATGGCTGTATGACTTTATGGTTTTACCCTACTCTGAATCGAGTGTCTTCAAAAATTAATTTTAAGTCATATTTACGTAATATTTTCTCAATTTGTTTTTTATAACCAGTCTTTTATTGTATTATTTATTTCAATTTTATGCAATGAATGCATAAAGTAGAATATGGCGTTATCTGGATTCGTATATCAGACCAGCAAATAGGAAGCCATTTGAAAGCGTTTAACATTCCTCACAGTAGAATAATCACGGAAATGAATTGTTTAGATTGACCTATGATCATCAAAGAACGCGTAATAAACGAAACTTAAGGATATTTCCTTTCACTTTTTGCTTCGTCCATAAAAATTCTATTACTATCCTCTCACCCTTTTTCTATCTTGTCTCCTTTTCCACAACTCTTGTATCGAAAGTGGAACTACCGCCATGATAGCTTTTCTGGGACGAGTTTGAAAGAAGCTCTGTAAAAGAAATTCTGTGCATTTGACAGTTTCAAAGTTACTGCCCTGCGGACTGAACGGGATGACTGTAGAAAATAAGATAGTGAGACGATGTGGAAGACGAATTCTGTAGATACACGATTTTCAGATAGAGAGTTGTCTTTGTTAAACATCTTTTTCTTTTTGAGCATTATTCTGCATGAATAAACGAGAAAATTTATCTTTGAATAGCATTGAATTGTGAGAATAGCTGAAAATAAAACCTGTGACCAATAATATAACGCTATATACACATAAAATAGTTTGTGTTGTTAGCAAAATTTTGTTAAAGGAATCCTTAAAAATACATAAAAATTTTAACGATTTATAAAGAGGAAAATTTACTCAAAACTTATGAATGAAGTAATAAATTCAAATTTTTGACGACCCAAAAGAAAATTAACTTTATGTAATTATATAAGATTATATATACAGGGTGATAAAAAAAACCATTTAATATTTATATGGTAGATAGGAGACACTAATTTTATATGATCATATATAATAATATCCGAAATTGCAATCTTAAGAAGACGAAATTATTACTAAAAGAAATTTGGAGAGTATCAAAGCAGGAGGAAAAATTTATTTTAGGACGTATAATTCCACTGGGTCCAGTGCTCAGGGATGAAAGCACCAACGGCAACTTGGCCGATGGCGTTGACGAACTGTTGGAATCTCTGGTGAAAACCGCGACAAAAGCACCAGCCACGAGAACCACGCCACGCGAACGCAAGAGGACCAGACACGCCGATCGTAAGTCTTGTAAGTGTGATCCCAGCACCATGCACCAAGATTCTCCTCTTTATCGAACGATCTCTGGTCGAGGAATCGATCTATCAATCGGTAGTGGATTCCTATACGACAGCGTATTTGTGGATGCAACGATATAGATATTTTATCGTAAAATTACAATATGAATATCTCGTACAATAATATTTTAAATATTAAGATGTATAATAATTTAAGAAGAAACTGCAAATTATTAACTGAAATAATAATACATTACAAAAAAAGTATTATTATAGAAGAATATATACTGTATACATATATACATAGTGATTAATAAAAAAAAGAGACCATCTTCCATTTTGTAAGTTTTTATCTCTAAAAACTATAAAAAAATAAGAAAATTTTGAATGTTTTTGGCTCAAATAATTCTTTATTAACTTAATTCTAATATTCACAGAACAAAAAAATAACATTTTCCTCAGATTAATTTTTTATCGTCTTTTGCGAAAAAAAAATATAGAAATTGTTTTAAATTTCTTATAATATTTGGAACACAAACTTGCAAAATAGGAGCAGTCTCTTTTTTTGTCAATCACTGTATATATATATGTGTACATAGTTTTTAATATATAAATTTATAACAAAACAGAAATTTACAAGCAATGTGAAAATTTGCTGTTGAAGTTTCATCGGCAATAGAAAACACTGAAATACGGTGCTAACCGTAAAATTTTCCAATAACTTTCGGTGCCACAAGAGCCTTGAATTATCCGGTACGCAGTATACATTATTGAAAATGGTTGGTCCACGAATAGAGCTGTGGGGTCACCGGAGCCGATCGATAAGCGAGAAGTTTGGAGATGTCGGCGTCGACGCCCTAGATCGAACATGCGATCGTGCGTGTGTCGTCGATTCGATTTTTCTTATATCTTTTTATGCACTTTATTAGCACCAATCTCTGTGTCTCTATCTCAATACTCGCGCTCATTTATCTATCTTAACGTACTGTTGCTATTGATAGAAAATTTAGTAATGTAAAACCTGTTCAATTTGGAAATTTTCGATGAGATGACTTGGAGTGTTTTCAGAGTAGATGGTATAATAATACATAACATAAAATTATAAATAATAATAAGGCGTAATTATATAGAGAACAAAGCACGGATATAATATCATATTGACATATGCATAATACATATGTACATAAAGTGAACATAAATGTTTCAGAAAAGTTAAAACTTCAGATATATATATTTTTTCTTTAATTTTGAAAGAATTTTTTAATTTATAATAATTAAATAGAAAAGAAAAAAGATTGAAGAGAATACGATATGCTAAAAAATTTAAATTTTTTACGTTAAATATCTTGATAATCAAATTTTGTTTGAATAAACTTGAAAATGGTCTGCAAAACACAGTTTGTGTTATCAATTAGTTACAATAAAATACTTAAATTGGCTTAATTTGCTAAAACTTTCTAAGATTCTCAATATTAATCATTTCAATAATTAAGCGTCAAATTGAAATTTTATCTAGAGAAAAATTTTACACAAAAATCCTCTGAGTGCTTTTGAAGTTTGACACATAAATCTTACGAAATGTCGTACAAAATGCGTAGACAACGCGCACCTGAGCAGACTTTGTTTGTCAATCAGAAATAAATTTGGCTGGTACTTGTATTCATGGTTACTGAGAAGGCAAAGTATACTATACGTGCAGACACGAACGCAAATCTGACAACGGAAAATCCAGCAGTCTGGTCGAGATAACGTAACGTCGCACAATGCCGGTAGATTATGGTGTTTCTACGTTTCTGTTTTGTCAGGACGTTGATCGATCTCTCGATATGCAGGAAGTCGAAGTAATCCTTGCCGCTGAGCCGATGGCGCGTAAATCTCAGCGTAATCCGATCGCCGAGTGCGTTGATCGATCTTTCCCTCTCGCCATACTTATGATAAGCCCGAGTTCAATACGCGCCCGAACGAATCGAGCACGTATATTCGTTTCGCTATTGTTGAGAGGAAAAATGGCGTATTTAATATTTAATTTCAACAAAAGCGATTCATATTTCGGTAATCGGGAACGGTTTTCTATTTGGTTTTGTATTGAGATTTCGAATTTCCCGATATTTGCACAATATAATCAATAAAATAAAATAAATAAAAATATATAACGTACAAATATATTGTTAGATATTTAATATATATAATTCGTTCAAGGAAAAGTTATATATAAATATATAACAAATATGTTTGAAGAAATAAAGATTTCTGTCGTTGTTAAAATCTCGAAAAGGAATCGGAGCTTTGATAGTAAAAATGATTGTGAAACAATTTATGGGATTGGAATAAAATTCATATAAGCACGTCGACACGAATGAAGAACTAACTGTAAAAGATAACATTCGTCGCTACGACAGCATGTTCGGCCTGTAAATGACTATCCAAAGATATTTCTCGGGGGTGGAGAGTCTATCCTGCTTTTCCCCTCCATTTCTTATTCATCCTTTGCCCGATTATCCTTTTCTGATCGAACTGTCACAGAATCTGCGGTGATGGTCTCAATTCACTTTCATCTCCGATCACTAATCCAGTGGATCCAATCACTAGTCCGACCCAAAATTAGGCACGCTCTGATAACTTTACTTCAGTTAAGATTAGCGATAGCGGCTTGCTAACGGGGTGGCCTAGCGTTCTTGCGTCTCTCTTCTTTCTGTCCGACAGTGAAGCGATCCCGCACCCGGGAGAACAACACTACGCCGGAGGGGTATCAACCCTGATGGGCCAGGTTTCGTGATCTCTGCGATTAAGGTTTAGTGCTTTTTAAGGTTTTCCCTTTACGGCCTTCTTTCATCCAGCATGGCATGCATTATTCGCATGACTTTTGATCCACATTTCCTTCTAACATTTAAGGTAGTTTTACTAATATATTGATTTCGTGGTTTATATACATAAATTAATAAAATTATTATCGATTATTAACACGCAATAGTCAAGATTGGTGATATGTTTAATGAACTCGCATTTATTCTTTTTAAATTAATTTCTTCCGAATTAGAGATTTAATTTGAAAGTATATGTATTTTACTTTATTCAAAGAAAATTTTCTAATTGAAAATTGTGCAGTTTATAAGTAACTAAAATTGCGTAATCATGTTATTTAAATAATGATTAGATAGAAATAAAAAAAATTCAGTGGTTTAATGAAATTATGATACTATTAAAAAGAATCCATATACATTGTGATATAAGATACATCTCAAGTTTCATAAAAATATACTTTGATTATTTGGAAATCGGATTATAATAGAATGCATATTTATGCTCTACGACTTCTTACGAAAAGCTAGAAGCTATTTGGAAACTTTGAGACTTTGCTTTTGGATAACCGAATACGTTAAGATCATACGCCTTGTGAACTTTATGCAATTTGAGTTTCCTATAATATGCATAAGTGAGGCTAAATTGCGCTCGTCGGCAGGAGAAGGGAAGGATAAGTAAAAAGTTCTCTTCCTAAACGGAGCCGGTGGTGTCTAAGTTTCTTGACTTAATAGAGAATTACGCAATGCGAATGTCTCTCTTGCATGCAAACTTGCGACGCCTGGTATAAACCCACAACGCTTTTCATCTATTTGCATTTAAAGCTCGATACGAATGTTCTTGCCACATTCGCATATACATATATGTGGACGCAATGCATATTTATAAATATATTTCTTAGCAGACTGTATTTTGATTACCTCTTATCGAAATATTCCTATGGAAATTAGTCGTGTGTAATCTCAATTCATCTTATACTTCATAACTTTCATAGAGAAACTCATATCTCGATATGTAAAGTGTAAAGATTACATTTAATTCCTTTTTCTAAAAAATATTAAGAAAATTAAGAATTTATTAAGAAAAATGTGGCTATAGATTATTTGTAATTAGAAGATTATTATAATATAATTATATATATTCCAAAAAAATATCGGATTCTAAAAGGATTCTAGATAGATAAAATCTTTGAATAAAAAATGATGCTTCTTGAATGTGCTGCAGAGTGCTCAAGATGAGTTTATTGAAAGCGGTTAATAAATGAATATATTTTTTTAACAACCTTAAGACGTTGGATTTTCTTGGCGTTACTTGAAAAACATCAATGTCTGACCTGCACAAGGTGCCTGCTCTCGCAGAGTGTTCGCATCGATCCATGCAATACAGTAATTCGCTAGCTAGCGAAATTATTGATGTGCCATGCCTGGATTGGCGCCGAATGATTTATCGATGTGCGATCGTCTGAGCATAAACTATGATTTTCATTACCACGCTAACATTATATCGAACATAAACTATCAATCTATGGCTTGATATTTTATACATTATAGAGATTGTCCGTGTTGCCAGAAGGAACATAAAATCAGAAAATGAAAACTGTAATTATAACTTTCATATCCAAAAAAATAATTTTATCAAAAGTTATATATTGTTTTTATTCCACATTTTTAGAATATAATATATTCCACAAAATTTTAAATATTTCTGTATTTATTAAAATTTAATATTTAATATTCAATCGAGAGAATCTGCATATTATCTGATATTTAGCAAAGCTTATAATAGATAAATAAATATAATATTTTTTAAGATATTAATATATACTAATTTAAAAATTGTTACCGTTACTATTATGGTGACTAAAAGGTCAAACAGCACGAGGATTAATTTTATTGTTGTAAATATTATTGCATATTTATAAAGTACTTTATAAAAAGAATGGAATTATGAGATACGTTTACAATTATAAATCGTTATTTACATAATACGTACATCATTTTCAATGACTAATTACCAATACAGCGGACAATCTGTAATAATGCTACGGTATTAATTAGTAACACCGTGCAGAATAATAATCGCATTTGCTCATACAGTGAGAATTTGTCCGTTATTATCAAATTCATGCAAAAGCTAGGAAAGATATTTGGTTGGAGCGGACGCTGAGTGAAATCGGTTTACATTTCATTAACGACACGTTCACGGCACGACGCGTACAGATTGCGTGCGTTTATGTATATCCGTGACAACCCTGTACGCCACGTAACACACCAAATAATCAGCTCTCGGATTTTGTGTTTGTAAAGTCGTCGGAGCACGAGCAATTTAACTGAGCAACATTAAATTAGAACGCCACACGGCACGAAGCTTTATCGATTCTAACGACGGACAATAAAAAGGAAGGGGAGAGAAAATTATTATCCATTATATATGGTCGCTTTTATGGAAAAATTAAAATTTATGACGGCAGAATAACGGTTTAATCATTATACAGTCGAAAGGCCAAAATATCGCTGCTAACATTTTAATAATTTACAATTTTAATTATTGTTTGCGACACTAATTATAAAAAAATATTTATGTGGATTTTAAGGGTGACGTTTATTTCATTTTATTTATAATCTACATAACCTTTTACAAATACGCTGGTTAATTTATAAATATTATGAAAATTTTATATGTGAAAGTATTAATTTTAATTACGTTATAATTTTATTTCTGATTTACGACAAACAGATATAAATATTTTGAGTTAAAATTTTATTATCAGCTTTACAATGAGGAAAAGAGAATTATAATCTGTACACCGATTTTCTCTTTGGAAAATGCGTCTATTGTAAGAATAACGAGAAGGATCAAAGGGATAGCAGGTAATTGTTGCAGGAAGAAAATATACGTCCAATTCTGATATCAATTAGTTCGTGATCGTGTCGAAAGAGTCCTTTGTTACACTATACCAGATCAAAGACATTGGTATTATCGATATCGAGGGTCCGCGGTGATAGTATCATTATTTCCGAGTAAGTACTTTTGGAACACGTTCGTTACGGTCGATGGTATTATCGATTCTATATTTACAAATCATAATAAAACCATAATCATCGGATAATGCGCTAATTTATTGCCGTCATGTTCCTTGGACTGTGTTGCAACAATACAGATCATAATGCACTTATATCTGCTGATTTTTATTTATTAAATATTTCATGCACTCTGCGAGAGAATAATGCGCTCTTAAAAAGTTTTTCATTTTTTACATTCTCCCGTCATTTTGTATTGAAGCTAATTTATAAACACTGTGAATGCAAATAGTATGAAAGACGTCAAGTCCAAAATGCAATGCAAATGCATTAATAGCTTGTTAAATTTAATTGTGACTTTATGTGTTACTATCTCATCTCGGGAATTTTTAATTGGGGAAAGTTTTCGAGATAGATGATTATTTTTGAAAGATTCTAAGCAGAGGTGGTGTCAAGTGAAGTAATTTGTCGAGTATTTAAATCTTTGGAAAATTGAAATGCCAAAATATTTCTTTGTTTTAACGAGTAAATTAACGAGAGACTTCTCACATACACGAAAGGTATAATAAAAGGCAGCTTATATTATTATATATGTGAGACACATAAGAGAAATGTGTAAATCAAAAGAACAAGAAAACTTACACCGACTTACACCACATTTGCTTATATAACAACAAAATGAAAAATGTTTTTGGCGCCAGCCACTATGTTGCCTTCTCTTTCAGTGCGTAGGACGCTAAAGAACGGTCTCTCAGAAGAGGAGAAAAAGCACATCGCCGCCTACATCAAGGGCTACTGACTGTGATAATACCCGAAGGCCACGACATGCTCTCACGAAACGTGACAAAGGAACGTCGATATCGCGAAGGGGCGGAAGCTCGGTGAAAACATCGCGACCCCCGTCGAAATCTTGGCTATAGGATCCCGTCCGCCGTTATTATCAGGATACTCCGAAGTCGAACGACATGACTCCGTGACATGTCGTTGAGTTTGACACTCGCGTTAAGTCTCATTAAGCCCCGCGTGCACTTCGTGCGTATACACTTGTCGTTCGACTTACCAAAATGGAATAATAAGTAAAGGAAAAATTTAAAAAAATGCGTCTTGTCGTGAATTAGGCAAATATTAATCCAATCGGTGATTTAGACTTAAGATTGATCAAGTGAATGGGTTTCTTTTAACGCGTCGTTCGCGTACGAAGAAAGATATCTCTCACGTATTGGAGACTCTATAAAAATTTCTTTACTTTCTATAGATTTTTTAGTTATGTGTGTCTCTCTGTCTTGTAGAGAAATTTCTTTGTTTTACGAAATTTTCTTTATTCTATGTAAAAATTTCTGAAAATTTTAACGACGCGGTTTCGTAGATTTTTTTCTACGTTGTCTTATTTTCTCGTTGAAAATTACACGCCCTCGTTGTTTACATATATAAATATTTTATATATTATATTATATTCAATCGCAGGTGATAGAAATGAGTAAATAAGAGAGTGAGGTGCTGGGTTGTTCAGTGATTGACCGGTTGCCTGATAATCGGCAGACTTGAACTCGATTCCGGCCTTATTACCTTGCATAGAAGTAGATTGAAAGAAACTTGAGTGGGAATATCACTCATTGTGATAGGAATAATTCAGAATGAAGAAAAAATAATTTTATTGTTGTGCGTATAAGAAAGCGTAGTATTGTTGCCAGGATATATCTAACAAAAAGCATTTTTAATAAAAGAATGCTTGTAAATGATGGTGTATAAGCGTTGTAAATGATTTAAGCTGACAAAGTGTTGCATCTGGTTATGCAACAAATTATTATTCCCGTTAAATGTGGATAACTGCCATAGAAGGAATTTAAAAATTACTTAAAAAGGTAAGTTCAAACATATATCGATACGAGAAGGAACTGTATTTTATGATAACATCTTCTGAACTTATCGATTCAGGTAATTCGTCGAATTTAAGCATGATATATATAGATTTATACTAGCATGATATGTATACATTTATACTAGTTACAACAGTTATATTAGCACATATTCTTCTGATAAATTTACCTTTCTTGATGCGGAGATTTATAACGGAATTTACATAAAAAAATTCTTTACGTATCAAAATTTTTACTACACGAAAAAATAGATCTGAAAAAAATCTGGTATTAATATTACCAGCGAAGTAGCGTGAATTGTCTAGTTTTTCTTTTAAGATATATAAGTAGCTATGAAGTACCAAGGGCGTTCCTTGAATTAAATCGCGAACAACAACTCAGCACCTCAACTGTCAGATTCATCTATCATTTCCAATTCGATAGCGATACTCACGAAGTTGAAGTGCGTCTTATTCACGCGACGATTAGATATCATTGTAATTGAAGATTTACTCGAATTGCGGACGACAGAATCGACTCGACAATCATATATAAGACCACGGTGCCTCGACGAATTTTTATGATCGACTTTTGTGATCGATTTTTGTGATCGATTTTTATGATCGATTTTTGAGACCGACTATTCGAATAATCGACACTTTTGTTCACGTCAATCGAACGAAGAAACTCTGCTATTTTGCGAAATAACTATATTCTAGAATAATTCCTGTCAAATAGCGAACATACCAATATATGCTGGACAACGTAAAATTCTAGCAACATGACACGCCTAGCAACTTAGATATCTTAATCATCATTTTATTATTGCGTTTCGTAGAGACGCATAATCGCAATCATTGTAATCTTTCTGTGGAAATATTTCTTGAAATAAAACGTGAAATCATTAAATGGGTGAGAATTTGTACGATTTTGATGCGCTTTTTTTCCTTTTCTTTTCAGATACAATTTATTCGTTTTAAGAATCTCCGAATTTGTTGAACTCCTGTAACATAGAAGGTAAATATACCGATATTAAATGTTTGAATTAATTAATTATTAATAATAAATATAAAACAACAAATCTATGGATAATTATTAAATACAATTGTTATAAACCAAAACATTATATAAAATTTTTCAGACTTTAGAGCTTGAATTTTTGGTCTTCTAATTTCTATTCGTGAATAAATAATTAAATAAAAAATAATTAAAGATATGAATTTTAATGCAATAATTTCTATATTTTGTATATTTTTGTATTTTTATATTCTTTAGATAACCAATAAAACTAATTACCAATTATCTATTGAAAAGTTCAATATCTAAAATAAAATTTGAAAAAACGAGTAGAAAAATCTGAAAGAGAGATAGAAATCTCTTATCAATTACGTGTGATCAATGATTAAAAATTAAATAACACAGATATCGGAAACACAATCTGAAATAATCAAAGTTATAATACGGAATCTAATTACTTAAGAGAGATGCACAACAAAATTTATTATAAAATATATTTTTATAATAATCTCATATATGTATAAAAATGTTTTAATTGTGTAGAATATTATTGTGAGAAAAAATGTGTCTAATATAAATTATTTGATTTTTACGCGAAAAGTCATAATTAAACATTCAGACGGGGGATGCAGAAATTGAAAGAGGTGGTTATATAACAAACTGTGCTCGAGACACATGATTTATTATTAACCTTCATCCAACTTTAACAACATACAATATAATGTAGTAATAAAAACGTATCAGTTAAAATGTAATAATGATAGCGCGACGATAGGGGGAGGCTCGTGAAAGAGCGACCACATTTATCTCCACTGCGCATCCTCGGGATGTTTCCTCCTCCTCTTCTTCGTCATCCTCTTTTCGTCTCCTAACGTGAATATGCGAGCAATTCTCGAGCAAGGAATTGTTTTGGCTGGGATTATGGTGATTGTGGGGCAGGAATGGGGGGGATAGGGAAATTAGTGGAAGCATTGAGAGAGTAGGATAGAATGCATGTGTGATTTTTAGCACCATATGTCGATGCCTTTGAATTATGCTAACATTTATAATCATGTAGAAAAAACACTTTCTTCATCATACCTTTTCTCGCTCTGTCATCACAATCTCTCTTTCTCTCTCTTTATATTTATATATAATACATATAGCGCGGAACACACACAGCCTTTCACTTCACGCCACGACAGTGCAAACACTCGAGCAGACATTCGTGTATTTTTCGTTTATTTTGTTGTAATATCGTATTAAAATGTACAGTAGCGTCGTTTTGCGCCGGAATGTCGCCTATCTAGGAATATCCGCGAAAATTTTGCCATGGATGTTTATGAAGTAAGCTTTTAGAATGATTGAACATAACAAAAACAAAGAAAAAAAGATTAAATTAATTGTTAAAAAAATTATTTTATCGATTATATTTGATTTGATACATATTATAATATGTTATATTTTTTACGATTTAGCGAATGGCGTGTATTTTATTTTTCATCGATAGCAATTTTATTTGATAAGAATTGATATATCTCACAAGCTTTATTATTTTAAATAATTTATGAATGCGGTCAATGTTGTAAAAAATTGTAACTTTGCTAAAAATAAATTAGATTACTAAAATAATACCACTCGCAACTTGTGAAATCTTATTACTATCAGCATATTGAAAATAAAATTTTATCTTTTATAATAAATACCATGAAACATGCAAAATATCATTAAGCGACAATGAAAGACTTGCAGATGTTCCTAGTAAGTTGTGCCAGAATTAGAGAGATTCAAGTGGCGATTATATGCCAGAAGTCGGTCGAGATTCCCTCTGTAGGTTCTCGAGTAATGCTGTGCGTATAAGGTGGACTCGCGGGATGTCATCGCGGTACCTATTTCAAATGAGTTCAACCGTATCCTCCATTCAGGATCATACATCCGGAGGATTCAAAAATCAAGAAATCTTCAAATTATGGATTTAGTGCCATCGAGTAGCTCTCGAGAAGCTTCGGAAGATTTCTTCAAATCTCTTTCAAAGCTTTAAAATCTATTTACGGATTTTCGAGCTTTGTTGTTGATCTCATCCGCTTACGTCCGAAGGTTTCCTGCAATCAAGGACACGAGTAGGACTCTACAAGCCGGAGATTCCCGAAGGTCGCATCCCTTTTGCGTTGCGAGTGTCAGTGATGCTGAGCTGGAAAAGTTTGTTGGTAGGTTCGGTTGGTTTTGCGAGCTCGAGCACGCGTGTGCTTGAGGCGATCGATCAGTGGATCCTTCAGGAATCCCCGAGAGGGGACTCAAAGAGGTGATTTTATACAGAGGTGAACACGTGGTGGCGCGGGGCGCGACGACGTCGTCGACGACAGGAGCGACGAGGACGTCGACAACGGGCGCTCGGAGACGCGATGATGCGGGACAAAGACTTCAGAGCTCATCGTGCTTCGGCCCACTAAACTCGTCGTGGGAGATGAAGCCATTCTTGTCCTTGTCTTCGTGCTGGAAGATCTCCTCAACGAGTTTATCATGATCAGCCAACATTTTCTTTACATCCTCGTTTTCGCCGGCACCGGCTTGCTCCGCCTCTATCACCTGTTTTCGCAGATAATCGCTTACCTGTAAAAGAAAAAATTCACCACATACGAATTAACTAAAATGGCTACATTGAAAACAGTGCGACTATATATAAAAAATATATCGATTAGTATAAATTAATAATATGAATAATTGTTAGGTTTTCTAAATTAAGCGGTAAATTAAATTAAAGCAAACTATGATTTATATACTATAATTAATATGCTATGAATTATTTTTACAACATGAAATATCGTCTTGTTTTATCCGGAAAAGAAATTCAAATTTATTTTTTAATTTTTATATACGAGAGACAATTTACTTTTCAATTTCTATATAAAAACTATTTGTGGCTTTTAATCATTATAACGTGTCGCAGCAGGCATCGTATAACTACAAAGCTTTTGTAGTTTTTTTTTATATATCATATTATATATAATATGATGCAAACGTGGAAATGTAAGTTGTTCAATAATATTAAATTCTATCTCCCTTCACACAGAAGTAATTAAAATACAAATAAATTATATTAAAATTCTATATATTACTTTAGCCGGACTAATGAAAAACAAACAGCTTATGAAATGAGGGATACGTATAGTTCTACGACCAGCACCACAAATGGCCCAAATAAAAAAAATTTAAAGTGATCTTGCCATTACTCTCACCTCCTCGCGGGACAGCTGGTTGTCTTTGTCGGCATCGATTTCCTTGAAAACGTTAGCGGTTGGTGGTGAGTCGCTAATGTTCATGAGCTCAACCTCGAATGTAAGAGTAGCACCTGAAATCAATAACTTTTTGTGTTAATAGCTTGCGTGATGTAGGCAAATTATGAAAATGTAGCAATAAGAAACTTGATTATTTATTGATGGTGAATAATCATTGATATTTTTGAATAACAAAAGAATCCATTCTTGTCAATTAAATCACTAAATTAAGATAATTTCTTTAAATTTTTCAGTTTTTTTTAAATATTTTGATCTGTGTCTATTATATATTTTTATCTAAAATATTTTATTAAGCGCTGTTATTGTGTGTGATATTCTTAGTATGATTCAAAATAAACTCATTTAAGAAAAATATTTGTTTCTTCGAAATTTACACATATATGAGAGATTCTTTTTTAAATTTTATTTACTCGCGCTTTACTAAAATTTAATTTTTTTATTTTGAAACATTTTTTAATATCACAAATAATGCGTATAATTCACTGGAAAAATCCTCTTTGTGATACAAATTCGAGATGCGATAAGATCTCCATTTCGTGAATCAAAAGATTTATTCATTTTTGAAATACTATTAATCTCGATCTATGACAAGCACTCGTTAATCATTTTTAGGGCGCATCGATCTGCTGTCGAGCGATAAAGCTTTTCACGCGTTTTGATATACATGAAGAATACGAGCACGATACAACGACAAATCGAACAAATCGACATGTACAAAACACATGTGCAAAATATGTATAAGGTGAATGGAAATATCTCTCTAATTAAGAGAAAAGGTGCAGCTCTCTTTTTTAATTATAAGAACAATAAAGATAAACAGAAAAAGAAGATAATATTATAAGTATAATCGTAAATAGTGTTACAGACATTCTGTCTCGAACATTTGTGTGTAACATTTGCCTTCTGTACAACATGGGTGACTTACTCAAGTTCGGCATATTTGTATTGCCAGTTGATTTTTTAATGTAGTATATTTTATCGGACAGTTTTTTTCTATCTTGAAATCGACAAATCGAACAAATCGACATGTACAAAACACATGTGCAAAATATGTATAAGGTGAATGGAAATATCTCTCTAATTAAGAGAAAAGGTGCAGCTCTCTTTTTTAATTATAAGAACAATAAAGATAAACAGAAAAAGAAGATAATATTATAAGTATAATCGTAAATAGTGTTACAGACATTCTGTCTCGAACATTCGTGTGTAACATTTGCCTTCTGTACAACATGGGTGACTTATTCAAGTTCGGCATATCTGTATTGCCAGTTGATTTTTTAATGTAGTATATTTTATCGGACAGTTTTTTTCTATCTTGAAATTCCATTATACAACATTTATCTTCTGACACCATGAGTGACTCATTCTTGTTCTATATATTATTATTATTACATTTTTGATATAATATATTTCATATACTTTGTAATTGCGCTGAAGATGGTCCAAAAAAAAGACTAATATAATTTGTGATTATAATAAAATATATATGCACAAATTACCGCGCTGGCTCTTGATTGCCTTTTGTCTCCTTCGTATGATATTTAATTAGTTATATGCCAACAGCAATAGCAAAAAGAAGTTATAAAATATATTGTTAAGATTAAGCTTGCGAAGCGACTCAGAATTAATCGCGTGTACACATATATTTGGCCGATCGCTAATAACGTCGCGTACAGAAATTTGATCGCCAATAACGGCGTCTACTATAGATATCTGAAATAACAATGACCAGCAAATTCGTCTGGGGAAAGGGACGGGAGGGCTAACGAAGTGTTCGGCGCGAGAGAGAATGCATACGCGCGCCCGGCACGTCCAGCCATTAATTATGGATGGTCCCGTCGCGATTAAGCCGGCCCTAATGAAATATGGCGCTTAATTATTCACTATTTAAACGAGTGAAATTAATACGGCGAATAATAATGCACCGACGGTGTAACGGTCGCTGTCGCCGTTGAAATTGAACATGAGAAATAAAGACAGATGATAGCATTTAAATGGAATTATTTCGATCCTCGTTTTCCTCCCCTTTAGTCCTTATTATCATCATCTCCTATTTACACGAAAGCAAGGATACCTCAACTTCTATTTACACGAAAGCAAGGATGATGATACGGCAAATAGTTTAGAAACATATATAAAGTTAGCCATGTATTTGACATGTATTTAAAATGTAACAAACCCTTATAAAAGGGTTATAAATTATAGAATGACGTTTATGTGACTGTATGTTTTCTATATTAATCTTTATACATGTATATTGATTTTTTCTCATTTTTACATTGTATTTACATACAAGAACTAAATATAATTTGTTGTTAATTATATAATTTAATATATTTTAATTTTATTTATCTATTATTATATATTATATATTTTATTTGTGTGTTATTATTATTATTACATATTTTAATGTTTATATATATATGCATATTTGTGTGCACTTGTGTAATTAATATAAAAGTAATCAGACAGCGATTCTCAGTTAAAGTACATTAATTACGGATTTGCGAGACAATTACAATTCAGCCAGTCAAAGTTCGTATCGATTTTAAATAAATTCGTGCGGATTTTGTATTTAAAAAATAATACAAATAAGCAGAGAAATTGGCGCGTAACGGGCGATTTATCTATGCTGCGAAAGAGGCGAATCGTTCATCACTGTTGATTCCGGTTGCAGAGAGCCGCGTAACAGTGCTCAATTTAATGGTTGATGCTTTATTGGATTTCCGTGCAATTGCATTTTTGACTTCGATTCCGCTACTAACGACTACCCTTGTATCGACCTGCCCGATATTGTTCAGCGTATTCCCCTTCTTCCTCCCCTCTTTCCTCCGCCAGTTCTCTATTTTCCCCTAATCCTCTCATCGCGCACGTAAAAACGATCCCTTGTGTAATTTGAAAAATGCCCATGTCAGCGTGACGCCTTTTAATCGCAATGTACACCGTTGCAGTCCAGTTGATTGGCGAATATACACCTATTGGCGCGTATTTCGATTGATAGAAGAGCTCGTACAATTAGAGAGGCAACAGACGGCTGCGTCACAAATGTAAAAAAGTGAAGAAATTACAGCATCCGCCATTAATTCGTGGGTACTTACAGTAAATTGGAAAAAATTTTAATTAAGGAGGAACAATCGCTATATAATTTTGTACTTCCAAAATAATTTGTTTGGGAATAATTAGAGATTTAAATGCTCAAAGTAAAAGGCATAAATTACTAGATTATGTTTTTATTGTAAATTTAATTTTCTGTTATATTTATGCTACATAATAACGAGAAAAATTACTGTAATAATATAGCACACATGGAAATGATATATTAATATATAAAAAGAAAATATACAAAGATTTAATTAATTTCCTAATAAAATGTCAAATAGTTTTACTCATATCTGTTTTAATATACGTATATATAAATAAATATTATGTTAATTTCTCTCCCGCAAATTTTTTTAAATTATGAAAATAATTAAAAGATTGCTAAATTTTTATTCATATAACAAAAAAATAATTGAAAAAATTTTAATAAAATTAGTAATTAAAATCCATACATATACATATACACATTAAATTAAAATTTGTTTGCTTATAAAGTTTTATCGAGAATAAATAATAAAACTTTTATGTTCTCTTTGTATCTATATTTATTTCACAAAATATTGGAGAAAATTGAAAACTGCTAAACTTTCATATTGATAAAATTTATATAATACATTATGTTAATGTGTACATATATTATTTTAACGTAATTAAGCAATTAAAATGTACTTTTTATGTCTTAACTTACAGCGCGCGTTATATACGCGGCATTTATGTATCAATTATGTTATTATTTGTTATTATTATTTGTTATTATATTATTAACATTATTTTATTAAGTTTTATTAGTTAATAATTATTTTATTATTTACATATATTATATAAATATTCAAATATTGATTATGATTGCTTTTATATATATAAGTAAGAGTTTTTAAATAATTTTTACTTAATTAAATGTATGTAAAAAACTTGTAAGATTATTTCTTAAATCTTTTTTTTAAACTTTTAGCAAATTTTTATTAATAAGCAAATCTAATAGATTTTATTTTATTTTTGATTGTTTGTTAGCAATCATAACATTGGTATATATATAAACTTTTACATATTATCTTATAATATTGAGCATAGAATTTTATATTTGCGCGCACAAAAGTTTAATATAAATACATGTGTGTCCATGCAAATATTAAATTAAAATAGTAAATATTAAATCAAATAGCAGAAAATGTGTCACTACATACCACCAGGAATAACGTTTCCGGCACCCTTCTCGCCATATCCAAGTCCAGGCGGTATCGTCAACTTCCTCTTTTCACCCACGCACATGTCCAAGAGACCCTGGTCCCAACCTTTGATGACTTGTCCTACACCCAACTGGAAGGTGAATGGTTGATCCCTGTCCAAGCTATAACAAGAAAAGAGAAACAATTTTATTTAAACTTACATTGTAAGATCCATCCACATAAAAGTCAACGTGTTTTTCTTTCTGCATAGACGTATTAATTATAATCTCTTATATTTCAAATTAAAAAAAAATAAATTGTAGAAATATTGCTCCTATAGAATAACTGTCTAGAAAAATCTCAGACAAATATTATTTTTATAAGAATATTTCTTACTATTAATCACGGAAATGGCATATTATTAAAATCGTAAATTCGTAAAAATAGATTAGTAAAATAAATTATGAAAAAATTTATGTATACTTGATGCAACAGAAAGTACTTTGCGCGATTGCCCGTGTAATTATTACTTATGCTTAGCAGATGCAATAAAAATATCTTACTTTTTAAGCATGATAGAACGTATTTAGTCTTCACTTCGAATTACATCGGACCAACTATAGTAAAATCTCTCATTTCAAAGCAAAGAACTCGTCGAAACGAGTTTTACGATGACTTATTCACGTCGAGAGTTAAAGGCAACACGACGCGAGAAGAGGAGCGACTGTCACAGCGAACTAATTGGAAAACGTGCGGAACAATTGAGTCCCATTTCGCAGTATCGCGAACTTTCACCAAGAATTTGCCATTGTGCCAGCGCCGAATGCAACTCGCACGACTGCGCTCGATATTTCGTGCTAAGTCGAGAGGCTTAGATCGTTATTAGAGGTGTCAATTTGTCGAGGTCTATAATGAAGAGAGAAACAGAGAGAGAAAGAGAGAGAGAGAGAGGAAAAGACGGAGTGAGAGTACACATTCGGGCGATCGTTCTTGGCGAAAATCGACGATTTCCACTGTTGCGTCGGTGGAATATTGCGGAACCAGCAAGGTAAAGTTGACGCTGCGCGTCCTTCTCTGAGCTTCGTTTAAGATATCTCGAAATGCACGTCTAAGAACGTCGCGACATCAGGCGCACACACGAGCTGGAAGTAACGCCTGGCAATGTGCTGTTAAATGCAGTCAGGTGAAGAGTTCCATGCACGAGTGCTAATGTAAATGTAAATGCAAAGCAATACAGGTGTAGAGTAATAACGTATTGAGCTCAAGAAAGTGAAAAAAATATATACATAAAATGACAGTTATGTAAGCTCAAAAATGAAAGAGATGTAGATGAGATGGAATGCAACTAGGTAGTTTAAATGATTTTATAAGCAATGTCGAGAAAGAAAGAGATGGAATTCGTACAAAACGTTTCTTATATATTCGTGTCTGCAAATTTATATACATATAAATATGAAATAGAAAAGAAAGAAAAAAAATCTCTCATTATTTTTTATTCTCATTCATATAAACATTACTACATGTATAAATTATAAATTTTTTCTTAAGGAATAGTCTTTCTGCACAAAAGATATAAAAATTATACTTAGTTAGGAAAGATTCTCTTTATATCTAAACATTCTCTTTAATATAATCTCCGTCTACTTGTACTTGCGGTAAAATGAGCTCGCACAGTGTGAAAAAATTATACTGAAAAATATAGGTATACGCAGAGAACATTTCCCTCATTTGTTTTCTTTACATGCAATATTCTCATTTCGGGGTAAACATAAAGAATGGAAGAGAGGCATTATATTTTCTGAATAAATTGTGCACACTACGTAACTCTTTTCTTTGTTGTTTATTTCTGTACCGTAAAAATTCCAGGGTAAATTTCGAAAAGGAGAATACTTATAACTTAAAGATCTCTTTTTCTCTCTCCCTCTCTTTCACTAAAATGTAATCATGAGCATTGGTCGTTTCCATCATTTCAAAATTGATTATTACTAGCAATATATTTAAGAATGATCTTTTCTATTTAGCTCTTTATTCTTGAACTCTGTTTTGTATAGTTCAATTTAACTTTATCAAGATACATGTTAACTGCAAGTAGGAAAAACGATATTGAGTATCTCGGACGCAATATCATCGGATCGATCATTTTTCCCGCCATTCTGGAGCACAGATGATATAGTCAATTTTCAGCGTTATTGGTTTTCGGCTATCTTGCTATGAAGGCAAGTCTCTTCACCATGAAAGCAGATTACTTTTTCAGTGATCCGCCATATTAATATATATAACGTACTTTTCTGTAGTATTTTAACCCCCGCAACCTTTTTTTATAACACACATTTTTTACAATTTATTAACTATTAATTTATTTCTGAATTTTTAATAATTTACAATACGCAGATCTAAAGTTATCATCTGTAATAGCTGATATTTATGCGAAAAGCAGTTTACCCTGCTTGACTTTTCATTTTACGATCCAATCTGATCAATATATCTCGTTATATATACATACATACACGAGCACACGATCATGACCAGTATTATTTTATTATTTTACAAAGTTTTACGCGCGCGTTGACTCTCTATCGAAAAATATTTTTTCATATTTCTGTTCCTTGGGTCTATCTCCGGTAATTCGATAGTTTTTTTTAGCGCACATAAGCGTAAACGATATCAGCCTGGTATTATTGGCTTGCGAATGATATACGACTTTTTTCAAGAAAAAACATCAATATTTTGATTGAAAGTAGCTAAAATAATGTTTTACCTCTTGAAAAAGAGAACGTTAAATATTTTGTTATTTTAACGCTAATAATATGTTTTGATAACCATCACTTAAAAATTACGATAACAGGTAATAGTCCGAAATCAATCTTGGGAATAAAGCGCAACATATTTAAAACAAAAATTTAGAATATTGAATAGAATAAGATATAGACATTCGTATCTGTTTTATCTCTGAAAAAATATTAAGATTAATATAAAAACACTCCATAAATTCTCTATATTTTATTTATAACATATATATAATATTTATAATATATATTTTTACTAGCTAAATCAAAAAATAATATTGAGTTTTAAGCTACTATTATTTAAGCTATTATATTCTATTCTGCTAAATAAGTTTAACGGCGTGTTAAAGTCGATTTCGGCTAATTATATCTTTCTATACAACATCCTTTTCTCACATAAGGCACGGTATATTTGAGTGTAATTGTACTTTCCAGATACTCGGGAATTTCTCCGTGTTCATGCGTGCAGGGTTCATTTCCCTTTAAATTTTCTCCTAACTCCTGAAAACGTTTCCAAGCATAATGGCATAAGTATCTCAAATTAATCTCGTCAATGAGTAGCAACTATTAATTATATTATTATTCGTACGCTGTTAACGCTGCATTCTCTTGTATATCATTATATTAACATTAGCGTCAAATTATTCATATACCGCGCTACTGACAATGAGTATAAAGCACAAATATCCTTGCGAAACATAATTATCTGCTTCATTTCAATGTCTTTTACCCGACAGATTGTTAATATAACGATGTATCGATGGTAAAGCATTTAAATTGCATAGAAATGAAAATCGAACATTACTCTCAGTCAGGCAGAAATATTGCTTATTTAACTGTTTCGAGGTAGTTTTCATTTTCCAAGCGATTAAATTGAACGTTCCGTATATTGGTTATATATGAATAAGCCAAACCATTTAAAAATGCATTTGACAAAAATATAATTGTTATTCTTTAGCAAATAAAGTTTAAAATAGCTGTCAATTCTCTTTATGAAATTTATCTTAACAAAAACTGAATTTTATATTATTACGTTATATTAAAATTTAATATCGAATATATTTTTATTCGATAAAAATGTCTTCGTAAGTCATTCTTCTGTAAAATATTTATTAATATAATAAAATAGAGTAAAATTGATAGAATAAATTCAATGAATCCAATTAAATTTAAAGTTGCCAGAAATAAATTTTTAGAATTGTTTGAGATTCTCTCTCTACACTTATCTAACATAATAATACTGAATAAAACTGTTGAGGAGAATATCATAAATGAAAAAGATAATCTTGCACGTGTGTGGAGATTGTCTTCAAGACTCTAATATTAGTCTCGGCGTCCATTTACTTAGTTACTTTGTTGTAATAAGCATCACGCGCTGTTGTGCACACGTTTATTATTTCATTAATTATTTCATGAATAGGAGCTTTATGATATTACTCATGTCTCTGGATTAATTTATATCTCAAAGATTCCATAACCACGAGTAATCTAGTATTGCGCCAAGTGATTGTATTATATTTCAACATAGATACGAGGTGGCTCATATTCTCGACGATGTAACGATGGTGGATTAGCAATATGACGGTTTTTGCGTTTTACAGGGTAATTCGCGGTGCATCGGTGAAATGCATTCCGACAGGTTCGATGGAGGGAAAATCCATTAGATCGAAAAACTTCGAGATATATTACGCTTTATGATATTGACATATTTAGTTTGCTCGCGTAGATAAACTAAAATAATAGATTAATATTTTAATATAAAAGCTGTAGAATGTGTGTGTGTGTATGAATCGTTATGTATTTTAATAACTCTTTACTGATCTTTGTTATTGACTTCACTAACAATAAATAATAGCATCCTAATATATATATATAACTTTTATAAAAAGTATGTGTGTTATGTGCAAAATAAATACATTTTTCTCAAAGATTTATTGCTTTGATTATCATTGATGTGTATTTATTAATTACTGAATCATTATATAACAACAGTATCTTTATAAAGAAGAAAAGTATATTATTTAATATAATTTATTAAAAAATATAGGATTTATAAAGAAATAGTATAAAATGTGCAAAATATCTTATACACTCATTCTAATATAACTAGTAATATAACTGTGAAAAGCAACAATGAAAAAAACTGCAAATCAACTACTGCAAATATTCGATTCAAAAGATTTATGTCGAAAAGTACACGATTCCAAATTGAATCCAATTTATTTTTGGAACAGATCTTTCTTTTCTTGTGTGTATAACTCGGTATTTCATTTTCAGGTTTTCAAGTATGCCTCCCGTCAAGAGCCCAACAAGTAGTTAAATAGATGCTATGGGCGGCACATTGATGTGCCAAGGGAATTATGAATTACACGGGTTCAAATTACATCAGAGGCAAGGACTGGGATAAGGAAACCGAAAAAAGGCCGGGCACGTCCGAGTTCCGGACGTAAAGCGAATAGACGTCGTCGTGAAATGTCACAAGCGAGGAATAACGCTCGAACACGAAGAAGAGAAACAACGAAATCAAGAAGGAAAGAGGAACAAGACGGTAGGACGGAGAAGAGAAGGCAAAACAATTGCTCTGAGACTTCTGGCCACTAAAAAATTCCAAAGGACCGAATCTCGTTGTCATCTTTTTCCCAACATCCTTGTGAGCCCACGCTTCGTGAGCTTTTCCTGTGCATATATATGTATATCGCGGTGAGATATTTAAATATTCAAATAGCTCATTTCCGAGAGCCGCGCTTCTGTACATACGTTAATAGATATAAAGAGAAATAAATATACAGAATATATATATATATATATATATATCAAGAAGTTGATACCAGCACGATTTAAGTACTCTGAAAGAAAAAATATAGAGATATAAAAAAGAAAGGTGGAGCAATGGCTGCGATAGAGATGGAAACAGAATTTTTTTTAAAGATACGAAAAGAAAAAAGGAAAAGACAAGAGTGTGAAAAACTAGTTAACTCTCCTTCGTGATGGTATTTGCATATATTTGTGGTGGGGTGAGATACTCTCTAAAAACATAAATCGTGCCATACACGGGGATTTCAACGAAAAATAAAAGAAGAACGATAGAGAGATAAACAGGAGGCGAAAAAAGAGAAAGAGAGACGGACGGTAGAGTGGGTAGATTACACCACACAGAGAGAAAGAACCAGAAATAATGTATAGACGATGAGGGACAAGACTAACCAGAAGAGAAGGTAGAGGGGAGAAAAGGGCCGGCGGAAAGAATCGCTATCAAAGAATATCGCCCCTTGCGCCGCGACGGCTCTCGTTAACATATCAAAGGGCCGCGGCGATATTTAAATTTATTCCTCTCTAGTAGCGCGCGTAGCACCTTTGCGCGGTTCTACGTATCGAGACCGCGTTGTGCGAGCATCACCGTGGACGTGTACTCGCGGGAAACGAAAGGAGAGGGGAAATCCTCCCTTTGAGCTTTTTATAAAGGTACGCTCTCATAGAACGAAAAAGCTCGTTTCTCTCGTGGAATCCATTCTTATCCTTGTTTCCGCGATCGCGGAATGCTTTCCAACGATACGCGACTCCCCCACTGTCCACCAATAAAGTGCACGTAAAGAAAGTTTATTTTTTAAGACGATAGCGAGACTCCCGATTGTTTTCTAAGATGTGATTTCTTTCAGGGATTGCGCCCGCTTATTGTATTACAGTATTCTTTAATAACGTATTGTGTATGTATTGATATGATATATGTGCAACCATATACTGTGTAAATATTGTGAAGATTATAATTTTTTAATTTTTAATATTAAATATTTTAGTAATTAAGATTAGATAATTGAAAAGGCAAAGAAAAGTAGCGCTGGAGAAAAAAGATTTTCTTATTTATTTTTGATCTTCTATTTAAAAAAAATAATAATAAAAAAGTTATAGTAAAAAGTATTTTTAGATTATTCTTCGTGTATGTTTAAATAAGATGCTCTTAAAAAGGGACGCATCACAAAATATTACAAAGCATCACAAATAACTCATGCATGAGATATTACGTGTAATATCCCATTTACAAGCCCTTGTGTTTTAGTTACATCACTTTTAACGACCACTCATGCGACTTGCCTGAAGTGTCGCGTGAAGAAAGGAGCAACAACGTAAGAATTTATTACACCATTAAGTGTTGACACTGGCTGGCTCTTGGCCTGATATTCGGAAGTGCTTCTGCGAAACATCGTTGCAGGTTTTCGTTCACATCGTAACAGAATTTACAAAGTATATTTTTTACGTATATTAAAATCAACTTGTATCTATTTAAAAAGGAAACTCGTTAAATAGCCATGTCTGTATAAAAATTGTTGAAATGTTTATTCGTATATTATATAAATAATATACTTTAATAAATTAGGACATGCAAAATCTTTTATACAAAACAATTTTTTGCATCTATTGCTGTTGAATAATCGCTTCAAACTGATAATATCGACTTTTTTGAGAGATAAAAAAATTAAATTGTTTAATTCTATTAAAGATATACATATGTATCTCGTATCCTAATTAATTAAATATCTGCAAAATTTCATTCCGCGTCGGACTGCGTTTGAAATGTTCTGTATAATTTTAATAGATAATTCCAAATTTTTTGAAATGAAGAATAGTATCTCGTCTGTGACATTTATTGTGACAATAATTGTCATTGAATTCGAAAGCTTAAGAACCGGAAAACTTAAGTCGGCGATTTATCGTTCTTCTCCTTAGTTTCTGATTGCTCGCGTAATGCGAGGGAATATCGCATAAACAGCCTGATAAAAAGCGTCGCCACCGTGGCGCAGCGTTAAATGCAGATTAGCCCTCCCTCGTCTCTCCCCCTTCCTCCTGCTCGTGGGCGTATAATGCGCGAAAAAGTGAAAACGTTGCCCCGGGATCGCGGCCCCATCAAGGGCTCGTGGGATAAGTAAGAAGGGCTATTTTTCAGTGGCGGCGCTTTATCCGGGACACGGCGACACCGTGTAATACCGTGGCGCGACGGCTTATATGCATTCATAAGATATTCATAAGACCTCTCCCCGCGCTTCAATTCTCGCGGGCGACAAAAGGGCGGCTCGACGGCCATCCTGGCTCTCGCATAAAGGATCAGTAGTTACACGGCAGATATGATACCGCCTCTGAACGCTTTCTCTACGACCTGATCGCGCTTCCTCAAAACGAGTCGAAGTTCCGCAAACTGCGGCGTCTCCGGAAATTACTATGAACTTTCGTACAGATTGAAAAAGTTTTTCCGAAAAGTGTTTCGATTGTTAAGTTAAAACGCGTCGCTCGCCTTTTCCCACACGGCGTCTCGGCATGTCGAGAAAAAAGAACCGTCTCTCGTTGGAATTTTTATCGCGACCTGTCTCTTTATTTTCGCCACTTACGGGAATGCAAAAGGGCAAAGTTACATCAGATCGAATAATATCTTCCCTATAAGCTACCGCGATAAAGTATTATTAAGATTATTATTAATCAATAGATTAGAAAATCTTTTTTTTTTCTCATGGAAATGTTATTCTTGCACATAAACAATGGATGATCCTTATCTCCAACTTCTCGCCGCGACTGTTTTATTTTCCTCGTCTTCATTAAGAAGTGTCTTTGAAACCGTCATACGACAACGGCATCCCTCGAGACGGCGCGAAATTGTCTTAGTGGTCGGAGCGTCTTGTCGCAAAGTTTTCTTTCTCGACGTTATTATCACACCTGCGCACAGTATTTCATATAATATAAAAGTATAATGCGTTAAGATTTGTGGCATTATTCGTAGTTAATCTTCTTATTATGCCATTATGCTTTCAGCTTTTTCTCCGCTTTACCCTTCTTAATAGCTTATAAAGCAAGAAAAAATTCTGCAAAAACTTAAGCTTTTTTATAGCCTAGAGTAACTATAAAGTAATAAAGTTAGGTAATTTTGTTTTCCTTTTACTGAGCAAATTTTAAAAGTTATATACTTGTTAAATAATTATAATTTAATTTAAAGCAAATTGACTGTTTTGCAATATTCATATTAAATCTACGAGACTTAATATTTTTAATTCTTTTGTTACTTTAACAAGTATAAAATATTCATATAAACTGTTTTTTATTAAAATATGATAAACATAAATTACTTTATATTCGATTTTTGACGAAGTCTCAAAATTAATATATCAACATTAAAAAGAAAAATGAAATAAAAATACATAAAAAATACAATAAAAAATATTAACTCTCGTGAAAAGATTAACTCTCTTTAGATAAAAGTCTAAATATTCAAACGAACATTGCCGCGTTCTTTCTTACCTATTATCTTCCAAACGAGAATGTGTACATTTTAGCTTCATTGATCATTAAATGCAATCTTTAAGGCGAGCTCTGGATGGTTTCTTGATAGGTTAAATAGAAAGCATATCCTCTTAACACTCCAGCCGTTGCGTCTACAAGACAGCATAGGCACGACGTCGTGCTTCGCTGTAAATTCCGCGTGTTCGCTCGATGGGGTGGCTTAATGCAAATTTAGGTAGGTTGCTGGCGCGCGCATGCGGCTTTCAAGTCCCGTAGACTCAGGCTAATTAATTTATAGACTGCGCCCTTATCTGTTGCTGGCGCCTACTATACAGCCACTACTGTCGGGTAGTGGTCTGCAGCGAGTTGCGCCCTAAGTGCGCCAACAGGGAACCTAGTTACCGTAGATCCATGGCGATAACGTGTTCTTCCTTCTTCGCCTAACCCTTTTTTCTATAAAATATATATAAACGCTCTTGTACTCTGAGAAACAAACACTTGATATATTATTTTTATTTAATGTGCCTTGTCGAGAGTATACTCAGAGTAATCAGAATTAAATTTTAAACGCTAAAAAGAGTAAAAGCATAATTTCTTCTACTTATCTGTCACACATTATCAATTTAGAAAGTGCCAATTGCATCTAACCCGAAATCCTACCAGACTTCGACCAAAAGTTAGACGAAAAGGGAGTCGCCTCGCACGTCTGGGAATCGCAAATGACTTTCGTGCGGTCCAACTCGAGCAGCCATCTAGTTCTCACTTGAGATTGAAGATAGTCTTATCGAGATTATTAGTCTATTAATGTTCGATGCTGTAAACTTTATGCCCGAAGATCGAGAAACGCTTTCTTCTCAAATAGATTATATGTATTCAATTTAGAAAGTGCCAATTGCATCAAAATATCAATAATAAACGTGCAAATCAAATTTTTTGTTTGAAATAAAACAATCATGATAAACGAAATAATAAATATTCGTTTATCGATAAAGGATTTTTTATTGATAAACGAAGTAATCATTGAAATAAATGGCATTCTCTCTATGTATGTGTAAAAAAAAATTTCGTACATTTTATGCCGCGACTCTCGATCGCTAATAAAAAAAAAAAGAAAAAAAAATAAAATTCATTTGGCGATTCCGGGATGCATTGGTGCATCATCGTGCACCAATGCTGACGCTGTCGTCGACGATGTCGGTGCCGCGAAGCGTATGTGCTAGAGCTCGTTAGATCACTCAAGCACCCTGTGAACGCTGTTAATTGCATCGCGCCGGTGCACGCACCGATTTAGTTTATCGCTCGGCTTGCCGGCGTAGCCAGAGTCGACTATGAGAACGGCGAGAGACGACGAGACGACAGTACACGCGTATCAACTTTGTTCGAGTGTGTGACAGGCTGCGTATACAGGGGATAGAGGACCAATCGAATTTTTCCGGGAAAACCTTGTGGTAGAATAGAATTGTAGATAAACTGAGTATTCAGGCTGATGGCCACACGAAAGCTTTTATACGAATGCATTATGGTTGGCGGCGAAAAGGTCGGCAGATGGCCACTGATGGAAATTGGCTTTTTAATTGGCAATGTGTGCCTGGATGTTTTTCATGGAATTTAGTCTATCTCGTTGATCTGTAGAAGGGGAGAAATCGATGGATAGAAACTAAATATGAAAAATTTTTCCACGATTCAAAAATAAGCGCGTCTCTTACGGCAAAGTACTCCTTAATCAGTAATAAAATTCGGTTAAATATATGCAAAATACAAATTAAATTATTGCTTGTTACAGGAATAATTTTTAATTTACAAAAAAGCACGAGTTAATCTAAATATATATATAAAACTATCACTATAATTTTTTTATAAATTTATAATGCTTACATGATTGCAATGATCGCGATGAATCTCTAAAATAAATTATTTAGCGATATTTATTACATCACAATACACACATTCTTGCGACAGTTGTAAACACAAGTAAATTAAGATTGGAACAAGTCGATTCGAGTGTCCGTCGGTGATCGTGGTCTCGAAAATAGAGTGCAGATAGGTCGTGGCATTGCGGTAGAGATAACAGCAGATAGCATTGCATATTTCATGCTGCACTATACGTAACGCGATGCAGACCCCGCATGGGAAATCCTAACGCGACCGTATGTCCGAGTTCCGCATCGTGTAAACTAGAGTAAAGCTCATCCATGGAAAACGGTGTCACGGAACCGAGACAAATTCATCTCGCAGCATGTTGATCCATTTTCCCTCTCCCGTGTTGATTCATTTTCTTCCGCGTCAGGATGACGAGGTATAATCCTGTTCTACTAATCGTTTAATTTGTTTCCATCTAACCGCCGCAACTTATTAAAAGCGTCAGATTTAAACGACGTCTTGTTATAATAAGGTTCTACACCAAATTAAATTTTTAAATAAATTTGTCACAAATCATATCACGTTACTCGGTTAAAACATGAACTATGACTGACTAATTCTTGCATAACAAAGTGCATATTACAATCTTAATTTAAATTAATAAAATGTAAAATTAATTTTGTCATTGTTTATTTGCACAATATATTTAATCATGAAGTTAAATAATTATTAAAGATTCTGGGTGAAATTGAAACTTCAAAACGTCAAGTTTCACTTATACGAGTTAGCGGAAAAGTGCAAGCTTTTCAAAAGTTATGCTAAAATAAGTTTAGCAAACTATAATTTAATATTGAAGATTAATAGATTCCAATCTTGCCTGTTATCCGCAAAGTCATTGAAATCGCGGTCGCGGAACTGCAAGATTCATAGTTGTTAAATCGACTGGAATAATTCTATAATTCTTTACGTATTTTTTCTTCAACTCTACTTTTTTATTTTTTCATCAGTCTGATTACTACTTTTAGGGCAGAATTTTTGCAGAAATAAAAAAATAAGGAAGTTGAAAAAGAAATTCTATTTTGCCGAGTACGGCGTCAAGAAAGTAATTCTTGAATATAATTTTTCGTTTCTTACCGCTCGCATTATTGAGAGTCTGATAATCTTCATTATACTGAAGTTTAATCCAAGTAAATATTATTTTAGCATACGGTTAATATTATATAGTTGAGGAATTCTCGTAAGAGTAAAGTCCGAGTTCCAACGAGATCTTCATGAAAACAGGAAGGCTCAATCCTATTTCATGGGATCGGGAACATCATCCAAGCAGACATATCCAGACATAGCAGCATCAGATCGGCGTTAGGTAAGGGAGGAGGAAGATAATGGATTTCTGAAAACTTTATCTCTTTAGGGATAAGGAAGGAGGCGGACTTTGTGTCCGCCAGGGAATATGAAGTTTCGAATCACAGAATTAGCGGGTCTCTAATAGGTCTCACTGAAAGGCTCGCATAAGACTACCAAAAGTTTTCTGTTTTAATGGACAAAAGAAGTTTCCCCCTTACTTGTCCGAACAACCGAGACTTAAGAAAAACTTAGGAAAAGGCTGTTGGTGAAACCGACCAAAAGTTTTTACGCATATTGCGAGTCACAAGCTAAGACAGGATGAAAATTTGCAAATGTTATGTATGATAAAACACGGTTGTAAAATACGTCGTTTCTATTATTTATTAAGGCATAACTCAAGGCTCTTCTTAACTTTTGTATTTCTATATCAAATTTTTATATAAAAAAAAAGAGATTATAATTAAGAACATTGCTTGAACTGTTTTTTATTCCTCATAATGCTTGTTACATAATAAATAATTAGCATATAAAATTTTCAGAAAAAAATAATTTTAAAATTACACACGTGATAAAAAATATTGCTATTCCAAATATTGCTTTAAATGCAATAATCTTTTTAACGGATAATGCTGTCACAAAAATTTTGCCAACAATGCAGAAAGTTCAGAATATTTGCCATTTATAACTAAATATGCATCGTATTTGTGTGATGTAGAGAGTATATCACTCTTATTCGTAAAATATGATAGGATAAAGCAGGAAAAATAGATGAAAAATTGTCGATGAAAAATGCTCGCGTAGCTGTCTATTAAAAAAAAAGGGAAAAAAAAGACAGGTTACATGGGTCACTGTAAAACGAGAAAAATGTCTGCATGGATGACAATGGCAGCGATTGTTCGGTCGGTGAAAAATCGACTAAATTGTTATTTCACAACGTCGCGGAAAGTATTTTACTAGATAGTAAACGGGTCAAGTCTATTCTGTATCCAGCGACTGCTAGTGACAGGCTAATTACTGAAAGCATGAGCATTTTTATTGATACAGCCACAGGCACTGTATCTGACACATCTGGGTATAAAAGCAGAAAATTAATTTGTACACAATAGCGCGTGCATTATGTGTTAGTGCAAGCTCACCTGCGTATGTCCCGTATCTGTGTTTTGTGTATTTAACCCTGTACTGTTATTCTTTCACTTTCGATTACGTTCGATAAAATTTAATTTATCAGAATTCTTTAAATAATCCAAATTGGTTTAAAAACACTGTGAAGTGGTATTTTGATTAACAAACAGATATTTATTTAAAAATAATTTTATATACTATTTAAATGCAATTGATACCTTTCCAATAAAATTCGAAATTATTTGGATATTAATATAATATATTAATAGTTATAAAAAACAGTTTAAGTTTTTTATAACTATTTGCAATAAACTTGACAAGAGCAATGTATAAGAGCATGTGTGGTTGAATATATTGAAAGTTTAATATTTAATATCCAAATGGTCTAAGAAAAATAATCTGCTATTCCATCTTTTTCTTATTATATAAATATATATCATTCAGTTTCAGAAATAAAGAATATAGATTGCAATTTTTAGAAACAGGTCACACTTTTATATTGTATATATATTACAAGCTCTTTATAAATTCAATCATCTTATAAGAGAAAAAAATATTTTTTATAAAATGGTAACTTTTTATAAAAGAACGTTTTATAAAAACTAACAATGAGCATTTGATAAAAAAATAGATTTACAAAGCGCTTACAATATATATATATATATATAATAAAAAACAGAATTTATTACGTAAAGAAATATTGATTATAACATTTATTAATAATTTTCGGATCCAATGTTCAATACAAGAATTAGCAGTCTTAAAAAAGAATATCGAAATATCACATTTTGCCACACTGATTGCTGAATTTGTACAAATTTCCATAGTATCGGGTGCATTTTTTTCAAACATTCACGATCGTCAACCGAATATCGGACTAGTCCTGGCGATTTTTCGTTGCGTAACGACATAGTGGTGCAATTTTACGGAGCTAACGGAGCGACGCAATTTCAACGTTCGCTGGCCATCATGATTTTCTCTTTCCCGCCACATCTCGTCATTAAATTTATATTTGCTCGGATTGACCGGAGTGAGGCACGAACAGACGGTAAACGATCGCCGTTTTCGCGAATAAAACGGTGGGTGGAGGGAGGGAGATCAGTTTGCCTCGCGCGGTGGACATTACCGCCTCGCTCGTTTGAAAGCCGCAATGCGGCCGCATAAAACCGCAGAGATTCACATCGTATAGCCCCACTTGTCTTCGCTATATCTTGCGAAAATGCCAATTTTTTTCCGCATGATACACGCATGTCATCTATGTGTTAAAGACACTTCAGTTCATCATTATTATCAGTTAATTATTTTCAGTCAAGCAAATTGCAATGTGAAATATATTGAATTGCAAGAAAGGAAGATTAAATATAAAATAATAAATGTTAAAATATATATATTTATACACAGCAGGTATATTATATTAGTGAACTAAAAACATGGAAACTGTAATTTTTTATTCTGGCAATGCTTCGTGTTAGTTTTGTTCTTTCTATTGCGCGAATTACTTTCTGCTTTACATCGTGTAAAAAATTTATTATAAAATTCTGGATTTTATTTAATCGCGAATAATGTATTTTTCGAATAACATGAATCATGTATTTTGAACTAATGTTACTAACCTTTTAGAGGAATAAACGTATCAAAGATCTTATGTGTATAGTGGGCAATTAAAATAATGCATTTTGCTTAGAACTCGCCGTGAATACAATAGAATAAGCAAAGAATTTTTAGTCTGTTGATAATTTTACCGAATAAAACTGAGAGATTCGCATTATGTGGCTCCGGATTTTGCATATTATTATCTTCCGGTGAAAATCTAGTTTTTTATATAGCACGCATTTGCTGGTTGTAGAAGTTAATGAATTCCTTTGAAACTCCTGAATTGCTTTTTACAACTAATATAATAAACTGATAAAATATTAATAGAAAAAGAATAATTATAAAAATCATTTTATTTGTTTTTAAATTATTTGATTTATCTAATAAATACAAATATATTCTTGAAATAATCAAATAAAGTTTTAATTTTGTTGATATATATTTTTGACAATTGAACAGTAAATAATAAATTTTTTAAGTAAATCCTTGCTTGTAAAAAAAAGTCTCACAGCTTAATAAAATTATATCGCAGAATATTGGTCTATCCTTTAGTAAAATAAATTATCGTGGACTGTATATATCGTCAGCTTTTATATTTTTCACGGTTATGAAAGCTACCATCAAACCCTATCGGATTTCCTTTCGCACGGTGCATCGTACAGCCGCATTCATTACAAAGTACACCGTTGCGAGACGTCGTTGTGAAAAAGGCGGATGAAAAAAAAAGCCCCGGTATCGTTGGCCAGTACCTGTTTTTAACACTAGCACGTAAAGTTTCCATTAGGTGCATTATTATTACCTGTTCGACAAAAGTCCGCGTTTCCCGTTTCCCATTTTTCCAGCTCGCGATATCCACGGCTCGCGTCGGCAGACGCCGCTATTTATAATCCGGAAAACGACGCCGTTACGCTCCCGTGCGCCCAATGAAAAGTAAAATTTATGCGTGCATATACGTCGAATACTCCATGACTTGTAATAATGTAGCGTATGTAAAAAAAAGTTTCGTTTTACCTTTATCCTGTCAACTTTTATTTACGCAGGATAGCAATCATAAAGGACAATTGGATTAAAATCTTTTATTTTCGATAAGATACCGTAGCGTACCGTAAACTACCAATTTTAATGTTAATAAATTACACTAATAACTTTGTGGCTTGTTAAAAAAATTTATTAATGATATTTCGAGGCATACTTTAACTATAATTTTGTCTAACTATATAAATAAATGTAGCTTTTAATAAACTTTTATCTTCACTATAAAATTATTTAGTGTATATAAAAGAGAAAATATGTAATTAAATAAATTATAAATATACATAATTAACAATATTAAAAGAAAAAAAAAATAATTTATTTAAAAAAATATTTATATTGAAATGTGAGATATGGAGTATAAAGTATATAATAAACAGAATATAAAACATAGACATAATAAAGACACAATTTTAGATTCCAATTTTGTTATACAAAATTTAAAAGCTATTTATTAATTGAATTTAATTTTACGCGCGACGCGTATCAAAGATATTATTTCTGTAATATGGCTGATATTTCTCCATGATTTTTCGCACACGTACGTCTGAAACAATAGTGGGGCATAATTTAAAATGGAAAAATGATATTCTACAGACACAGTAAGTCAACGTAAACCACGGAAAACATGGAACGTAATTTCGTGCGGTAAATCTGCAACGCTCGTAAATCGCTTTATGGAAACTCCACCCATCTGCGCGTGAGATCTCCACATCCTTAAAGACGCTCTGATATAAATGCTCATGCAATGCGGTTGATTCCCACTGTGCTATGCAGTTGGTTTCATCACGATTATCCTTAAATATGAATAGAATAAGAGAATGGATTTTATATAAAATATATAAAATAATAAATTTATAATCCGTATTTTTATAAATAAACGAGATTTATATATAGAATATATTTATAAAATGCATTCAAAATAATTTCTTTTTACTATAGATTGTGTGTGGGGAGGAAAGGGGGGGAGGGGTGTAAATTGGCTCATTTATCACGTGTTATTGATCTTTATATAATTAGCAACAAATTAATATTACAAGATAAAATGACAATAAGCAGCAATAAATTATATAATTCTATTTTGCACAATTTTATCCATTTATCTTCTAATACATTCTAAATTTTCGTTTTAAAACGAGTTATCAAAGAAAATCAATTCGTTAATAAGTCTGTGAGAATTGGGTTAATGAAATAATAATTGTTCCATAGAGAACCGCGACTGATTGAAAGGTACGCGCGCGCGAGAAATAAGCTGAGAATAAAATTTATCCTACGAGATGAACAAGGCGCGGTCCTTGTCTTGCCTGTGGAACGGTACAGCTGACGCATATAAAATTTCCATATTTGAGCTCGGCGAAAAGTGGCATTGCTTCGTTCTCAAAGGAGTGAAACGAGCGATAGCGAAACATTTGCAATTCCCGAGGATATTCGCGAGGAATATCCTACGGAACAGGCGACGGGCGTGATGCAACCCTATGAAATCCCAGTGTCTCGCTCGCGGATGTAAAATGCTGCGCAGCTGCACCTACTGCAGTTTTCGCGATTGTAATAATCATAAAAATCTGACTTCTATTGATATTCTCTCTCTCTCTTTCTCTTTTTCTTTTTTTCGTACATATATACATTGGAGGACGATTAATTGTGCACATTATGTTTAGTATATCTTTCGGCTTTAATCGCAATTCTATAATAAGATAAACTGAGTGACTTTCTTATCGGATTAGTAGATTGAACAAAGTATTTTTTATTATTTAATTAAAATATATTAAAAAAAAATTTAACGGCATAAATAGTATAATAATAATGTTATATATTTTTGAATTACTAAATGCGCGTATATAGAGATTAAAATCGTACAACCCTGGGGCAACAATCAACAATATATGTGTCTGTGTATACATCGAATTTTTTCATCATCCAAAATAGGTTTTAAAAACGTTGTTAATTATGTATTTTCTTATATCAACATTTACTCAGGTGAAAGCTAATAATGAGTCGCGCTTTATTAAGTGGACTTTCCACATGTGAAGTAATGCGTGATAATGAGAAGCTTTTCGCAAATGAATCGAGATTAGTATTACGCAAGCAGAACATGTAATGATTTGCATATATTATCTCAGACTATTAGACATTAAAATATCATCCACAGTTATCTTCATGGAAGTTCAAGTACTTAGGTCTAGAGTCTCATTATACGGTAACCGTATCTTCGTCTGTTGAAACGAGAAGTATGTTATCCGAGAGCTTGCGAGGACCGTTAATTAAGAGCACGGTAATAAGGGATATTAAGATTACATATGTCCCTCGGGACACTGACGGGCTTTGAGAAATGACTCTTAAGTTACTGGCCGGTTTTCTATGACACTTGATTGTTTATTATATTTTGCACAAACACAAACCTACAGAGATGTCAAAAAATTGTTACTCATGTAAGAAACAGTAGGCGCTACAATTATCTGTTTTCTAGTTTACCATAATAATTATGATTTTTGAATCTTACATGTATGCGTTGACATATGTGTATATATTCTACATTAAAAAATTTATATTTACATATTTCAATAGAAAAAGCATAAAATTTAAATAATTAATATTAATAGTATTAGAAAATGTCTTTATTTTTCTTTTTTTTTCTTTTTTAATTTTTATATTATATTATTATCAATTAATATAAAATTAAAAACAATTTATATATATGTATAAAAAATTTGTATAAAATTACTTTTTTGTATTTTTCATATGATTGTTACTTCTTGCATTTTCAGCGCTGGAAATGTCAATCATGACAGGCCAATCTTTGCAACTAAAATGTCAAAGTGTGCTTGGACAGGTTGAATAAATAAAGCTAAATCCAATGAATTAATGTAATGTACAGTAATTAATTGACCATGGCTACGAATTGCTACGATATCTATATATATATACACACACGATACTTTTTTTACATTAAACAGTGTTAACTATTTATTCAGTTAAAAAGTTAATCGAGCATTGTAAGTATCATTTATTTTTTACAGCGTATTATTGTTTTAATAAATTGCGGTGCATCGAAAATGTAAGTGGAACACATTTATCGAGAACTGGTACCTAATATTATGAAAGTAAAATGTAGCATGTCGATTAGTTTAATCACGATTAGTAAATAATATTTATTTCCTGAGAAAATAAAATAAATATTAAAGAAGAATACATAAATTTTTGTCTACACATAAATTAGATAGCAATATATATATTATTATCTTCCTTTTCGCTTTAAATTCGCTTCGAATTAAATCAGTTTTATTTCTGCTACAAAATAAGTCAACGAGATTATAAATATTAACTGTATTTGCAACTCGACAAATAATTTTTAATACAATTACTTTATGTAGATTAGTAAGTTTAAATCAATTGGATCTATTTCTCTCTTGCAAGTTACATTTTACAAGATAAAAAAAGTAGTAACAATAAGAATAAGAAACAGCTTTACATTTCTTCACTATCGCTCGGCATAAATAAAGATTACTTAATTCCGATTATAACAAATAATACTATTTCACACATAAAAATTATTATAATAAATTATGAACAAATATTTTTAAGCCAAAATACTTAAAATCTTTATCTACGTAATTAAATCTAAATATTATTGCAATAGTAAGTAATATGAATAACAAACTAAATTTACAATATGATTGAACTACGAGAGTTGCTTCTGAAAAGAGAATGCTTCGAGTATCTAAGAGGTAAACGCGTGCGGTTGAACACATTAACGGAGAACTCGATATTCAAGGGATTTTGTTTGTTTCCAACACCTCCTCGACGAACACAACGTTAATGCCTGCTAATGAGTCACTCCGGAATAGCATTTGTTTGGTAATTCTCGCAAGTACTAGAATTACAAGCTGTCGACAATTGTGTTCGTGATGCAGCCAATATTTGCCGCTGCTAAGTTTAATCCCAACTGATATTTTAAGATGGTGTGTTCCAATATTTCTCTTAATTATATCTTATAATATTTCTCTTAATTATTTCTTATATTTCTCTTAATTATATCTTATAATATTTCTCATAATTATTTCTTATAATTATTTCTTTAACTTTCTGATTTATCACTAATTTAATTTTTCTACTTGTCAATTTGTCATATATGACGCGTGTCTTATAGAAAGAAAATCTGGTAATAATCAACTGTCGATAGTAGAATAAAATTAGTATCTTCCTTTCAGAATAATAATTTAAAGCTTAAATTTTCTCTTCGTGACATTTAGTACGTTAAAAATAAGATTTTATTAATTATGTTGGATAGAATCTTACTTACAAATCAATTCTCAAATCAGAAAAAAGATATAGTAATAAAAAAAATTGTAAAAAATGAAAAGAAATATAGAAAATATAATTTTGTCTTGAAATTAAATCCTCTATCAACAAAAAAAAATTACATATAAAAATTTGACAACTAATTAATATAATTAATTTATAGTGTTGTTTGAATTGTATATTAATATAAATGAAATTAATAAAAAAACTTTCCTAAAACTGATAGCAGTGATAGAAGGAAGGAGAAAATATATCGCAATATAATATGCAATCAAACTTAATTTTCATGATGTCGATTTTGTGCGTCGACGACGAAATCGTATTTAAAAGTTGGTGAACTGAAAATTATTGCATTACCGCGTCTTAATTATGATTGCCGGCTCTACCATCTACTAAGGAATAAAACAGTGAGAGAGAGAGAAAACGAGTAGAGAGACCGGAGAGTCTCACAGCTCCGTTAATTAGCAAGGAAATAATTTCTCGGTCATTAACCAACCTGCCGCCGTTTCCCTGCAAAGAAGGTGCGAGACCGTGGATTATCTGCGAGAAGACAATGGGCGGGCACATTATTCACTCTGACACATGACGGTACAACGATACGACTATGATGGCAATCTCTCAAGGTGAAAAAATCGATTTCTCTTAATATAATTTCATTTACACGCACAGTATATTCGTTTATTGACACATTTAATAAACAGGAAAATGTTTTCCTCGTTCGAAGATGTTCTTTCTTAGCAAAAACAAAATATCATTAATTAATAAATCAAAACAAAAACAAGTTTTTCAAATTATTGCAGTAACTACAATATTATCAGAATATTTTATTACTTTATCCATCGCAATCTCTAATTTAATCATAATGATCAAAATTTTATAGAAATATTTTGATACACACCCTTGCATTAATTTATATTACAGTTGATATGTTTTAGTTGAATATTCCCGGCGGATAATTTTTGTCATATGCAAAACCTTGTATCAATTGTACCTAACTTCGATTACTTAGTCAATTTGACTAAACTTTGCAAATCCCAGAAGCGAGCAATTTCGAAAGAGTTTGAGAAAGAAGTTGCATTGGGACCGGCATACTTTTCTTCCTTTTTGCGAGAATTGTACCCTACAACTGCAGCAGCGGAAGGTTGAAGAAGAAGAGGAGATTACTGAATCCTGCTGATGTCTCCTCAAGAAATACATTTCAGGACATTTTTCATTTCTTAACCATTTATATTCATATTTGGTATATGCTGCACTATAATCAAATATTCACTTTTTTTAAATAACGACTGTTCGCTCTAAAGTAATTTAGCTTTTTGTTTAACTTCTCTTTGTATGTTTACTAACACGGTCCGGTTAAATTCCAATTTAAAAATACGAGGTTGAAAATTTGGAAAATAATTGAAAATAGTATTGAAAATTATTTTCCTATTGACTTTTTCACGAACAAATGACGTTACATCGAATCAATTGAGTGTCCGTATAAATACAATAATAGCAATCCTCTGCGTATTAATTGCTATCGGCTATTATCTTTGCAGCTGTTCTTATGCACATGTAATGGTCATTACTTGCAATGATTGTTAGCTGATGCAAATTTCTTTAAAAGCATAATGCGAGACAGATGTAATGTTAAAATATAGATTTAAATTTCCAATAATTATAGCTTGAAATTTTTAACGTCACATTTTACTTAAAACGGTATTCTTTATAAATTTACAGTTTAATAAAAAAAAAAATTGTTTCCAATAAATATTTGATACTAAATATAATTCTAATACAAATGGCACAATTTTGAGTAGTTGAAGTTGCAAAAATGTACTATTTTAAAATATTTTATCATATTATAGCTACGTAAGTATAATGCTAATAAGCTATGTATAATAAAGTTTTTTTATAATTACATAAAATAAAATACACACACACGTTATATATAAATTATATTACAAATTATATATTTGTCGCGATTTTTTTAAATAATAGACTATTATATATATCTTGTTTACATATATCTTCTTTTTATAATATTTAGAAGCTCTAAAAAATAATATCTTTTTAAAGAAATATTTCTATTGTTTTGTACAAAGTACGATACAAGAACCGAATAAACTACACTATCACCTGTTGCTGTTTTATTTCATTATTGTTATTTTATTCTAGCAGGAACTATGCGTATCGCGGCAAAATCATTTTTGAAAAGTTAGGTATTGTAGTCTATAAAATATGTTCGCGCAACGAAAACCAAAGTACCAATAATGACTTTATTGATGAATGTACAGTAGATAATTAAGCGATAAACGTAATAAATAGGTACATGTGATGTAAGATCGATCCGGCGATACAGCTTATTGCGCCGCGAGTGCGCGCAGTCACGCTCGTAAACGACCCGGCGCTCTTTCATTTATCGGGCGCGACACAATGTCCTTTGATTAAACCTAAAATATTTAATTAAGCAGCGTACGCGTGCTTGGTTCGTAATTTATAGTAATTGTATAAGGGACTTGAAGTTGCCGGTGATTAAACGCAGAATAGCTGGCTGCGCCGCATGCCAACTCCAGACATTGCGATGCGATAAACTGCAAGTCAGAACATTGCGGTCTCACAGCAAATCGATTATATTTGCTAGTGAATATCGGATTGCCTATGTTCGCGCAATTAATTTCGATTCGATGGCGGTTAGTATATCGCTTGGGGCTTGCGACCATCGGACCAGAATTGTTACTCTCGAACTAAATTCAACAATCGTGTAACAATTAGGGAGAAATAGATATGTTAAATTCACGGTTCTACATAGGGGAAAGTAGGGTAAAACCGGGTACTTTTTTGGATTTGTCTTTCTACATAAAATCAGAGAGCAAAAAAATTCTGCTGACCGTTAGTAGTCTTTAATGGACCTTGAACTATGAGAAAATAAGGCTAGTTACTGAAAAAAAATTTAATTACCAAGGATAACAGGATTTTTTGAAGAAGTCAAAATATCGGTTTTGTCCCACCAGTAGGGTAAAATCGGATACCCATTTGAAAGCATGTAAAATACCGAGCAATTACAATATTATTTTAATCAAAATGCAATACAAAATCTATTTTATAAACAAAAATAAAAAACTTTTAAAAAGCTTTTTTTTAGTAATTTCTTTTTCTGAGTAGCAGTCTCCATTTCCAATTACTTTTTATAGGGTGACAAAGTCAGGATGGCAGTTTTTTCTCTTTTCATTATGAGATGTATAAACACCCGGTTTTGCCCCAATATGAGAAAAATAACAAACACACAACGGTTGTATATTCCGGCAAAGTGACAATCAAAACTAATGCAACGTACTCTCTAATATGTACAGAATGCAATGCTGCTATAAATTAAGAATACGCTTCAAAAGATAACATCGTGTTCATATGCTTCGCGTGATATTGGTGTCAGGATGTCAATTCAACTTGCCCTTCAATGTCGAGGTTGTGACTTTCTCTTGCGCTTTCTCGCCAACATGACTCGATTCACAATCAAAACTAATGCAACATACTCTCTAATATGTACAGAATGCAATGCTGCATTTACCGAAACAGATGCTTTGTGTAGAAAAAGTCCACGACGACTTGATTGTTTCCCCGATATCGATCTTTTTGGCCCAAAAATTTTGGACTTCTTTTAAAAAAGAAATATCGTTTGCACGTGGGCACGGTTTATCTCAAAATAATGATGGCAATCTATAACTAATAACACGAGTTGGCCAAAGACAGTAGCATTTATCACGGAGAAACAGAGGTACCCGGTTTGACCTGCCTACCCGGTTTTACTCTACTAGAGAGAGAGAGAGAGAGAGAGAGAGAGAGAGAGAGAGAAAGAGAGAAATCCGCTTTAGCTCCAAATTTATTCCATCTCGTATATGTCATATTTTTTTAATTTTCTTCTGTCTGTCGCCAAGTAATAATTTGTCCATTAGCTAAATCGCAAGATATCGATTGCTTTTCCCTTTAATAGTAGTATCTATGTTCGATCAATGATGTGATCATTGAAAGAAAAGAACGGCAAAATTGGAATCTCTTAAATTGACAAAACATTTTATGAAATTCTTATTACACGGTCGAGATCAACTTTTAATAAATGAATAAATTTATGTTCCACGGTGGTAGTACATATATTCTAATCGTAATTGATTTTTTATCGCAAATGAAGTTCGAACCTCAAAATTAATTGCATTAACATTGATTAGTGCTATAGAAATGACCAAGTTTTTTTCCGTATCTACATTCTGATTATAAAATAATCATATAAACAGTAATTAATTATTATGTTTAAAGTTTGTTTATATTGTAATTGTTAATATAATTAAGCTAAATAATAGACCATTTATATTAATATTGAAAATCACACATACTTAATTATTTAAAAGTTTCTACAATTATATATTATATAACTAGCATTATCTAATAATAGCAGTTAATCATTAATCGAATATTAATTAAATGTTACTTCATTAAATAAATAAGGCAATTTTTCTAAAAATAATGCAATTATATCAGTCAATATTCTTATTAAATAGCAAAACCGTTTTTGACAATCATAGATTGTTGTCGAAAAACAGAAAATAATTGCGTCAGTAATAGCTATCGCATGTATCAAAAAGAGATAGCATAACAAAAAACCAATCTCTTTTGCATTTTTAGTTACAATTAGAAAAAAAGAATAAAAAATGTATCTTAATGTCAGGATAAAATTTAATTTACTTCGCTAAAAATGTAAGTTACTAACAAATTTATTTTGTTTTAATTAATCGCAAAACAGACAATTAAGAAATACATGTAATAAAATGCTTCGTGTTTGCAAGAATTAGTGCTGACATCAAAGCAATAATTCCTAATTATACGAAAGCAGTGATATTTTGTTTCAAATTCAACGCGCATTCAATTACGAAATCGGAATCGAATCAATTGCAACGACAGCGTTTTCTGTACTGTAAAAGATGCGCACATTTGAAATAAGCGAATTAAAACATAGTTTTAAAATCTTTTAAAATTTGAGAATAAGAGAGATGAAAAGTATTATCATGTTGATATTTATCTTTTTAATCTTCTCAATTTTAATAATTATTTTTTTTTAGTTTAATATATAGGTATATAAAATATTGAAACAACTTGCCTCTCTCTTGATAATACATTCGTATGTATGCATATGTATATTATACATGTCATAAAATATAAAAATATAGTTTGTGATTGTAATGTATAACGAAAAAAATTGAGATATTAATTTTTCGTTGAATTGTGTTTTAACCAATATGCAAATTTTTTGTTTCAGCAAGAGATAATAATGCTGCATCATTTAATTTTGGGTAGATTATTTCAATTTCCTCTAACAACAAGTTAATTAGTTATAAATGTTTTTAAAATTAAATATTAAAGAATTGCTGAAAAATGCCATTCTATTTCTTATGTCTTTCTAAGAAAAAGAGATTGGCATTAAATTAATTATATAATTTGTAGCAAATATGAAACATTTGTTCATGAAATACAAAAAAATTGAGATTACATGTAACATTTTGTGAAATCAAAATAGCGCTATACCAAAGCCTTTCCACAAATGCACGTTATCAAGTTTACACTACAATTTTCTGGCGTGATGACATCGGGATTGACTCCAATCACCGCAAACAAGCAAAGTTATCGGCAGCCATGCAATCGCGAAGTCCGGTTGCGAGCATATAATAACGTTTTCTTTCAATTTATTCCTATCAGCGTCCAATAACCGACATTGTTGCAATGGCGCGAGCCTGAGGGCAGCAATCCAGGCTTGCCGACGCGTTCATAAAACAATTTGCGAACCTCTCCACGGCTCGTTGGCTCCTTCCCAGACTTCCTTTCGTCACCATGCATCCATTCTCGCAACTTCTTTCCCGTAACTTCTACCCCACATCCTTTAAAACCCCGGAATAACCCCTCAATCCATTTCCCCCCCGTTTGCGTATCCTTTGAGAAAAGAGTTTTCTCATCGCGAGATTAATCGTTGGCCGAGCTCGTCTACTAGCAGGATGATGAAGATCAGTCGATTTTCCTTTGAGACCAAAGGCCGACCTAAGGAATCAGCTGAGCGTAACGAGCTACTTCCGTCTTGCAGTCTATCTTGTTGCGAAACGTGAAACTAAAACGCGACACGCCACGCCGATGTATGGGACTTGGGGCGTTTTATTCTATAGAATAATTCGTTCGACCGAGCATGGAACAATTCGATACAGCTGAATAGGCAATTTGATTTTGTATCTGCTAGTACCCGCGATTCTGATGAGTTTAAATGAGATTAGTTTGGTCTGTCTGTATCGAAATACAATTTCCAATTTAATCTATGGAAAGACTATATCTCGCTATGGACTAATCTTTTGAATATTATTAAATATTTATAGAAATGTTAGAATAGTCAATTTTATTAATTTTTATTTTATCCCATGCATCCATTCTCGCAACTTCTTTCCCGTAACTTCTACCCCACATCCTTTAAAACCCCGGAATAACCCCTCAATCCATTTCCCCCCCGTTTGCGTATCCTTTGAGAAAAGAGTTTTCTCATCGCGAGATTAATCGTTGGCCGAGCTCGTCTACTAGCAGGATGATGAAGATCAGTCGATTTTCCTTTGAGACCAAAGGCCGACCTAAGGAATCAGCTGAGCGTAACGAGCTACTTCCGTCTTGCAGTCTATCTTGTTGCGAAACGTGAAACTAAAACGCGACACGCCACGCCGATGTATGGGACTTGGGGCGTTTTATTCTATAGAATAATTCGTTCGACCGAGCATGGAACAATTCGATACAGCTGAATAGGCAATTTGATTTTGTATCTGCTAGTACCCGCGATTCTGATGAGTTTAAATGAGATTAGTTTGGTCTGTCTGTATCAAAATACAATTTCCAATTTAATCTATGGAAAAACTATATCTCGCTATAGACTAATCTCTTGAATATTATTAAATATTTATAGAAATGTTAGAATAGTCAATTTTATTAATTTTTATTTTATCACATTTTCTAGTTCTTATTTTAAGATAATAAATTATTACGTAATTTCATATTATGTAACGTATACTTTCGTTAAAAATAGATTCGATCAAAACACACTATTGATTCACAAAATATTAATTTTGATTAAGATATTAATCAAAATTAATATTGATTAAGAGATTAGTTTGGTCTGTCTGTATCGAAATTTCCAATTTATTCTATGGAAAGACTATATCTCGCTATGGACTAATCTCTTGAATATTATTAAATATTTATAGAAATGTTAGAATAGTCAATTTTATTAATTTTAATTTTATCACATTTTCTAGTTCTTATTTTAAGATAATAAATTATTACGTAATGTCATATTATGTAACGTATACTTTCGTTAAAAATAGATTCGATCAAAACACACTATTGATTCACAAATTATTGATTTTGATTAAGATATTATATAAAGCTGCTAGAAAAATAAATTTCTTTCTGAACAGCAACTTAAAAAAAAAAAATTGTTTATCGCTATTAGACAGAGATAGAAGTTGCACAATTTTGACAGTTGAAGGATTCGTTCAATCATATTCCGTCGGATTGTCGATACTATCGTGATAACAAGGCCACACATTCGAAAGCTAAACATTGCGGATACGAGCTCTCATAACTGACAGCCGTTGAAAAGGCGCGTGATAATATGCCGTGAAAATTTATGACAGAAAGCTTTTATACACGGTTCCTCGATTCTCGCTTTTCTCGCGGCTTTTCTCCACCCTATAATAATCCCATTTACATCTTTCGCCGCTCTCGAAAACTTCGCCGAAGGCGATGCTATCGCGGAGTTTGTCATTTGCAATCGCGGCTTTTGTTTGACCATAAACGCCCTTTTTGTCCTTAATGTATATACAATTATATTTAATAACTGTACCTTTTGCTTTATCTTTTATATTCGTTATTCTTCATATTTCAATTAATTCCTGTGTCAAAATAATTGAAAATAATTATATTAATTAACGTTTTTAAAAATGATAAAATCTTCTTTGTGAAACTTGTAAAACAAGTTATTAAAATATATGATTTTCAAATTGTATTGAAATTATCAAATTAAAAATATTATTATAATAACAAAGTTAAAAGTCATTAGCGGCAAAACAATTTTGGTTCATAAATATTCTCAAAGCAGAGAAGATATTCTCAAAGAAATAAAACCAAATAAAAATTAAATATTTCAAGATTATGTGAAAAGAAATCCATCAAATAATAGGCAATAATATGTCGCACTTTTCTAAGAGAATTAATATTAACTAAATATTTATTATTCATTATCAAAGAAGATTTATACATATCGAATCTAAACTCGACTTCCAGTTTGAAGGGTTATTTCCGTATCTGACTATTGCAGATTTCGATACGACTACGGTGTGCGATACACGGACGTAACAAGTTCGAGTTATAACGCCGTATGCGCGGATGCTATTACGGAAGTTTATCGTCTAATATAGGTATACCTCTTCTACCGATCGATATACGCCTCGCACCATTTCATCTCGCATCTACGCATTACTAGGATGAAGTATTATATCATCTATACAAACGTCGATGAGCACCAAATATATCGCGTACGTTTCTATAGAGTAAAAACCTTCGATGATATTTGATGATCACAGATGAAAATCAATTAATTTTTAGAAATATGATATAAAAATAGCGTATAGAATACATAAAATATCGTTAAACAAAAAAGATTACAAAATCTTTAAATCTAAAACTTGGCAAAACTAAAAATGTAAATATTTATATATATTATAAAAAAGCAATTGCATAATTATAGCTAATATAGATAACTGTTAACGATAATTAGATAATTAAAAGTCTCAACATTAAAGACCAGAAATATATTTTATAAAATAGCTTATAAAGTTTAAAAATACAAAAAAAGTAAATTAGCAAAATTATATATGCAATAATGATATAACCATTATATGTATATTCGAACCACAGAATAGTTGGTCATGTAATATATGCAATGTAATAGTGCAAAATATCACATCGTTGACATTAATATAATACCGGCCAATTTTACTAATTCTTTTACTTCGCTAAGTATGTAGAATTGAAATGTTTAACATACATACGTACATATTCGCGCAGCAAAGTTTTGGCTCAAATAGTGGTTGAAACTGCGAAGTGCTTACCTGCAAATAAAAACGATAAAAATTATTAGATTAATTAATTTGCATTTTTTTAAATAAATTGTATTAAAATTTTTGTACAAAACGTGCATCACAAAAATTGCGTATTTTATTTAAAAATCGTAAATATTATATTATAAGCGTATTATATTAATAAAACAATTTTATTATACATTTTCATTTTCTTGAATATAACTTAAAAATAAAATTTTGAAAATCACATTAAAAAATATAACAAAAAATATAATACGTTACATATGTAAAAAGAGACAAAATATTTAATCACATTTTTAAAGGCAATAATTTAAAATCGCTGAAACAAGATAGTCAAAAGCGATTTCGCAACTTTGTCGTCATGTTTTACATCGAATATTTGCGAATATACATATCATGTCGATGTGATGTGCGACATTCTTCATTGCGCTTCTCTTGTGGAAATATTAGTCGTTTTGCAGATTGGAACAAAAGGCGGCAATATCGTTGCGGTTTATATCCATCGTTTCGCACGCTATCGACATTGGCAGTAATATTCACCTAATATGGATATTATGAACGCAATAACTGTACAGAACGATCAAATTTGTTACGAGTTTGGCGCGCATTAAATCACATATTAAATCGTGCGTGTCTGCCACACGCATGATGTAGCATGGCGAGGAAAGGTGGATGATACGAATATATTGCGTTGTTGATAACAACGGCACACTTAATGCCATACATGTGAGGACACATTTCGCAGCGAAGCGTATCGATGACGAGGATTTCTCAAAGACAATGACTGGCTGGTCGCAGAGATATGCCATATCACAAACTGAATTTGTACCGCACATATTAGCGTGCGGTAAAATAGAGAATATAATGAGAGAGATGCGAATGGCCGATAACATAAAATGCACACGATATTTATGTTTTATACCGCATATTTTTAATTACATATTCTCGGTTTTTTCTGTATGAGAAACGCAGGCGCTTTTAAAGCAAAACCGAGAAAGATAGAATAGAAAAATACTATTTCTTTTTTCTGAAGTGAAAATATTTTTATTGCTATACTCATAATTTATTTTATATTCAATACAATTTAATTTTTCATTTAATTATGAGTAAAAATTGTAATTTTTGTTGTTTAAGAATTGATTTATAAAGCAATATCTATGTATGTGTGATGCATACATAAAATAATAATCGAAATTAATAGAGGAATATTATTTATTATTTAATTACTTATTTTATTGTTTATTTATTTTTTTAATTATTTATTTTATTATATAAGATATAATTATAAACTCTCGACCTTTTTTTCTCTCATATATCAATATATATATAATGACTTCAAACAATTCAACTATACAGATTTGTATTATAGAAGTTAAATGTTCGAAAGAGTTTCAAACTTTACAATATCTTGGAAAGAAAGAAAAAGAAAAAAAAAGAGAAACAAGTTTCTTAAGAAAATAAAAATGGGTTTTTTTACAAAAGATGTGTATAATCAATAGTTTAATTAAAAAATAATATCAGAAACTGTTTAGCTGCGTTTCCGCTGTGTTTCTCTACTGGCAATTTTCTGCAAGAATAAACTGCACGAAAAATAATAATTCAAGATTTTCTCGGAAAAGATTAAGATAAAAAAATTGAAGATAATTACATGCACGTAAGAATTTTCAGTAAAACTCAATCCTTTGCTTTCGTTGCTTTATATTTATAAAACAATTTCTCTTTTATATGTATCATACCATATAATACTTCTCAAGCCATTTTTCTAATATAATTAATAATAATCCTCTTTTTTTTCTGCACAATAATTTCAAATTTCTTAATTTTTTATATAATTTTTTATCTTTCTCTCTCTCTCTCTCTCTTTCTAACAATTGTTTCATTTTACGAAATAATTATAATTTATATCGATGTTTGAATGTTGTGTGTGTATATGTTTACAGCCTTTTTCAAATAAAATTAGTTTTAAGTAAAATATAATCTTCCGATTTCGAGTATCTAAATCTGTTTGCGAAATTAGCTGGCTTGATATTCGTTAAGGATTACGGCTTCGTTAGCGCGACCTTTTACCTCGCGCTCTAAACTTCGATCGAGTTATTAACGGAGGCAGGGGGATCGGAATATAACCGACCTATAATCACTTTCGTGGCAGACTTTAAGCTTTCAGACACGATCGCCTGTTATCCCGTCAATTTAACCCGTCTCACGACGTGATTCTGGACGTCTCGCGGCTGGAATCCTTCGCTCTTCTTCTCTCCGCTTTTTCGCATTCGATCGTGATATCCGGCCGAGAGAAGAGAAGAGACATTGTGCCCGTCATGAGCGGATAATCCGCGTCCGAGATCGACTTTAAACGCCTTACGTAAAACATGGAAGTAATCCTTCAAACGACATCGAACGTGTTCTCGAGTTTTATTTTATTGTGCCGATTTTTTTTTTATGCTAAAAACTTGCGTTTATTAAATATTAAAACTGATGGATGGCGTCTTCTAAAGTTTTTCCAGAGAAAGAATATAGAGTAGTATTTTGTGCCATAAGTAAACAAGATATCGACAATGTATTGGTCTTAAGAAGATTATTATACAAGAAATAATACTCAATTTTTTTTAATTACATATTTCTAAATTGGTTTCTTCACAAAATGATCTAAATCTGAGTGAGAAGACGCTTTTATTTCTTTTGTATAAAATTGATCAATTGAATAAACTATCGAGAAAGATCCGTCGCGGCAATCTCGCAACATCCATCAGACGGACGCGTTCTCGCAATATAATACAGCAACCGGACGCTGGCGCAAAGAATTACGGCCAGTAATCCAGATTAATCCGGAGCAATTCTTTTTATCGGCAACAGCATTTTTCCTCGACCAACTGAATCGTTGCACGGCGGCGACGGCGTCGGCGGCGTAGCTGCGCTTCGCTCGCCGATGCATTCGCTGCAGCTTAGGCGAGATATATGGAGCCGCGTGTGGGTGGTTCACGTACCGTCGTATACTATAGTAAGCGAATCGGCGCGAGAACCGGACCCAGATAATATAATATGCAGCCCGGACCGACGTGCGCGCACACTCTCGCCCACCGAGACGCGGCGTATTCGAGTGCGAGTGCGCGCAAACGGCAATAGATCTGTCGAGACTGTACGAATTTCGGTCTGGAATACGAATCAAGATAGCCACCGTTACGCCGACCGGATGAAACGATGCCGCGACGGGATCTACGGTGGTTTTTACGCCGAAAGCAAATGCATAGAAATTTTATTGCTGGATACATCGAAAAGACATGAGATCACTCGACAATTTCGTAATTTTATGATATAAAATAAGTATATGTTTTCTGTAATTTATTTTTGTAAATATTTTGATATATATTTAAAAAGAGAGGCGCGTATAATAAGAGAAAGAGAGAGAGAGAGAGAGAGAGAGAACTGTCATTGCTGCAATAGTCATTAGAAAGTAATTGTGATAATTCATTAGATGTTCTCTTTGAAGCAGATATATTAATCATTCGAGAAATACACAAGATATATACAAGATGTATGCAATATATATAAAGAAGAGAAATTAGAATTGAAGAAAGCAGAGTTTGTTAATTTTCTCCTCGTTCGACCTTAATCTTATTTCGCATATGACATCACTGAATCCGGAACCGCTTGGGACGTGTATATTAAGAAATGTGAAAGTGTATGGCGGAATGCGGATATGTCTGTGCTATGAAGTATCCAATACAACAAGTATCTTTTATCATAGAAATTCGACATTGTAAGTATTGAACTAACACTGCATGATAGCCTTCAAACTTTAGAAAAGTAGTTGTGTACTTAATCAGTCACTTGACGCAGATTTGTATGTATGAAGATGTTACAAATAAATGACTATACTTTCTCTCTCGAAAGTAATATTATCTTAGAACACTTCCTAGAAACGAGCAAACAAAATGATCTTCTTAGAAGCTTATGATATATTTTTAATATAAAAAGTAATAACACATAATTAACAAAATAATAATATGAAGAAAAAGCATATTTTATTTTAATCTACTTTAATGTAATAATTTCCAGTGCAAAATTGATGCATTAATTTCTCGTACTATTTTCCGCCTTTATCAAGTAAAGAAAGGAAGTTTTTTTCACATTCTCCCTTTCTCAGACAGAAAGTTCAGATGGCACGGCGACACGCGACCAAAGAGAGACACCAATTTTCGCGCACCAATTCCCAAGGCGTTACATTTTTTAATTAAATAGCGTCGTCGAGCGACAATCGGACGCGATAACGAGTCCGCGCTCGATCCACTGTCTCCACTTTCGTCTTTCCCGATTCATCAGAAATTCCGATCTCACCGGAAGTTCAAAGTTTCTTCGCAGATAGCATCGCGAGAGTTACGGCTCAATCTCCGAGAGTAGAAGGGTCGCCGTCGTCGTCGTCGTCGTCGACGCCGACGACGACACATCCGGGCCGTGAGAGAAAGTCCTCGCGCTGGTAAGATAACGGATGAAGGCGAGATAGTTGTGTTTGCCGACTGTAAACCGACTGACTTCCGGCACTTCCGAATAAGCGGCCGTGTAAACACGGCGACATGACAGGTGCGCGACATCGCCGAGTTTGCAGGTAGACATCGACGAGTGTGCTTTTCGCACGCACGTGCGAGAACGGCGACTGAAGTGGAGAAACGAAGGTGGATCTAACGTAAATTACAAGACACGTGAAGGCGCAAAGTCCCTAGAGTAATACGAGGGAAGTTTGATGTGTCTATTTCACGAGCAATTATTCTGTGAAGACATTTCGTTACAGACTACGAATGACGTTGTCGCAATACCATCAATTTCTGATAATCGTGAGATATTTTTATTTTGAATATTACCCTTATTAATGGAAAATAAAAAGCGTTATTGAATTGAATCAAATAATTTCTATATTCTTTATACGGAGATAAAACACACACACACACACATGTACATTTATATTTAATATATATTAACTTAAAAAATTCTTTTCTTCTCTTAAACCGGTGATATATAATATAATTTATATCGACATGTAAATTTAATTGATAAATGCTTTTGTTTTATTGTCTAAAAATAAAAGTTCTTATTCTTGCATATATGTAACCTTTTGAAACTACATTAAAATAGCACATAAATTCAACACATTTCTCGCTTTTTATAGAATCATACGAACAGTTGCAGTATATATATGATGAGACAGGAAAAGAAGACACAAAGGTTCGTAAAACGAGTCGCTCGCCTTTTCTGTGCAAAGAACTATTTCATGAGAGCGTTTTAACACTGGATATATTTCTAAGCGTGAAATTCAGCGACAAACTACAATATATGAGAATAAGAGAAAATATCGAAAAGTCGTTGTAAGACATAATGCAACATAAATTGATTAATATTTATAGATAAAATAGCAGCTCACATATTCATGGTACAAAGACAATGAGATATTCATGTTTTACTTGGGCCACGTCGGGGGCATTCCTCTATTATCTCCGAATGAGAAGAATAGACTATATTCTTTCTATGTACATACGTTTCGCTTAATTTACCATGTTGGTGTTCTATATTTGTTTTACTGATGATTAAAATTATCTCTTGTCGGAAATAAAACTACGCGAAATTTCTATTCGGGGAAATTATGTCAGTTTTATAACAATTTTAACTGTCTCATGATTTACAAAAAAAAAATGTATATACAACGGTATAATCTTATACTGTTGAATGATATTCTGCATCACACGTTAATTGGTTAAAAGAGATTTTCTAAGAAAATAATTTTTTTATATAATATAGTGAAATTTTGGAAGTGATAGTAAATGTGGAAGTAATAAATAAAGTCGCCGACGCTAATGCTCTTTCTGTATCGGAATAAAACTTTTTTTTTTAAATTCGTGCACTTTTGTCTTTATTGTCGAATTCGCGTCTAGAATACTTTGGATGTTTTTATCTCTAATATAATAGCAATCTGATTTGTTTCAGAATGTTTTATAAAAAATTTCGTATTTTGGTCTCCCCGTATTATCATCAATCCAAAAAACTGCTGGTATCGTTTCATAGCGGATATACGATAACACGTACTAAAAATAACCTATATATAGAAGCTAAATTAAACGACACGAGTATCACGTTCTACATATAATACATAACACGTAATCCGAATAAAACTCTTCAAAATTTTCGAGTAACATTTAAACTGCATTTGCAGACAGCCACGGAATCAGCTTGTCGTTTACGTTTCCGCTTCGCCAGACGGCTCGCACGAGACTGTCGAAAATCGTCGAGGGTAAATATTTGAAGTGTTCGCTGTGCCGGGCTAAAATTTCGAGAGCGGCTTAAAGAGAAGGGTCGGGCTGCCTCTTTGCAAGGCTCGTTAATTATTTCGTGCGAGTTCTGAAGTCACCTAGAGATGCCTACTCCGCGGTGAGCTCAGTGGGTGAGTTTTGGTCGAATTATAAGATAGTAGAAATATTAAAACTTTAAAAATATGATTAAATAAAATAAACTATAATCAACATATAAGAGAAATAAAGAAAAATAGAGAAATAGTAATATATATATTTCAAAATAATAAACATAATTTGTTAAAAAATATAAAGAAATATAATTTTTAAAGCATACATTTTACGAGTAAGAAAAACAAAGTTTAATGCAAAATCACGAAGAGTTCTAGAATCGATATAAATTACTCAAAATGCCAGAGGATATAAAAAGCAATATTTTTTAGTACGCTCCCCTATAATAACCGACTATGTTCTCACTTTATAAATGTAAGGCTATTTTGGTTTTAGATGCTTTCTGCATCGTACATTGACAATGCCAAGAGAATAATTCTTCATTTTAGCCGTCGTTGTACAATGTTATCACGTCACACCGGGGATTAATAAATCTTTCCGCAAGTTTCGCATATATCATCGACATATATTAGACATACTTAGACAAGACACCAAAGGATCGATGAGTTGCGGAAAATTGCGTTATAGGCTAGGTCGAAAGGCTGATATCTCGTGGGAGCAAACTCAGCGGGTCCGAGCTATTTTTCCTTCCATAGCTTGAACTGGCGTTATCCTGACGTCGACCCCTTGCCCCCATCGTCGCATCGATCTATATCCACTCCCTACTCTGTGCTTCTTGCTGCCCTTGCATCCCGAATCTTTCTCCTAATTCCCACTTGTCCGCTCATTGTTCCTCACTTCGACACCGGGAACGTGAAAAATTGCAGCGGCAGCTTAGCAAGATGAAGAATATTCCAAGTTTTTTCATAACGCGCCCTTATACGTCCCTTGCAGAACGTACATATATCTCGCAGACGGAGTGAGATGGTCGGAACCGATCTATCTTAATTAAAACTAAATAATTTCTTGTAATTAAATTGCACTTTTAACTTAGGCAAGACAGTAATCCTTTCATAAAAAGGAAAGAGAAAATAAAGTATAATATTGGAATTGCAAATTTAAGACGATAAATATCGCTGCAAGACAGACAATTAATTTCAGTTGTGGGACTCAAAAATGGAAGAAATAAAATATTATGAACTTCCCGGAGATAAAATTGACTTATGTAATTATATAAGATCATATATATACATATATAATTAAATCCACAAAAATTGGCGTGATTGTATAGAGAAAAAAAAGTTGTTAACTTGACTAAATCCATTCAACTAATTCCATTCTTTTAATTAAAATATTTAAGTACTTAAGTTAAATACGGTATATTAAATCTAACATGACGTATATTTGACTTAAATATTTTAATATTTTAATTAAAAAAATAGTAATTAGTTGAACAAATTTAGTCAAGTTAACAACTTTTTTCTCTCAGTGATATGCGCATATGCAATCGTGTCAAATTTCGGATATAATTAAGGTCATATATGGCCATATATGACCTTATGTCTATTTTTTCTCGGGCTGAGACAATTATATTGTATATTTGTTCTTCTTTAAACTAAAGGAAAGTTGGTAGTATTATTACTAGTGCCAATATGTCAATATGTAAAGAAAAAAACATTTCTTGTACATATTTTATATATATAAATAATGAAAGAAGATGAGTTTATAAAAAATACTGCTAAAACTAATTTTTTGAGACTAAATTACGCGGTTGTTAATTGCTACGCGTTATCTCATCCTGTATAATTATTCTATTAATATTATAAAAAATGATTAATGCAATTTTGTTCTCTTGAGCGATCAATAAATGCCATTATCATAGTAATTTCATAAAGCAATACAATAAAAAGACAGTAAAAATTAATAAGCAATTAATATTTCTCTCTTGAATCAAAGGCGTAATTTTTATGGTAACTTAATTACATTTCTCTCTACTCGATCTTCGCGTTTCTCATTGTCATATCTGGCTGTATACAGGCGACGGAGCAATGCGTTTCAAATTACTTCAGCACTAGTTGGATCGACCGCAAAAACCTTAAAATTTAATCGCGTCGTGTTCGGAGAGCATGGCGTGTACTTTATATAAACGGACATGCTCTTACAACTTGGACTACCTCTTTACAATCCGTGAGCTTTCGCAATATGACAAAGGATGATTTCAACGGGAATGAAAACTGATTTCCTTCGTTTCTATAACTATTTTACTCAACGCGCATTCCAAACATTGAAGAAGAGAACCGTTCTTCGACGTACGGGCAAGCCGCTTAATCGGCTCGATGGTTATTCCATCGCCGACTCGTCGCAATCGATTATCGAAGAATTCCTCGCGCGACCACGGTTTAACCAGAGAAGTAAGTGGAGGAGAACGGATCTTTCTGAGAAACGGCATGAGAAAGACAACTTGATCAAATCAGAAGAATTATCCTCTCGTCTCATGCTGATTGTAAAACCAAATCGTGGAGCTTCTTCCATTTCGAGAGAATTCTTAAAGAACGCGCTCGATCGAATCAGTAATTGCATTACTCAATTTTTCTCTGGATACTAGTAAATCTATTTTCTTAAATCCCAGATAATTATAAATACCATAAAAAGACGCTAATTGATCAGCAAAGAATATAAGCGGAGATATTTGTAAAATTGATAACTCCTAAATATAATTATAAGGTTTTATTATTTTAATTTAAAATCTCTCTAATCAGACTCATTTTTAAATTACTAAAGTTAAAGCAGAGCACAGCCTATTGATAAAAAAAAACAAAATTGTGGGAAATCTCTTGATATATAAAATATTATATATATTATATATATTATATTAATTTAAATTAATTTAAAACATTTTTACATGTGTGCTTGATTAGAATATAATAAATATTTTAGGATATTGCTTGCTTGATAGAGCTGTGATTATAATGACATATATAACGTGTTTTTCAAGCTATTGAATGACATGTTTAATATCTTAACAAACCCCTCAAAATTGTACGATATAAAGATTGCTAAAATATTAATATTGATTTATTCTGATGCAATTAATCTTTTTCAATATATAATATTATTAGAGGATAACACGCGTAATATAACACAGTAATATATATATATATATATAAAATATTCTTTTCTATTTTTAAAATGAAAACTAATCTCGACACACGTAGAATATAACATATGTGAGGCGAATTACAATTATAGATCCTCAAGAGACTTAATAGACATACGGTGTTGTATTCGGAGAGGAAATGGATTGTTTTTAGAAGTGCGGAGAGGAATGTCCGTATCTCTCACGTAATCAGCCCTGTGACTGAAAAAGCTTCTTGGGCGAGGTGGAGGGAGCTGCAGGGTGATGAGGTCACGTTGTACCTCGGGTCTGGTTCACGTGCTGCATATCAAGGATCTCGAGCATCTATATCTTCGCGTTGCAGGAATACTGTCTTTCGCACATCCATGTTTCTTTATATGTCTACTATAAATTTTGCGGTATAATTTTGCACGCTATTGTTAAATACCATTGCTTGAGCATTGTAAGTGCTTCCGAGTTGCAACAAATCCTGGTTATTTTCCCACGCGCATAGTAATTATCTTCCGTTTTCCGGGAATATTTTCGTACATCTTAATGTTGGTTTTTAAAAAAGAGACGTAACAAGAAGAGATAGCAATTATAATTAGACTAGCAATTAGATTTTAATAGATAAATTAGATTGATGAAAAGGCATCAAAATAAAGTTGCTTTCCGACAAGTCAGTGTATTGAATTGTTCAAGCAAACTAGCTGGATTTGCATAGGTTTTCGTTAGATGAGCATAGCTGAAATGAGAAGATCGTAGTGGATGTAAATCGGCGTCGAGAGACTTGAGATGATATAAATATGCCCAGCCGCTTCAAGATACGGTAGCTAACTTGTTGAATAGCGGAAACTGCGGTTAGGCTTATATGGAACAATGCGGCTTAATTGAAAGCCGTATCCCTCGTACGCGCGCATCTCGGGACTGGTTCCTTCCAAGCCATCCTCCGTATTTCCTCGTGTGTGCAACCTCTTCCTAGGGGAGCCTAAAATTTATGCGATTCCGACGGTGCGATATACGTGCGACCACGCGAAGGGTCAAGTGATTTGTGAGACTTCTTCGGAGCCCTGCGCCGTACCGCGAAGGCATTAAGACATATTTCCGTTGTCCCAACCTGGGAAAAGTGTTTTAAAATTGCACGAGTCACTTAAGCATGTTGGAGGATTTACATCGACTCCCCCTCTGGAATTTCGCTTAAAGTACGCTGTATCTTTCTCTTTTTTTTTTGCACGTTGCGGTTAAAAAGGTTCTAAGGCTCGAAAACTAACTCTATGAAATAGAACATGCGTCCGCATAGAAATTATTAATATCAAAATTGACTGCAGGATAAACAGGGGTGCAACGAAAAAAAGTCGCAAGAGAATAGCGACGTAAAAGTAAAAATAGTGGTATGCTTAAAACGTAAGTATAAAATTAGTAAAAATAGATAAAAATATTTCCATTTCTATTTTATAATTTTTTATAGCTTTTATACAAGATTAAATTTAACACAAAATTTCAGATTATTATTTATATTTTTTAAATAATATGCTATTTTAAAACGCGCGTGCAAATATTATATACATTTATACATTAAAATTATATAAACATAAAAAAAATATTTTATTAACTACATACAAAATTTTAATTTTATTAGAACACAACTTTGCATTTACTTATTCTTTATAGTTTATTGCAATTTTACTATGCAAAAGCGTACCGTGCATTATGCTAATCGTACGTTCAATTGTCGCGCAGTACAAGGTATCCTAATCGAAAACATTCCCCAAACACAGCCGGTTTATTACGTTCTCATTAATTTAATTAATTGACTTACGCCACGGCGTCAAGTGCACATTAATTAATGAACGCGCGTAATTAATCAAAGTCGTTATTGCGGTTTATGCGACAAACGATATTGGACGTCTAAAAACATAAGCCATATATCATGGATGGCAAATGAATGTTGCATAAAACAAGAGAAACGTTACGTTCCGGGAAAACAAGTCGCGGTAATTAAAAATGTTATAACTCTGAAGTAGCTTTTATGCAGAGCATTCCGAAACACGACAAACTTTTAATATATTTTTTAGATCTAAAGCGGCTTTATTATATTTGTACAGTTTTTATAACCATTAGTTATTATTAACACAGCATATGCTTTTTTATATAAAACGTTCTTTTCGTAAAAAAAACATGCATAAAAATTAATATGTATCTTAATAATTACATACAGATTAAAACCTATGGATGTGTTCTGATAAAATAATATGCATTAAACATTATTTTATTAGCTCACCAGAGAGTTTTATAAGTTTATCAGTAAAATTTTGGAATACTCTAGAATAATTTTATTTGAGTACAATAGTTTTTTATTTTTTACGTATTTTTACTTTCACGAATATATCACCAACTTTGTGATATATTATTCAGCATACGCAATATATTAGATTAAAGAATGCCACACAAAAATATGTCAGAGATTTATAAAACGTTATAATTTGTATTTAATGATTTATATACACACATACATACACTGACACACACACACATACTCAAAATTTTACATGCCAAAGAAAAAATTTAGACTTTATCAACCATCAATATTGCACTTTGAAGTAATGTTGTACGTTAAATTTCAATTAACTCAAATATCAATTAATTTGTGTATATATTCAGGAACTATGTACGTGTGAGTTTAATTTATTATTACAAGCAAACATGCGCGAGATCAAATACGAAATTGAATTGACAATGAGTGGGAAAACAGCGTCGAGCCATCTGGAGCAAAAAAATTTCTCTCTCTCTCTCTCTTTCTCTCTCTATTGTTTTTTAAAGAATATATAATAAATTCCTCAAACTGTCATTTATAAGGCAAGAAAGTTCTATATTTTTATCATTTTAATTGTTTGTAAGGCAAGAAATTTATATATTCTGTCATTTTAATAATTAAAAATAAAAACATATAACATGAAGACAAGAATAAAGAAAAGTAAACCAAAAAAAATAAAATAAAATATTTTTCATTTTTGCAGTGTGTAATACTTCGTAATATGAAATTCTTACATGATAAATGCATATAATATTTTCAAATAATTAATGTTCCCTTAAAAAGATTTGCAGAATGGAAGTAATAATTTTTCGAAAATCTATAGTTAAGTGTCTAATTAAGCTACTTCGTATTATTTATGTCGTGTAATACAACTCATTTTATATCTTCTGCGCTAAAAAAAATGCACAATAAATAATTCTTTCCATTTATTATAATATTTGCTATTTTAACATATTTTTATTTGTAAATTGGTAAATAAACAATTAATTTGTAAGTTAATTTACAAGCTAATTTACGCTTTTGTACGCATTTAATAATTCATGATACATCGATCCATAACGAGCAAAAAAAGCTTTTGTCAGGAAAATAACTGTTCTTGCTGTTTCAGTTCATCTGCATTATATATTAAAGTAATACGCCATGGGTTCGTCATCGACCGGCTAATTTACGTTTTATATAACTTTCATCAAGAACCCTTGTGTATGCGGAGAAGAAACATGACCTGCTAAAACGCGCTTCGGTTCACCCTCGTTTTGCGGTTTTTAGAAACATCAGGCTACCCCTTTAGGCAAGTTTTTCCGCAAAGAAAAAAACATTTACTACCGGTAGCCATATTACCTCAGTGTCCTTCTGCCCTTTTCATTCATCTCCCTATGGTTCCTCTCGACGTTCACAAGCTACTCATTTCGCAGTACGAAGAGCGAGATGTTGGCGCTAATTAAATCTTGTATAAAAAAACAGAATAGCTTCATCTTGTTGTCTATTCATTCACTTTCTCTGTTTTAATAAATAATTACCTAGTACTGTTGTAAAGAATTTATTATTCCTTTTCTTTTGTAATTTCTCATTAGTCTATCAAAATGTTCATTAGTCTATTTTTTATGATAAATTTTATCGTAGACTACTGAACGCATTGTAGCATACATCAATATTTCCATTCTTTGATTTGTTTAATGAAAACGTACATCTAACAATAATTTTTTTTTTCAATTATTTTACAAAGCTACAGTTAACCAAGCATTCTCGTAACCTTCCATAAATCTTTCTTTCGACGAGTCAGGACCCGACGATTGACTGGCGACATCGGTCGCCGTCGTATATCAATTATTAAGGACTATATTCGTTCGCGCTTCTGTCGAAAGGATGGCAGACACCTCTCGGCAATCGTCCTGGAAGCCATCTCGTACTAGAGTTGACTCCTGCGGGACCGAAATTGAGTCACATGTCCGAATGAAAGATTCAACAAAAAATACTATGAGTCAACTGAAATGTAGTAAATGGACGAGAGTAAAGGCGTTAGGTCGTGAATAAAAGAATTTGGAACATTTTAAATTATTCCATGTTGCGAAACGAAAAGAGAGAAAGAGAGAAAGTTGTGGTACATTATCCGCTGTCTTTCACGCTACAGGAAGTTGTTGCTTCTCTGCTTTGATCTGAATTCTATTTCGGATATCTTTCGGCAAGCTTATTACATCGAAAACTGTTAGCATCATATTTTTACCGAATAATGTATACTTTTTATCTTCTAACTGCGTTTTTACTTTTTTTTTTTTTAATCCGGTTGTGCAAGCATTTCAATCCGTTCATAAAAGATAATTGTTAATATATGAATATCAGAATTAATATTTTAGACAATATTTAATATATTTAAACAGATGCATATAATTATATGCGAATAATATAATCTAATACAAAAAATAGAAGAGCAAGAAACAATAGCTGTTATGTTTCAATAAATGCAAATACTTCTGTAATCCGGAAATACAGAAGCAGTCTCTCATAGATACGACAAAGTTCTTGAATAAGAAAAAACAAATTTTAAAAAAATGGCATCAAAGAGCAGTTACCGGCTAAAATACCGTACTAATTGCGCACGATGTGCGCGATATGCCGTTGCAGGTGGCCGCTACCTGTTTACGGCTACCTGCTTGTGCGACCTCCGCTAATTTACACTCACTATCGAGATCGCGCCGAGTACTTTCCGACGCCGTTAATAACGAAAAAAGCACCTCGGTCACGGCCGAGACACCGGCACACCGGCAAATTGTGCATTATATATTTACAAATCCCGTTTACGCGCGCTAGAGAAAGCGTAATAGCCGGACAGCCACGAAGAAAGACCCATTTTGTGCTTATTGAATTATGTACGAATCCTGTATTTCGTACATGTAAACCGAGGCTTACTGTTCTTGCGATTAAAATGCGTTATTAAACTGCCACGATGTACAATATATGTATATATAGTATATATACACTTTTTTTTAAATAAAATATAATATAATATAGGTATGGGTTGTATTTTTATCATATATTTGCTACATAATTTTTTAAAATTATGCTGTTATACATATGTAGATATATATACAAATTTAACAATACGCATTGCGTTTTATATATCATTTCATTACTTTTTTATGTTATAACATATTGTATATAATTATTGTATATAAAAATATATGTATAATAATTGATATTTTTGTTAATAACTTTTCATTATATTAATTATATTTAAATTTTCACTGTCTGAATAAATAACAATATAAATTCTTATAATATTAATCCAAATTAATGTGAAATTGCTCATGTTATTTATTTATAATACATGAATATGAAAAAATGTAAAATTTTGCATGTTAAAACTTTGTAAAATATACATTTGTCATGATATAATTATATCATTTAATTATTAATTAATTTTGCATTATTGCATCGTACTGAGGTTTCAAACAAATATTTCTCTTCAAAGATATTATATATTAATTTTCAAGTATTGCATCTTAGTTTTCAATTGCATCGTTTACATAAATAAATATCGTTTACTGTACGCAATTAGAGTGTAATGAAATACTATGTTATTATATTGCAGTTATTATTTATATGATTATTATAATTTGATCGAAAATGCAATTGATAATTAGTAACTATAATGCGTAAAATCTACGGTTAAATGATACGGACCAATAATGCGAGAAGAATAATGAAACGAAAATATGTCAAATATGAGATAAAGAGAAAGAATTAAAGAGAGGGAAAGATGTGATAATATCACAGGTTACATATAATGTAACGTATATAAAGTTTGTAGATAAATACATACAACAGTAATAGAAATGTATAATATCACATCTGCATTTCGGACCACAAATTGCCTCTTTAAGCCGGTTATTATAACTTGAATAATGAATTCATTGTGACCATTTAAATGTCGCAGGCTCGATAAAATGCAACGATAATAATACTTTACAATTTACACTTCAATATAACAGATAATTAGCTATTATAATTATGATTGATACTCCAATATATTGTACATCATAAGTTGAAATATAATCTTGTACACATTGCTGTGATGTTAATATAACTTTTTAATCATCTGATATTGTGCTCAGATAATATGCGTTAAGGTTTTATATTATTCTGTTACATATATTACTTTCTCAATTAGAGAATAAAAAATTCTCAATTTGCGTTTGATATCAAAAGCTTTACTAATAACACGATTACTTTTTTACAAAAAATTACTTATTAATACATATTGTGTTAATACATGTAGATGAATTGTTTATTAATTCGTTTCTGGTAATTCGTATAATATATGTTATAAAGAATTTTATAAAAAATAAAAAGTTGATTATTTTTATCATTACTTTCTTTTATAATTTCTTGTAAATAATAGTTTATCTTAAAGCTTGCTTTTTTTTTAGATTAGCATTAGCTAACCACATTTGCATTTATCTGTAATTATGTTAGCATTCAGCATTGATGTCTATTCAGAATAATTGCTTATGATTGTTTACATCATCGCTAAAATAAATCATCGATAAATGCGAAAAAACATTGTTCTCTCATATATCGATATGACACTTTGACATTTGATTCATACTAGGAGTGCGCGCGAACGGAAATAACAGACGATAGACTGGCTGTCCACGTTGTATAAGCGACGTTAAGGACGATAACGTTATCGTACCTTCATCGTTATCGCACCCCGGAGGCGCTGCCCTCACGGGCCAACTTCTAAGGCAATCGACCTTCCCGCAAGCTTTCGTTCTGCACGCTAACTACTATGCGGCCCTTCGAAGGCCATTGCTCCGATGTCCAGAGTAATTATAACAGTCATTTTGCAATTGCAACTTTGCTCATTTAAGTGGATAATCTCTCTGCGAAATGTGGTGTTCACACCGCGTTGCACAATTAGAGTACCTTAATTGCAGTATTTATATCTATCTGAAACATGTTATAATCTGATCCGTCAAAGAATCCAGTGACAGGATTCTATTCAAAAGAATTCTAAGATAATATTAATAATTAGATAAACAATAATTCATATATACTACACAATAGCGTTACTTATTAACGTTGATAGATATTGCAAATATTGCATATATATAATAGCAGTCAAAACAGACAGTAGAAATAGACGTAGCACTATAACTATATATAATATGTATTTGACTTATAATATCATTGATATGTCCATCTCGTTCATGTTTCCTAGAAAGAACCCTCACAGAATACAAAAATTGTCGCAATAAAAAAACACGCATACGGGTTTCTAATTCTGCCAGGTGAAAGCGCATAAATGCGGATCGCGGACGCGGACATCAGCATTGCAAGTAACTTGCATTTACTTCATATGTGGAAACCGCATATGGATGTAGCCTACACCACATGTATGCATATTAAAAATATGCTACGAGAGAACATCGTACCATATATTACACTACCGGAGAATACAAAATAAATTTCCATGAACTTTATGTCAATTTTGATCGTACAAAGTCGAGTTGTATCATTTAATTAATGAAAATATAAATTAAATTTAAGTAAAGATTACACACAAAATAAAAACATTGTTCATCTAATAAAAACTATTAATTTTATCCATTTTATATTTATAATAAATAGACGTAATCCATTTGCATTTAATAAGTAGAAATAAGATCATTTTTTATTCCTATTTACAAATGTGACAAATAAATAATACGTACATTATTATAATATTTATGCGACATTTTAAAATATATATAATTTAAAAAATTTTAGAAAAATAGTTATTTTAAAAAAGAAGGTAATTTATAAAAAAAAAAAAAAAAAAAGAATGATTTTACAGAAAGATATATATCAATTAAATTCTTTTCGTTAAAGTTACATCGTCTTTTTTTTATACAAAGAAAATAAAAGCAAGCAAGAAAGCAAGGAAAATTTTTTAATCATTGAAGTTACAACTTGTTAAATGTTTTAAGTCTTTCTCTCTTTGTTCTAAAGTTAATCTAGCAGGAACTTCAATGCGACTGGAAGTTATGTAGAAGCAATTCGAAACATCCTCATTCATCAGTTGCACTGATCACAATGTTGACTTCACGAGACGTGCAAGCAAGTGCCTGTATTTCATAGCGCTACGTGTTGTACGCGTCGTATATTCGATCAATACTCGAAGTTATGGAATCGTAAGACCAAAAGACTCGTTCTCGCGGAAAGTTCATTTATTGGATGTTGAACTTTCGTTGTTATCACAAATGATTAATAAATGGTACGAGATCTTTTTATAATTATATTTTAATAATCGAGGTGGACTGACAATCAAAAAGCTAAATCATTTGTTGCGCCGTTGTTTGCCGGTCTTTGATAATTAATTTTGCGCGAGTAAATTTTAATCAGTAGTGTTAATTAAAAATGCACGCTTTGTACGACAGCTTATAAACTATGAAAGGCGAGTTTTAAAAACTGTTCTTTGAACAAATATGACATATATACCAGCAACGGTTTATTTTTATTTTAATCTTGCCGTAATTTTATTTGAAAGTTAATTAACGCGAATTATTATGAGAGAATTAATAGTAAATTTAAGAATTATGATAGGAATGCGTTCTGATTTCCATTAAAAAACAGTTGATATTAATATATTGTAAAATTAGGATTCTGTATGTTTTCTATGTAAAAATAATAAAAATTCTCTTAAAATAAATCAGTAAAAATATCATCGATTAAGTGACAAGATTTTACCAAAGATTAATAAAACATTCACACTTTGCTTTTCAATCTTATGTTTCACTAACTATGGCAGTAACATTTCAATAAAAAATCAGTTACTACTACTAACTAATTTTTTTTAGTGTGTTTAAACAAAATTCTAATTTATAATAATTTAATAATTCTCACGTTTCAGTTAGAATAATTTCTAGAAAGATCTAATTGTTATCGTATCTGTCAGATTTTTAAACTTCTGTTTATCTCAATTTTCTATATTATATTCCCTTTAAACGGCCTTCGACAACACCTGGAACACGTACATATTAAACGGTATCCCCACATTCAAAACTTTAGTTACCGCGATTTTGAAATCTATGTATTATGTGTTTGTCAAAGTCAGTAGTCGTCTTGAAACCGTTATACAATAAAGCTCGGTAAACACTCTTCGTCTCGATTTCTAATCACGTTAATCATTCTTTTGAATCTCCACAATTTTGACATCTTCAATGACACGCAGTCCACGTATTTAAGGCTATTTATCAAGTACAGTAAGATTTCATTGTTTGCAGTACTATATCTATAACTGGAATCCCACTGCTTATCAGTGATAATACACTTATTTAAGAGAGAGTATATTTTTAACGAACATAATATGCTAGTAACTGGGTGCTTCTGCCAACATGCTAAATTTGCCGTATATTCTCGTTATCGCGAATTGCATAAAGTACTGATATAATACTGAAAGCAAACAAGTTATTGTTCTTAAAATTATAGAGATATACTTGATAGTTGATAACGTTATCGTATATTTATTATGCGATAAAACACATAAATCGTTTATAATGTTCTGTTTTTAGAGATATATAAATTTATACAAGTTTTTTGAAAGTAATGCAAACGCATCGAATCAAGTGTGTGTGTTTGTATTTAATTCTAAAAATTTTAATGTATATCAAAATATATTAGGAAATTTCTTTTTGAGGATGTCTCACGGGAAGTTGCAGAAACTAATCAATTGTTATTTTTAAACACATAGAAATCAGGGAAAATAAAACTACAATTCTTCACTCACATCTTCTAATAGAAGATATTTGGCAATTTTATTTGCATATGGATTAAAAACAATCGGAGATATTTTTATCATTTAATAAAAGTTTATAATAGAGGCCAAATATGGACAATTTGATATATATTTTTAAAATGTGCCATCATAATTAAAACAAAAATTAAGTCTATTTTGTGGTGAATGGCAAATAAACACAAAAGAAATATTACATGAAGTTCTTTACAGTTCCAAAAGAGATTGGTTTCTATTTCTATTCTGTGCGCACTTTGAAATATACTATATTATTAAGATTGTCAATATTGGGCATTTTATTAAACGTTTATCATATGATAAAAATATCTCCAATTGTCTTTAGTTCAGATGTAAATAAAACTGCCAATTATTCTCTATTAAACGATATTTTATATTCCCTGCTCTTTCTCTATATGCGTTTAAAAATGACAGCTGATTAGTTTCAGCAACTTCCCATAGGATACCCTATACAATACATGGTAAATGAAAAAAATAGTCAATATAATTACATACATTGTAAATTACTTCAATTTATAAATAACAATTTATGAATAACATTTGCAAAAGTTTAATTACTATAGCAAAATTAAAATCACGAAAACAAAGACACAAAAAAAATTTATCTTATTTTTGTATTAATTTCTTCATAACTCAGAAATTAATAATATAGGTATATAAAAAGACAAAGAGAGAGAAAGAAAGAGGACAGTAACTAGATTATAAAAGTAAACTAATAGACTAATAAAGAGATAACTTTTGATTAATGAAGACTAATTATTTTTCTCTACAGTTCAAATATATCTTTAAATCAATCTAAGTAAATAAAAATAATAATGTATAAACCACAAAGAGAGAGCATGTGTTCATACAAATAACTAATTTATTAATAAATATTTTTTTGATATCCGCATCATAATTTATTGTAATATCTTCAATGCTGGTTGACAACAAGCATGTATAATTTCCGCATTCGTTTCGTGCAGTGCAAAAGAACGTAATCTAAAAAAAACCCGCATATGCCTGTTGTACGTGTCTTTTAAGATGGCGTAATATTTTCATGTAGCATCACTCTTTACCCGCGCGGGTCATAAATAAATATCGATTTTGACATTTTGTGCTGTTTGCTGATGATTCACTACAACGAGTTTAAATGTCTCTGTTCTCTACAATCGATGGTATTCGCGTATACTCCGGCAAATCTGTTTTTTTCCTCGCATTTTCAACACAAGTACTTTTATTTTTGTCTGTCGATGAAACTCAATTGCAACATTCTGTTGTGTAGGACTATACTTCGAAAAGAGACTAAGATTACTATGTCGAGCGCCTGTTAAGCGAAAAATGTATTTGTATCAACGAAAATGCATGCTTTCTCGTGCATTAGAGTCTGATATTTGCAGGAAAAAGATAATTATTTAAAAAATTTTAGTTTAATTAATAAAATTTTTCTTTAGTTTAGAATCGATTTAAGCACTTTTTAGTTTTGTTTTGTAACCATATTTTTAAGAAAGTACGAATACAAAGAGAGAGAGAGAGAGAGTATGTAATTTATTCATACATTACGCAGATAAATTTATAATCATTAGTAATCTTTTAATGATTATATTCTCTTTATTTAAATAATCATTCTTTATTTTGTAATAATATTCTATTGATCTTTTCTAATTTCTCAATCTCATATACGCAATAAATTTATCTAAAACTATGTAGATATAAATCAAACATTATTCAAATCTATCAATTAAATTAGATTAAATTGGTATTTCTTTTTTTCATCATCCGCGACGGCATGGTTACAAAATTTTTTCGAGGCACGTGACTTCGCGTATCGTGAAGGAAAAAAAATACGATACGACGAGACGAAGTAGGTAGAATTGGTGTAGGAATGTCGCGAAGTGCATTAAAGTCTCGTCGGGATGGTTTCGGGCGCAAAACTCACTCGAGCAAGGACTCGGTTTGCGTCCACGGAAGTGGATCCGATGGAAAACTCCGGCGCCGCAGAATCCGCCTTGGGGACAAACTAGACTTGTGCCAAATGGAGTCAACGTTTTCGCCAACGATGCTTCTCTTTCTCGCGGTAGAAGGCATCCTCGAGTAAGAAAGATAATAATGGGATCGGGTGGAATGCAAAGCGATAAACAAGTAATTGCGATGCTCCTCGATAAGAAACAGTCGAATCGACGTAGAATCCCGATAAACGGTAGAGGTATTCTCGATAGATCGGCGATTAAAGTGATGTCCATATAACTCTTCGACACTGTTTTTACATCTCGTTGCCGGAGAAAACCTGTTTTGTCAAAAAATTACATAAAAAAATGTAAAAACAGCGTCAAAGAGATATATCGGACATCATGTTATTACATATTTATATATAATGTATATATATAAAACTGAATATATCGAGTGGCAACAATGTTAAACACATGCGGCTAGAAAAATTAAATTAATTTATA
>NW_021848490.1:34578-48384 GCF_003651465.1 Formica exsecta | reverse complement strand
TATTTATAATTTTTAAGATCAAGTTACTCTGCAACTTTCTGAAAGATAGAAAATTAAATAATTATTAATCCACTGCTAATAAAAATAATTTTAATATTTAGTAATATCTTATAATTAAAAAAATGGAAATGAACATTTATAAAAGAGAAAATATAGTTGTTAATTTTATTTTGTCGTTATTTTCATCTGTCTTTCATATGACTGCAGACAGTAAATCTTGTAGATGCGAGGTGTCTGTTGCCCGATTAACGGTATTCGTAACGGGTTGGGAAATAATTTAGACGCTGCAAAGAGGTCAACTTGACACTGTTATTATCCATCTGTCGATAAAATATCCGTTAATCTTTTGCTTAATTTGCAATAAATATGTATTTAATTCTCCATATATTTAATTCTTCGGAAAGATGGAGAATTATGGAATGGAGGTTATTGTATATATTATGATGCATCGTAAAAATATTCATATTTAGTTACTTGAGAAGTGGATGTATATGGATACTCGGGGATTAACGGGGACTTTGTGCAAGATTGGTAATGAATCCTGTCGGCATAGATCGATAATACATTATGTTACGTTTTGTTGCATTTATCGTTTGAAACAAAGTGACATTATGGCATATTAAACCGTATGAATTGAAAATGATTAAAATAACGTATGCATATTTCCATTGTATTATCTTTCGGTATAAAATGTCATAGTAATGTTAAAATATGAGAATGCGAGATGAGAATACGGCATGAAATATTAATATTTTAGAATATTTAACAAAGTATTGCTTAATGTAATTATGATATTCTTTGGAGCAGGGAATATTTTTAAACAGGCTTATATAAAAAGAGTATAATATGGCATGCAAACCGCATGTAACAAAGCATTATTCATTGCATTACTGTATTAATATGCGTCATTATAGAAGAGGGAAAAAAGAAAAGGAGGAGAGAAAGAAATATTCTCTGTGACTAAAATAATTTGAAAGCGGTCAGTTGATAAAGCAAAAGATATCTTCAGTGCGAGTATATCGAAAAGCTACAGTTAATTGATTTAATTGTACGTCTATGGTATGATTCTCTAATAATCATGATATTCTTTTTTTCTTTGCATCGAGATTAATTGGAAAAATATATTTGCCTGATCTTTTATCATATTTTTGCTATATGTATTAGTATTATTTTTCAAAATTAATCATTATCTCAATTATCGTTACAGATAGTCCTATCGGCATTGGCGCGACATCAAGCACAGAATAACCTGCGATATCTTAATGCCAAAAATATATTTGGCTAAATAAATTTAATCAACTAACAGATATCTGCTTACAAATATCATAAAAGATATATTATTATGTCAATATTTTAATCGATAGCAAGAAATGTTGAGTCTATAATTATTGTTACACAAGAGGTGACGTAAGATGAGATTAATTTAAATTTTATTTAATTTTATTAATTTAAAAAAACTGTTTATTATCATTAATTTAATTCTTGCATAAAATATGAATAGATAATTTGTCTAGAGATAATTAATATCTCTGGATTATTTTAAACTTAATATTTTGCGACCAAATACATATGTTACAAAAATATTATTTAAAAAAATGTTCAAACATTTACAAAGAAAATTCAGCTATATAAAATATTTTCTACTTTTCGTATTCTTTAACTGTATGTCTTATTCATCCGTGCCGATACTTTCAAAAGCAACAGCAAAATTTTATCGTGCCCCGACATAGGAAGCGATCCGATCGATCGATAGTTTAAAGTGAGTTGTCACTCCAAGATCTACAAGTAGTTAATCGTAAAAAGAAGCTCGCAGAATGCGAGTACAGAACGTAAGCAGGTCTCATGCCAAATCCGATCTAGAGCACAATCGACGTGGCTAAAAAAAGTTCAAGAGATAGGTTATCGGTGAGAGTTATCGTACTATTGACAAATTGCTTTCAAACCGGATTAACGGTGTCGTTTCTTACATACTCGCGTTAAATCTTCAAGATAAAAAACGATATTTTTTTCTTCCATAAAAAAAAAAATTTATATTTTAATTAAATGCGCACACACGCATCTTTATCTGAAATATATATTTCTCAGAAGTCATAAGAAATGCTTTATGAAATTTTCTTTTAATAAATTCACATGATCTTTTGTTTAACCAGTGAATAAAGCGTGATTGATTTCCGATTATCCGCATTTCGATCCGCTTACATGCCACGCGAATATTATTTCGCCGCGTTTATTATGTCGGTCATGCATGTTTCCCCGTGAAAGTAATGACTTCAGGGCAACTGGGAGCAGCCTAACATCTTCTTATTATATGCTAAGAAGTTACTTTCGCGCGGCGAGAGAGTCTCACTCGCACACTCGAAAAGGTACACGTCATCATCCTGTTCTCCAATGAGACTTGTCCACGTTGGAAATTTTAACCTGAAGATTGGCTCGCATACTATTTCTCTTCCCTTCCTTTCTTTCTTTCTCTTTATGCACTGTTGACGTCATCAAGAATATGCTGCTTTGTGCAATTGAGAATATTCTTTTTCGACCTAGTTTAGAATACATCGATAAAATTAAAAATAAATTTGTCTTCTTAAATATTTTAGTTTTAAACATTTTTTTCTGAAACTCTCTCTTTTGTATTTTCTCTCTTTTTCAACTCCAATAAAATATTTAATAAAATAATTCCATTAAATTTAAATACCAGAAATAGATCAATTGTATTAAAACGATAAACGATTTCTTTTTAATTAATTTTCTTTAATGAGATTTTGTTAATTCTGCAATAGTCAGTTCGATCTTTTTCGCGAACGCTATTTTAAACAATTACTCTTCAAATCAACTTTTGTAAAAAGCCAGATCGAAAAATAATTAGATAGAAAAAGAATAAAGCACATTCGGTAGAATATTGTATCACTGATAAGTGACTTTAATAAAATTGTTAGAATTGCTAGATTATTTTTACTATCGATAATATTTTTTATTAAGTACTCCATTTAATTTTTTTATTAATTTGATTATACACAACACAAAGATTTTTCTCATAGATGTTAAATATATCAAACAATTGTTCGAGAATTCCGTTATTTTGAATGATTTTTATCGTTCAAAAACTAGATATAAAATTTAAATATTTGACCATAATACTATCGAAATATATTGTACTCATCATTAAATTCTAGCTCTTATTAGAATTAATCGGTTTGTTTTAAATAACTCATGACATCAGCTGTTTCCATTAATCTATTTTTAGCTTACTTATGCGGTTGTTGCGATAAGCAATTCGTTTCATTTAAAAGCTGATTAATCTGCAAACATAATTTATCAAAGGAAAAATTTATGTTAAAAAAAAATTGCAAGTATTACACGCAGAATATTGTATTAACAGTAAAAAGGCTTATCATAGCTGTTAACGACTTTAGCTTAGTTAGCGCGACGTCATCATCGTCGTGTTCTCCAAACACAGATATCCACAATTCTCACTAATTTTGCTATAAAACGACATCCACTACTAACGCGTCTTGTTAATAGGAAAATTTCGTAATTGAAATGAAAATTGTTTCATTTTGCACATCCCTTATACACAATCACCAATCTATTCGGATCCCGCGGTTCCTTCGCGAGGTATTCGCTCGCGCTTTTGCTCAAATATCACTGACCTTGAGTCGAACTTGCTGCCGTCTTGCAACGTGCCAGTGTAGTGCATGGTCAGCTGGTCGCCCTTCTTCGATCTGACATCGCATACCTCGGGCATGTACAACTTGTCCACCTTCAGGCCATTTTCGGGATTGTCGGCCCCGCTAAGAGCCACAATCGCCACGAGGAGAAGAGCGTTACGGCACATCGCGAGCACGACACTCGCGCTGTTCGATGTGTAAGAGGCCATGTTCATCAGTCGACGGATGCTCGTGAGCAACTGAATTCTCGGAGCGTTCTACGCCGGCGAGCCGCCTTCGGTTCCCCGTTCATCCCGCCGTCCCCGAGCGCTGGCGCCGTGGTCAGGAAGGAGACGGAACCAGCGGGACCAGAGGAGGACAGAGAGTCCGTGCCGTCACATTGCGCCGTCTCAATGGCCTCGCGGAATATGTAGGTCTCTACCTCTCGGGAAAGTCCTTTTCTCTCTCTCCGCGCCTCTGGGTACCGCTCGCGACTTCTCGCTCATAGAGAGAGCTCCCACTTGATCATCCTTCTTCGTTCGTTTCATCTTGCATCGCGCTCTCTCTTGTCTCTCCTCTCCAGCTGCGTGCTCCACATCTCCGTCCCTTTCATGGTTGTATCCCGGAGTCGCGTGTCTTGCTCCGACCTGATTTTCCTCCTGCTTTCTCTCTCGCCGCCACGTTGCACCGCTCCGTCCTTTTCGCGCTCTTATCGTCCCTAATGTCTTTGTCTTTCTTCCATCGGTGGTGTATATCATAGAGTCTGCGGCTTGTGCTTCCCTCGCTGTACCCTCCTCGCTGGCTCATCAGATCGGGTGTTCTCTTTCATCCCTTCAACCCTGTCTCCCGCACCTCCGCGCGTCGTTACGTCTTTCGTTTCTCTTCCGTTTTCCCTCTTCATCCTTTCTCGCACGATTACCAATACGAGGAATACGACTCACGCTCCGATTTTGACGAGATTCCACAGGTTTATCGTGTAAACGAATGTTCAGGCGAGGAAACGTACCATTCATGTCGATGGTAAATCAAATTAAGAAATAAACTTTATTTAAGAGAAATGTTAAACTCACTAACATACAACGGAGCCTATTAAAAATATATCGAAAACATCGCTAAGGAGCGAAGCTTTTCTTATGCCGGAAAATCATTTCCCCCTCCCCATGTAGACTATTTAAATAAAGATTTCTTTCATATTCAAACAGAAACTTTTTAGATGTATTTATTATTTATACGGTAATTAATATCTTTATAATACGATTGCATAATATTCATGCTATAGTTTATAGTATAATAGTGTCGACTATTATCTCATCTAATCATTAAATTTCAAATTTAAACAAATATATGTATATATGTATATGGGTAAGTCAATAGATATTGCCTTCTAAAATATTTTCATAAATATTCATTTTACACAAAAACGTTTAAGATAAAAGTTAAATAATTTTAAAAGGACTATATTTTTGTCTTCTAATTTTATTTATATGGTGACGCCAAAAAGTTTTGAAGGTCATCTCAAATTTTTTAAATAGAAAGCCTTGTTTTTAATTGGCTATAATTGTAGAGGATGAAAAGACAAATTCAACGACTTATAACACTTTGACTATAGGGTGACGTTGAAATGAAAAAATTCAGAAAAACAGAATGAAAGTAATAAATAAGTAATAAAAATAATAATTTTTTAAACAAAATAAATTAATTTTATTTAATAAAATGCTATTTTTTCGAATTGTTTGATATTGATAATGTTGGGTAATTTCATCATCTTTTCGATATCACTTTATTCTTCCATCAGAAAATGTTACCGTAAGGGATATCTACTGATATCGTAATTTTTTTATTTGCTTTGAGGAAATTGGCGTGGTTTTATCACCGATCTTCCTGCGTCTTTCTCACGGTTACTCATAGATATAATCGATAAATGACGAAATGTTTAAAGAATTATATGGCGCAAGATGCTATATTTATCGAACGACTCATTTTTATCAATTGAACGATCGTTGCCGCAACTTCGCGAAAGGAAGGAATTGTGGAGTCGACAGGATGTAACAATAACACGTTGCTTCATGTCTTCGGGAGTTGTTGGTACATTTTGATTGACTATTTGTTTATCATCCCAATGAAATCCCATTGATACATTCTGTTCCCTTGTATTTATCAACATTGTGTTCTTTAACTTCGAAGACATGAAGCAGTTACCAATACTTATCGAACGATTCCAAAAGATACATTGCAAAGAATATATATATATATATATATTCCTTTATATATAAGGATATATATACATATATTCCTTTATATATAAGGATATATATATATAACATATTTAACTAAACGTGAAATATAAATATTGGAGAAAAACTACGAAATATGAATGTAGGCCAATACGATGATAAAAGAAGCATATGTGAAAGCGCATTTGATTCGTTTCCCTTGGGATTCCATTCGATTTTGTTCACTTCATCAAGCGGAGTTGTTCTGTGGGCTTTTCTTTTTAGTTTATTTTCTTCGCGCTTCTTCAATGCAATCCTTGTCTCATGGAGATCGTTCCGCGTATCTGTCTTAATTTCATTCGCCGTCTCTCAACCGGCGCACCGCGTTACATGTCATCCTGATCTCGTCGTTTATCACTGATGTCATCGCACCGCTGCTGCTATGAAGCGCATCCGAGCGTTGCAACGCGCTTCCTTCCTACGCGGTGGAGAATTTCGAGGCTGTTTTGCGAAACACATGGATGTTGCGGTGGTCAAACTGCACGACCGTTTCATTTCCTCTTTTTCTGACAAAATCTCTGGCTTAATATTTTACTCGAGGTCGGAATATTAAGCTACGAGTTTTCAATCGGTTCATTGAAAAAACTTCCATTTGCTCTACGCGCTAACAAAATTCATCTCCCGATGAATTATTTATAAGAGATTTCACGTACTGGTATGTAAATGCGATTCGCTGAGATATGTACATCGAATTCGCTAACTGTTACAGCGAAATTTTCGGAAAGCATGCGCGTTTGAATAGCGATACTCAGGATCGATCAAAAACTGCTTTTGCAATGGAATTTTGTAAAATCAAATTTATGCTGTCAATGTAGGCGTAGTTATAGAGATGGATTAACGATAAAATAAAATAATTATTACATTATAATATTATGTAAATACAATTATTATATTATATATTAAAATGTGATTTGAATAAATTAAAATTAAGTTTCAAATCACACACATACACACGCAATATCTATACATATATTCTATATGTATAGATATTGCGGAAAAAACATATGTTTTTCAGATGATGAAAATATTTTTTTCTTTTTTGTATAAATGATAAAAATTATATATAACTAACATATATAAATTATATTTATTATAATTATTTTGTATGCAAATGCAAAAGAGTTTTTATAACTTTTTAATATTTTATATTATAGAGATACAAATAACAGATATATTTTCAACAACAACAGTTTTTACAAAATTTAATCCAGAGAATCTAACTTGTTTTGCTTAATCTACTATCGGAGCATGTATTTTGAACGAATTCATCTGCATAGAAAAGATTGTTAAGTGTTTTATTTTTCTTTTTTACTTTAAAATCCCCTCATTTGTGAATGAACACGATACTAGGCACAAGAAAGAAACGCCGGATTTATCGCGAGACGAATGTTCACGATCCAGTAAATAATGATGCATGATATTATAAACAGTCTTTTAGTTAACATTTTAAATAGCATTTTAAAAAGCTTTACTTTTTAGCCAGTAGCAAACTGTTTTAAACTTGATGTATTAAGCGCTTCCATTTGCCTATAGAATACTAACATTGATCGACAAGCAGGAGTTTCAAACAAAGCAGAACTCTTGCGCAGAGTTTCGTTTATCGGAACGATCTTCAAAGTTACCTTTCAAAGCAATTTCTTAGAATATTAATTTTTTTATAGAGCTCTTTTATTCTTCACAGTTTATTTCTATTAATTATTAATTATATATTTAATTTTGTAAATTTCTGTAAATTGACTCTGTAAGATTGACATTAATAAATTTCTTGATTTAAGAAAGCTTTAAATTTATAAATTTTTTATTCTACGTTTTTTTATTTAAATTTTCTAGCAATAATTAAACTTATGAATTATATATCATAGAGTCTCGCGTATGTAAATGCTTGATTCCACAAGTAATCGATTTCCCGCACAGACAAATAAAAATGGAATATTTTAATTGAGAGCTCTTCTATAATTGTTTTATTCCTAAAACAATTATACGTAATTTATGATTCATGTGTCACTAAAAAGAGAAAATTAGCATCTCTATTCTCTAAAATTTTTGCACTTTTCTTCTCTTCACATTTTCCTACTTTCACGGTATTCTTATATCTCACGTAAAATACATTAAAAATTCTTAAATAAACTTTCATAAATTTGAAAAATTGCGAAACGTCTTTTATATACATTCGTATAAACTTATTTTATCAAATACATATTATAAAATAAAAAAAGAAAGGAAAACAGAAGAAAAGAAACCAGATATGTTTATTTTAATAATAATATTGATTCTTTGTCAAAAGCATTATAACTTTGATATTTTAATAATAATATTGATTTTTTTATCAAAAGCATTATTAACTTCGATATTTTCAAAAATCATAAGAATGTACTTTTTTCGAAAATTTGCGAAAATACTTTATCTTGATTTTGTAGTCGGTACATTTTGAAGATAAGACGAGACGTTAGCTGCGAAAATACATTTGTATGTGCTTTTTTTACGCTTTGACGGAAGAGGGCAAATCCGTACGCTCGTTTCACGACGACGACGACGACTACGATGTCGTAGTCTGTAGCGAAAAGCGAAAAGTCGAGCGCCCTGCGTACACACTCGTTACATCGAGCGCAACGGACCACTCAGACCAAGTTTACATCTTGAGAAATGCTCGCAGAAATTGCAGTGAGCTCTCTGACCCCGACCTCGCCATGACGCAATGGTTCGAATTACGTCTCTTCATGCATACAAATCACGAGATTTGTAACGGCACTGACTTGCGCGACGTGGATAAGAAATGTTAAGCTTTAAATGATATTACTTTCATAAAAGTATCGTCGTATAATAAACATGTTTGATGATAATTGGAATGTTTAACATAAGATAGAAGTGATTAGATAATCATTAATTCAATGTTAAAATATAAAATATTGTAAATCTGATTTTATAAAATTTTTTATTAATTATTTTGAATATTATTTTATATGTAAGTTTTATTATAAAGACATTATCATGCTCTATTATTTTCGAAATGTAATATATATATATATCCCTTTCCCATTTGCTGAATAAAACTACAAAAACTTATTTTATAGTTTTTTAATAAAAAAATACAAACATTTCTCAATAGATTCTCAATCCAAAATTTTTGCATAAGATTTTATTAAAAATGTATCACGGCAAGATTTTGAGTCTATGCGTTTTACAATAATTCTTTGTAAAATGTACATATATACATATATACACAGGCGCGCGCATATATAAACATATATATGTTTTACAAAAAACAATTATTTTCTTCAATAGACTCTTTCAATAGACTCGAGCGTAAATGTGGTAGAAAGTTCCAACAGTTCATATAACGACGCTTCCATCTAATCCACGCTCTGGCTGTTTAACGCATGGAAATTAATAATGAGACAGAATGGAAATCCTGGAGCGATAAGCCCCGGATCTACGTAACTCCGTGTGGATTATGCAGCGACGCGCAGCCACCAGCTCGAATTGAACGAACGATAGAGGAACAAACATAGAATCGGCGGATTCATTTAATCCGCGATCGTAACAGCTGTCTATTCTCAAAATAATCGAAGATAGTTTCTCTTTTGGAATGTATACTTTAAGACTCACTCAATTCTTTGACACGTAAAAAAATTTAATCTAATTTCTTAAGATTTATAGCCATGAAAAACGATTTGTTAAAATATCTTATTTTATGTTTATTTATAATTTTATGTTGTCTTTGCAAAATAGTTTATTTATACATATATTTTAGATATGCATAAATATAAAATAAAATTATACAATATATATTCCAGTCTTTCATAATTTTTTAAATTATAAGTGAAGTCCATTTTTATTATTATTTATATTGTGTCCTATGTAAAATATTATGAATGTGCAATACATTCATATTGTATTGCAATCAAAATATATGTAAACTTGAATGCGTTAAGCATTCTTTTATTTAATAGCAACAAATCCTTACGCCTTCGATTTAAACGAAATTATCGAGACGGTCCTCGTTCTACATTTGCATGCTCCGTTAACTAATACAGTAACCCGAAATTTATTACATGCTCTTTCTTTCTATACGTGCACAATTTCTCGCGTGGCTGTTTCGGCAGTTTATTCCCGTAGACATTCGGCGACATGGTCATCGGCGAATAGTAATTGCTCGCAGGCTATCGTTCCTAGTTACTTGAGAGCCGAAACGTAGTTTAAACAACCCGTAACGCGGCACGAATTCTCACTCCAAAGTCTTTGTATTCGTGTCACGTCGGTGTTGCGATAGTACGACAATGCGATGCGATTTACTTAGGAATCGGTTGTCGAAGCTCTCGAGAGAATCGCAAAACCATTCTTTCTTTGCTCGCCAATATTCTCAAATTCGGTATTTTTTTATGCACATACAGACAATATGAGACAAAGTGATATTTGAGAAAGTAGTGAAAGTGCAAGACAATATCTTTCACTAACTTGACGTTTCATATATTGCATTTTTCACTTGAAAAGCTTATACACATAGCACTCAACATACTGTGCTACCTTTATTTCGAGCAACATTGTTTTTATCACATATTTTAGATGTAAAATAATTACGTAAATATATTAAAAAATAGATAGTTTTAATATTAATAGTTTATATAGAAAATATATTTTTTCCCCTTTAATTTCTCTAAATTATGAAACTCTTGTTGCACTCGTGAAAGTATTTATAGGATTTGCATATAATTCTTTCGGCAGGAATAATATTAATTTGTACATATATTTTATAAAATTTTAACAAATTTAGATTATATATAAAATAAAGCAATGAATGTTAAAAAATTCTAATTGTTTCTTCGACTACCTCAAATACAAAAAATTCTTTGAAATCTTTGATTAGACATAAATTGCGATGATATTCATAAATGTCTTTGTTGGTGTACATATCACTGTAAAGGAGCATCTGTCATTTCTGACAATTGATCTGTGGCAGAGAGCAATCGCGCCTTCCGAAAGGAGAGATGGCAACGGAATTCGGATCTCATGGCATGGAGCATTTAAACGGGTCGGAGAGCTTAATAGCGGCTTGTTTCCATCGGGAAAGCGAGCAGCCGGTTAAACACGTGCAGTTTCGACAGGCAAGACCGAAAGCACGAGCGCGCGCGTAACGCGAGCTTCAGCCAGTTCGGATGCCGGAGATAGCTAAACTGTTTCCCAGGCTCATAGGCTCATAGGTTCGGGTTAAGGGAAACACGGCCAACCATGGTATTCCCGTGAGATAGTTACACGAGCTCCGACGCGACTATGAAACTCGCACGTCGCGCCATTGCCGCTTCGAAGGTGATAGTTTTGCGTCAATGACAGTTTGAAAACGGATTAATTTCGATTTCTTACACAATTGGAAAATTTGGCTTAAATTTAACATATATCACATATCCACATAAATTTTTGTGTTAATTTAATATAATATGGATATGTTAAATGGTGACACTAATACTATGGTAATATTTCAACACAAAATGAATGCAAACTTTATAATAATTTGAAATAAATTTTGTATAAAATCAACATATTTTTCATGATAAAATTAACTTAGAAAAAAGTTATTGACGGTCTGTAGCCACTCTGTAAATTTTGAAAGATAAGGTCACTAATAATACGGAACATATCTATTGTGTAAAATTAAAAATATGTGCACATTGTGTTATTTTTACACTTTTTTCAGTTGTTTTAATAATTTAACATTTGAGTTCAATTAACACAACAGAAACGTTTTAAATTAATACATAAATGTGTTGAATATTTAACACAAAAACTTTAACCGGCATATTTTTTAACAAGAAAACATAAATTATCCAACTATGTAAAATCTCGTTTATTTCTTTCTCTGTATGACTTTAAAAATAGATAAAATAAAATTTTTAGAAATTATTCTCCTGTCGGAAAAAAAATTATTTTATTTTAATTCTTGGTTCCATGAATATCATACATGCTGATCCAGTTAGTATCCATCGATATATGATCGATCACTTGAGCAATCTAGTATTCTGCAAATAGAATTTCACCTTGCCCGCGACTGTAACTTTCAAGAATCCATTTCATATATTTTCGTCATCCTGCACTCTAGTTTCTCCAGAAAAATTTCTACTTTTAAACAAACCTTATTCTAATCTTTTACTTTTATAGATATTTGTTCAGACAGATTTTTGATTATGTAGATTCTTGGTTTCACATATCTAAATTTTAAATTTTACAAAATCTTCTCTACTTTGCACCATCGTGTGTTTTTATCTCAAAGTAAAAGAATCTTAATTTCAGATTCTTTTCCTACACACATACATACAATTTTTATCTCTTTATAGCTTCTGTCACACATACTCTATATTCCTATATTCGCAAATCTGAGCTTCAGCAGAAAATCTTTTTCGGTTTTACATGATATCAAACTTCTACAGATATTCTACAGATATTTTTATTATCATAAATGTGTTTATATACAATATAGACATAATCATATATTAAAAAAATATAATCAGTATCTAAAATTTGTAATAGTTATGTAATTAAATGCAACTAAAATTATGCAAATAAAAAATTTTCCTATCTTATTCAATTCTATATCCTACAATTAATTGCTACAGATTTAAAAAAAAACTTAGAATATAATATAAAACATTTTAAGGTATATAGCAAGGTTTTTAATTATTATGTTTTCAAAATAAAATTAATCGAGTTTTATAAAAAATTTTATAATATTAAATTAATTGCGAGAGAGAAAATTAACATTTATTTGTGGAGTTATTATTTTTCCATCTTCTTGCGATTTCGCGCATGGCGTGGATAAATGTCATTTGATCTGACTCGAATCTATAAATATTTGTCGTTTGTTCGTAAATCATGATGTAAACTGCTTTTGAAACAGCGGCGGCGTCTATTTTTAAGTCGCGAACATCTGCAGATGTTAATGTCACATGGTGATGTACTTTTCGAATCGATACAGTTTGATATTTCATATATCCTCAATTTAAACCGAACAACGTCTGATTTATTCATTGCTTTTATTGTAAAAACTATTTTGTACATTTTACGAGAAAGATCAAAAAAATTTTTAGAATTTCTATAAAATAAAATGGATTAATTAGCTGTTCTATTAAAATTATTACAATGAATTACTCAATTGTGTTTTTTTTTATTGATAATAGTAAATGTTTCTTTTTTCTAAATTGACACATTATATATATAAAAGTGTATTCATATTAATTAATTAATCTTATAATTGTATCCTTTCACTCGCATGTGAATTACTTAACGTCGAAGCAAATCGAGATAATTACTATGGAAGGGAAATTTCCACCTTGGCTTGTCTTGATACATCCTCATTTCAATTCCACAGAGATCCCTGAGTATTCATGAAAATTGAATTTGTAATATGAATGCTACATAGCTGCTAGTTACTGAGGGAAGTTGCTATCGATGTTCTACCTGCGATGGATTAGTCGAACTTGAGAAAGGAGCGCTCACCAAATCGATTATCGCGCTCGTTCTCTTTATCCGAACAATTCGCGTCATTGTATCGTCTCGGACCGAACTGATCAAACCGCCTCTCCTCTACTTATTCCGGCGATATTCAGGCGTCCATATTCGGCGGCGTAATTATGTGACGGAAATTACATTCAATGTTCATTGTATCGGCGAATCTTGAGAGCGTAAAGCCTCCAAAACACTCTCGCGTGGTTCTCCGCGCTAATCTATTTCGATCGCTAATTTCGGCAGTTAATTTTAGGAAGCCCAACCGGCAGTAATGGGGTCTGCGGTGTGGAACAAGCTTCTCGTTATCGATAATGTCGACGGTGCGGCTGTATACCGGATGTGAGAGGTTGCTTCTGCATCGGGAGCAGGTTTGAAATTTCGGGGGAAAGAGCTGAACC
>NW_021848490.1:25623-34543 GCF_003651465.1 Formica exsecta | reverse complement strand
CCGCGTTTGGCATCTCTTCCTCGAAACGCCGAACTTGATCTTTCATTCGCTTGTCAGGTTTGCGGTCACCCGTTTCGCGAATTTCCTTAAGCTCTCGCATTGTTTATGGTTTATGCAATTGTGTGTAATTCCTATAGCGCCGAGGCTATTAATTTTCAATTTTATTATCACGTTTATATTTTGCGACAGATATAATTACTTGCAATATTTTAATGATCTCTTACATTTTTAAATCTCCTTGTATTATCTACGTAGATTGAATCATAATAAGTAAATACTAGTTGTGAACAAAATTTATTTCTCATAAGTTTTCTTCAAGGGCTACAAGTTGTTTTAATTAATAAACAATTTATTTAATTTGACATAACGTCATAGAGATACGAAACTCAACGCAAAGGATTTTTTACATTTCATAAAAGTTTCAATATAGACCATCTATATATACATCATACATTTTAATTTAATATTTTATCATATATTTCTTTCTTTCGGTAAAATAAAATATTAAGAATAAAATATTAATGTTTCCGTCGATTGCATATTTAAATAACTGTTAATGGCATATCATTAAATAGCAAAGCATATCAAAGCAAATGGTTAGATACGTTCAATCCAGAAACGTTTGTGCTCCATATAATGAATATAAAAATGTACATTTAAATTTATTATTATATTATATTTATATAATAAGTATAGGAATGTACATTTAAATATTATTTAAACAACGTTAATGCGCAAATTGCATAAATTGTTAATGCAATTATTGTATTATAATAAAGATACCGTAAAAACTTTTTAATGTTATCTATTACAAATTATTATTGAAAACATTTTCGTTTTAAATATCTTTCTGGGGAATACCATCTAAACCAATTTCGTAAAAAATTAATCAATCCATAAAATATTAAATAAATCAATATTATTTTTCTGCAAATTTAATTTACGAAATTTTATATATACAATACGTTTAAGAATTGTTTAATAAAATGTGCTTAAAACACAAAAAAATCGATTTCCATGTTGCTCTACAAATAAAGATCTTATTTACATCAAATTTGTTAATCATTTGCAAAATCTTAGTGCAAATCTTGCTTTTTTCTGTGTCAATATTCTCAAAATCTTACGATACAAAAGCCAAATATATATATAAGCAATATAATGAAACCAAGATCAAGATCCAAGCGAATGCTTTAAAATCAGACGTTGAACTCCCGCAAACTCCCGAATGTACTATCAAAATGTAGACGTATGCATCGACGATGTACGATAAATCTGCACGATTAAAATCCTTCTGGATCGCGTAGATTGGCACTCAATTTTGTTGGGTTTGACCAGGCCGCGTAATGAAGTTTGTGGTAGAGGCAACCTACCGATTTTCCGTACAGCTGATGTGCAGCACGAGCGGTGGCTTCGACGTACCGCGAAACGAAATATCGCCGACGATACGACGAACCGAACGTGCTATTCTACGATTATTCTGCGGTCTTAGGATGAACGAGTACAGAGATAGAACATCACGCTTCTCTCGTTGCGGTTCGGCAACATATACTGAGAATAAATTGTTTTCTTGGATGAACTGATCCATTAGCCGCTCTTGTTCAAACAAATATAAAGTCTATCATATTACTGATATTTAAAGTATTCTTAAAGTGCAAAAGATTTATTAATATATTAAAGATATAATTTATCGTTCAATTTCCCTTTTATCACATCACTGATATTTTTTTATACTTTGTACATTTTGCACAATATTAAAGCAAAATATTAATAAAATTTTGACAAACAGCTAATAGATTGTAAATAATATTTTTCATAAAATATATAGAGAATTATGCTATATATATATTTTGTGGTAAAAAAAAAATAGATTAATAATAAACTTGTAAAAATTTTGATATTCTCACTCGTACGTGCATATATAACTACCGTTAAAAGTTCCTAATCGTTCCTGCGTTTTCTATCAAAAAATACAAGTACTGTATCACTCTTTAAAGCTCCTATAAAAAAGAAAAAGATAGTTTACCAATAGTCACGGTCTCGGAAAGTTCCATTTAGCTTAATACATACTCGCTTAAATATGCTTAAAAAAATTTAAGATTGATTTTTTTGCGTTTCATGCAAAACCATATTTGTATTTCCAAAAAATTTAATTTTTTGTGCATTTATCAAAAAAGCAAAAATTTATTTTATTGAGAATGTATATTGCTTTTATATTTTTATAAAAATATTAATTGTTATAATACCTTTTATAACTATTATTACCGCGCATTTATAATTATATTACCTTTTATAACTATAATTCTATATTTGCAGCTTAAAGAAACTGAAACAAACTGCTTTTTCACCGAATTTTTGATACAATTGAGTCTTACAATTGTACTATTATTTATTTAATACATAATTAACAAAATTACATTAAAATAATTTTACACTCACCGATATGATGCGCAACGGCGAAATTACAGTATATCACGTTAATCTGTAAAATACAAATATATCTAAATTAAAATATGTAATATATATCCGAAAAATTTACTATTTTAAGAAATAACGTGCAATTAAAAATTTTTCTCGCGTCTTTCAAATGGATATTTAATAGAAAAAGATAAAAAGGTTTTAACATACAACAAATTTTATTTAATCTTTAAAATATATAATAAATAACAATTTATTTATTATATACTTTACTTATTACATAAATAAACTAAATAATTATATAAAACAAACATCTTTCTTAAAATTATATATATATCAATGCATAAAAATTATAATTATTTTAAATGTTTTATTAAATATTTCATATGTTTTAAAACAAAATAAAAAATATTTCGTATAAAAATTATATTACACAATAATGCATTACTCTATTGCAAAGATAAACAAAAAATTAATTGTACACAAATAGCAAATAATTAAAGAAGAGAGATTTATATATAAACTGCTTACTTCCACGATGCTCCGTCGTCGCTTGATGCCTCTCCACGCTTCCTTCTGTTCTGATGTTTATTTTTACTATTCCTTTATGATATTTATGTACGAGAACGTGGCTAATTACGATTTTGCGCGGACTAATCAGTAAAATACGACGATTGCGTGGCATTTTATATAACATTTTTGGCATTATCAGACGTGCAACATTTGTTGCGGTAATGCTATATCTATTGCTAACGGATTTTAGAATAACGTTCGTGTTTTAAAATAATTTTATTATTTTGCATTACAAGTGAATAAACATACAAATTAAAATTAAAAATAAATATTTAAAAACCACCACACACTTTACAATATTCGAAAATATAGTTAGGTTTATTGTTTGCACGACACAAATAAATATCGCGAAATTACGTGTTTGGACAAATTACAACGACATATAAACACAGAATGTATATAATACGCGATTGATAAATATCTATAGATACAGAATTCATAATAACAGTATATTATGACTGTATTTTATAATTAAATGCTTCGCGATATCGCTCGAAATCGATCGATATTTTACTCTTACGATGTTTTATTAATCTTCTTGTTTTTCTACAACTTATTGGCATCGACGAGTATTAACCTCGTCATCAACTGGTAAAGGATTCTTGATTAAAATATAAGTTTTCGAAAAATATGTAAGTTTCACAAAATAAAGATATGTAGATTCCTCGAGAAATAATGAAAGATTTAAAAATTCTTTTCATACACAAGAGAGGACAAAATCCAAAAAATAAAGTCGAACAAAGAACACATGCGTAGCGCGTCAGTTTCCGTCCACGGGCAGCAACAATCTACATTTTATTAAGTAATAACTGAAAAATACAAAAATGATATATGTAAGAAATAGCGACGCGACCTTGTTTACATATTTGATGATATGCCAGTGCGGCGTAGTGGGGTGTCCCTCACTATAACAAGAGGCGTCGAGAGAGAGAAAGGAACAAAGACCGACGCGCAGAGAGACAAAAAGATTATTATTATTCTGTCAACGTTCGTACGTTAAGCAAGCTGTATTATATTAGTTATAAAATTCTTCTATCTCGGCAGCTTTTCGATAGTGATTCTCAATCCCGTCTATTAAAATAAGTTTTTATTAGTGTACACATCGACTTTAATGTATATTAATATTACATGATTATACATGAGTCGAGTTAATATCTAATTAAGATGAACTATTAGAAAATATCTACATTTAATATTAATCGACATTTAATAATCGATATTTAATGTAGTAAATTTTTAATGCAAAATTCCGCGAAATATACTTATTATTAATACATAATAAACAGCCGATATATCGTATCTTTTCGTTACTTGAATTAAATAACCGCGCACACGATAATTTTATGTGTCACTTGTCGCGGAAATTAATCTATTACGCAAATCAATAACTGAAATAATCGCGAAATGTAATCGCATTCTAAAAGTAATAAAAGTAACTATACACGAAGCGAGGCATGCCTGTTCGCTCAAGGCTCGCCGCGCAAATAACAACAAGATCATGACAACATAGCGCTATGTTGACATGATCTTGATACACAGCGGTCTTGTTATTCATGTGACGAGACTCGAGTGAGTAGGTAGTAACACGAGCCACTCCATAGATTATCCTTCGAAACATGATTATTTATTGTAATTATTTTAATTAGCGATTATTGACTCACGTAATTGATCAATTCCCGCGATAAGAGACACGTAATATTATCCGCGCGCACGGCGATAATTAATATCAAGTAACCGAAGGACATGATATATCGACTGTATTAATAATACGTGTGAAAATCTATTACGTTTGCAATATATTAAATTTTGATTTTATGTTTTTTGACAATCTATCACATGTTAATTAGAGACGTTAATTCGACTCGCATATAACTATGCAATAGTGAAAAAAGCCATTATTTTTGTATTTCTCAATCATTAACAAAACGTCGCGAATGTAGTATCGATCGACTTCAAATGGAGAGACATCATGACAGATTTAATTATAAAATATAATCGTTAAATGTAGTATCGTTATGAAACTCGTACCACGATATTTATCAACTCAATTACATAAATCTTGTGTATGTACATTGTTATAATTTGTCAAAACGCGTACTTTGAGAGATTTATTTGATCGAAATTTCTCGTGCAAATAAATTAACTATATTCTCGAAAATTGTGGTTTGTATAAATATTTATCTTTAATTCTAACTTGTACATTTATTAACTTATGACACGAAATTATAAAATTATCCCCAAAAGCGTATTCATTTGCAATAGGGATAGCATCGCCGCGGCAAGTGTTTTCTCATCGTAATATAATAAAATGCACGTTATGTATAATAATATCGGGAATGCAAAGTGTTATGCAGTCGTATTCTGATTAGTGCACGGGCAATCGTAATTAGCTGTGTTCTTGCGAGTGAATATAAGTGTTACAAAGAAACTACGAAGAATAAATACGAGAGGAGAAGGAAGCAAAAAGAAGTATCGAACGACTAAATGAAGGAACCGTGGAAGGTGAGCGTAATTTATAATTTCCTTTTATTTAATTTATTATTTGCTATCTGTATAAAATTAATTAGTTGTTTATCTTTGATAATAATATATATTATATATTTTCTACACAAAACATTTTAACTTTTTTTTATTTTTAAATATTTATAATCATTAATTTTTTGTATTTGCTGTTTATAATTTATAATTCTTTAGATTATTTTTATAATATAATTAGATTAATAATTATAAAAAACACAAGTAACTAATGTCTTTGCGCAAAATGAAAAATGAAAGCAATATTTGCTTTACTTAATTAAGTAAATTATCGGTTTTTTTTAAATAAATATAAAATAAAAGAATTTGACAAATATTTTTAAATAAAACACGCAACAAAGACAATCACGATTTTCTAAATATATGTATATTTAAGCACATGCAAATATATATTGAATATATTAAATATATTGAAATAAAGCCTTTCTGGATATTGACAATTATTAAACTACATTTTTTATTATATAAAATAAAGAATGTAATAACAATTTTGTTTACACATAAAATCTTATATTTCAAATTTTAAAAGTGGATATATGGCTTTGAAAGAAAAGAAAATTTATATATATATATATACAGATATGCGCGTTTTGTGTTAGAATTTTCCCTTTTTATTCTTTTGTATTCAGGAAATGCATATAAAAATAAACAATACGTAGCCATTCTGATATATTGTATTAATTTTATATTAATTATTAGAAAAGTTAGAATGTGTATTTAAAATATGGTGGATGTGTGCCACAGAATAAGCGAAGAGTATACAAAAATTAAATCCACGTTTATTATTTTAGCATATAGCAAATTTAATATAAAAAATCGGAATAGTGGGAAACAAATCTCACAGGAATTAATAAGTTTATTTTATTATTAAAACGTAATAGAAAAATATTGTACTATTTAAAAAACTAATAATAAAATGTTCACATGTGAGTGAAATAATATTTTTATAATAATTCTGTAATTTATATGTGGACAAATTTAATAATTATACAATTTTTTTTAATGACGATATAAATCTGAATAATTTCTGTATATAATTATTTCTCGGAAAAATTTTACGCTATGCGCTGTTAAAGTATGTCATTACACACAGTACAGTTTACACACTGTCAATGTACGCATAACACTGCAACAGCGCTTTATTTGTTGGAAACGTGCAATCACGCTCATTTGATGCGGGTAATTAATCCCTAATTTATGCGGTAGAGATTATCGAAAAACTAGCTGGTTAAATTGAGCATGAAAATAACAGAAATAATAACTCAACACGTAAAATGCGTAAATTACACAGATTTTATAACATTTTTATAACTATATACTATAGCTTTCTTATAGCGCATTTTTTAAATATTATATATATTAAATAATTTAAACTAATGAATAGACATATAAATGTAATGTATTAATAGTATATTAAAATGTCTTTTGTAATGTATGTATTTGTCGTTTACTTTTGATACTTTTCGATTTGTCTAGATTTGTTTTTTTCTGAACAACTTCTTGGAAATAAATGTATATTTAATTACTATCATTCCAACAAATAAATAAATTCATAATAATATCAAAATTCAAATATTCTTTGCGTCGTATGACTTTCAAAATGTCACGAAAATTTTCGTAATTATCTACACTTTTCTACCTCATAATTTGACGTAGCATGTTAAATTACCATGCAATTTGCTCTCACATTAATATCCAACCGTATGCCGTGGTGGTACATCAAAGGTCTGAAAATTGTCTCTTTATGAAAATTTCGGATGTTCATGTGTACATAATGAAAGCGTACGAAAGATATATGTAGATTGCATGTAACATAAAACTAGATGGAACTTTCGCATTTCGCATCAATATTACATTTTGCATCTATCATTTCGCGAAACGATGTATGTTCAATTTAAAATTAAATCAATGAAGCTAATGCAGGAAATACGAAAGCGGACAATGAATTGTAAAACTGCTTTAAGACAAGCAGATTATAAGCTTCGGGGATGCGCCGTACAGAGAAAGTTTCGTTGAGGTCAACTTTCTCCGAACCAAGATTCCTCGACAATGAAATCGTACAGGTAGCAACGCTACCGTATATATATAATGGTTTTCCCATTCAAACTTTTGCATCAATTCTTAATGAAAATATATGAGTCTAAAACCAGCAAAGTCGGTACAAACCGAAGTTTGTTATATCTGAGAAAACCTTCGAATATACGCATCAAACATAAATAAATATATAAAAAAAAATTGTATAAAAATAAGAAGATTGTTTCACAAATTATAAAGATATTTAATATAAAACATATCGAAAACTGATTAATTACATATGTGAATAAATATTCGTATAATTATTATATTATATTGTATTTAATTATATCCTGATTTCATATCTTTATTTAATCAAGCATAGTTTTTTAATACTTAAAGAAAGGAGATTAATTAAATCAGTTTATGGTTAAGTTATTTTAAAATTATTTTTTATCATTTTATTTAAAAAATTTTGTTTCTCCGATTAACTTTTTTTGTATATTATAAAAAAGATTGTAAATTAACTTTCTATGTGGAAAAATCATATTATGTATATTTTTAATTAACTAACAAAATCTTAAAGAGCGCAATGCATACGAAAATATTTTAAATACAAAAATATTTTCTGACAAAAAATGCTAATAAAAATATACTTATAAACTGTAAAATATTATTATATTTATTAGCAATAGCATCGCTGCTAATATCTGCGTATTCACTGAGGGATTAATTATACTGTATGCGAGAAAAGCGCGAATAGGCAGTAGACTTTAATTCAAAACTTTTTTCATCATCGATAAAAAGATCGATGTGAAAAGTCATACAAAATCATAGAAATGATCGAACTCTTCGTGCGATGTCAATTAGTACTTCTATTCATCGCATTTTATTAATTAACGTCCATCGGGAAGAGATCGATCGGACAGAGAACTAATGCATTTAATTAGCGACGACTACATATGAAATTTCTCCATTACAAATTATTCAGGAAACACTTGGCATTACATACACGCGTATACGTTTGCATACGTCCTCCGCATATCATCATTTATTTTTTATCTACTCTACTCGCGATGCATTCCACTCAGGAAATTTCTCCCGCGTGTCTTCAGCATATCCAATAAAAGGATGATCTCTCTAAGCAGAGATTTTTATTTTTATCTCTTTTTTTTTGTTGGTAGTCGTAGATCCTGTCAAATATATATATGTATATAAATTACGTGAGCAAATTGCATGCATATTTTAAGCTTAAAATTAAAAACAAACATATGTATATTATACTTAGGAACAGATTTTACTTTTATATTTGAAAATGAAAAAGTAAAACAAACAAAAATATTTTTTGATATATAGAAACAATTCTAAAATATCAGAAACAGAA
>NW_021848490.1:10974-24338 GCF_003651465.1 Formica exsecta | reverse complement strand
TTATAATTCTTTAGATTATTTTTATAATATAATTAGATTAATAATTATAAAAAACACAAGTAACTAATGTCTTTGCGCAAAATGAAAAATGAAAGCAATATTTGCTTTACTTAATTAAGTAAATTATCGGTTTTTTTTAAATAAATATAAAATAAAAGAATTTGACAAATATTTTTAAATAAAACACGCAACAAAGACAATCACGATTTTCTAAATATATGTATATTTAAGCACATGCAAATATATATTGAATATATTAAATATATTGAAATAAAGCCTTTCTGGATATTGACAATTATTAAACTACATTTTTTATTATATAAAATAAAGAATGTAATAACAATTTTGTTTACACATAAAATCTTATATTTCAAATTTTAAAAGTGGATATATGGCTTTGAAAGAAAAGAAAATTTATATATATATATATACAGATATGCGCGTTTTGTGTTAGAATTTTCCCTTTTTATTCTTTTGTATTCAGGAAATGCATATAAAAATAAACAATACGTAGCCATTCTGATATATTGTATTAATTTTATATTAATTATTAGAAAAGTTAGAATGTGTATTTAAAATATGGTGGATGTGTGCCACAGAATAAGCGAAGAGTATACAAAAATTAAATCCACGTTTATTATTTTAGCATATAGCAAATTTAATATAAAAAATCGGAATAGTGGGAAACAAATCTCACAGGAATTAATAAGTTTATTTTATTATTAAAACGTAATAGAAAAATATTGTACTATTTAAAAAACTAATAATAAAATGTTCACATGTGAGTGAAATAATATTTTTATAATAATTCTGTAATTTATATGTGGACAAATTTAATAATTATACAATTTTTTTTAATGACGATATAAATCTGAATAATTTCTGTATATAATTATTTCTCGGAAAAATTTTACGCTATGCGCTGTTAAAGTATGTCATTACACACAGTACAGTTTACACACTGTCAATGTACGCATAACACTGCAACAGCGCTTTATTTGTTGGAAACGTGCAATCACGCTCATTTGATGCGGGTAATTAATCCCTAATTTATGCGGTAGAGATTATCGAAAAACTAGCTGGTTAAATTGAGCATGAAAATAACAGAAATAATAACTCAACACGTAAAATGCGTAAATTACACAGATTTTATAACATTTTTATAACTATATACTATAGCTTTCTTATAGCGCATTTTTTAAATATTATATATATTAAATAATTTAAACTAATGAATAGACATATAAATGTAATGTATTAATAGTATATTAAAATGTCTTTTGTAATGTATGTATTTGTCGTTTACTTTTGATACTTTTCGATTTGTCTAGATTTGTTTTTTTCTGAACAACTTCTTGGAAATAAATGTATATTTAATTACTATCATTCCAACAAATAAATAAATTCATAATAATATCAAAATTCAAATATTCTTTGCGTCGTATGACTTTCAAAATGTCACGAAAATTTTCGTAATTATCTACACTTTTCTACCTCATAATTTGACGTAGCATGTTAAATTACCATGCAATTTGCTCTCACATTAATATCCAACCGTATGCCGTGGTGGTACATCAAAGGTCTGAAAATTGTCTCTTTATGAAAATTTCGGATGTTCATGTGTACATAATGAAAGCGTACGAAAGATATATGTAGATTGCATGTAACATAAAACTAGATGGAACTTTCGCATTTCGCATCAATATTACATTTTGCATCTATCATTTCGCGAAACGATGTATGTTCAATTTAAAATTAAATCAATGAAGCTAATGCAGGAAATACGAAAGCGGACAATGAATTGTAAAACTGCTTTAAGACAAGCAGATTATAAGCTTCGGGGATGCGCCGTACAGAGAAAGTTTCGTTGAGGTCAACTTTCTCCGAACCAAGATTCCTCGACAATGAAATCGTACAGGTAGCAACGCTACCGTATATATATAATGGTTTTCCCATTCAAACTTTTGCATCAATTCTTAATGAAAATATATGAGTCTAAAACCAGCAAAGTCGGTACAAACCGAAGTTTGTTATATCTGAGAAAACCTTCGAATATACGCATCAAACATAAATAAATATATAAAAAAAAATTGTATAAAAATAAGAAGATTGTTTCACAAATTATAAAGATATTTAATATAAAACATATCGAAAACTGATTAATTACATATGTGAATAAATATTCGTATAATTATTATATTATATTGTATTTAATTATATCCTGATTTCATATCTTTATTTAATCAAGCATAGTTTTTTAATACTTAAAGAAAGGAGATTAATTAAATCAGTTTATGGTTAAGTTATTTTAAAATTATTTTTTATCATTTTATTTAAAAAATTTTGTTTCTCCGATTAACTTTTTTTGTATATTATAAAAAAGATTGTAAATTAACTTTCTATGTGGAAAAATCATATTATGTATATTTTTAATTAACTAACAAAATCTTAAAGAGCGCAATGCATACGAAAATATTTTAAATACAAAAATATTTTCTGACAAAAAATGCTAATAAAAATATACTTATAAACTGTAAAATATTATTATATTTATTAGCAATAGCATCGCTGCTAATATCTGCGTATTCACTGAGGGATTAATTATACTGTATGCGAGAAAAGCGCGAATAGGCAGTAGACTTTAATTCAAAACTTTTTTCATCATCGATAAAAAGATCGATGTGAAAAGTCATACAAAATCATAGAAATGATCGAACTCTTCGTGCGATGTCAATTAGTACTTCTATTCATCGCATTTTATTAATTAACGTCCATCGGGAAGAGATCGATCGGACAGAGAACTAATGCATTTAATTAGCGACGACTACATATGAAATTTCTCCATTACAAATTATTCAGGAAACACTTGGCATTACATACACGCGTATACGTTTGCATACGTCCTCCGCATATCATCATTTATTTTTTATCTACTCTACTCGCGATGCATTCCACTCAGGAAATTTCTCCCGCGTGTCTTCAGCATATCCAATAAAAGGATGATCTCTCTAAGCAGAGATTTTTATTTTTATCTCTTTTTTTTTGTTGGTAGTCGTAGATCCTGTCAAATATATATATGTATATAAATTACGTGAGCAAATTGCATGCATATTTTAAGCTTAAAATTAAAAACAAACATATGTATATTATACTTAGGAACAGATTTTACTTTTATATTTGAAAATGAAAAAGTAAAACAAACAAAAATATTTTTTGATATATAGAAACAATTCTAAAATATCAGAAACAGAAGCCAAGTTAATTTCTTTTATATAATGTAAACTAAATTAGATAAATAAATTTAAAAATTGGGAATTTTTTAAAATTTATCTCAATTTTTTAAAAGAATTTTCAACTTTATAACAAAGAATAAGATACTTAATATTAAAAATATAAAACGGATTATTTTATGGATTAGTGAATTACAAAGAAATAATTTTTTATAATTTAATATATTTATGACTTCATATAAATTGGATTATATGACAATTCAAAAATTAGTAAAGCTCTAATTTGTGAAATACAATATAAAATAAAATTTATTTATAATAATTTTTATCTAAAATTATTATTTTTGATAAAAAATTTTAATTTATATAAATGCGGAAATAAATAAAATATTAATATAATTTATGTAAAGAAAAGTTTGCGTCAATTAATCATTACTTTAGCGTAAAATCAATTTTTCATTATAATTTTATCAGTTATTCTTTTCTATTCTTCTGAATGTAAAGGATAATAAACATGCACTAAAAGAATAATAAAAATATAGTTGATTATATGAAAGTAGAAAAAGTACGAAAGCAACTCTAAAATATTATTCAGGCAAATAATATTTTTGGACACGCGCTTTAAAGCGAGGAAAATATTTATACACAATACAAAATGGAAATTTCCAATGGATTCAACACGATGGTTACTTAAAAAATAGCCGCGACTTATATTTATTGCAAAAGCGAAACGTTAACGAAAGAAATTATATGATGAGTTCGCATCAATTATTTCTATAAATTTCAAATGCAATCCACTGTTTCTTTTATCACAGTTTATATTATTACTAAATATATATGATAGTGTAAGAAACAGAATATCAAACAGAACTAAAATGCGCAGTTACTATTGTACTTACTTAAAGCATTAAATTAGCGAATATTAAATTCGATACGCAACGAGAATACAAGTTTCTAACTGTTATGATGTGCACTATATTCACACATCATATTCAATATACTTTTCAAAGATGCGAAAATGCAATTTTCTTCATTTGCGAAAGCCGCCGAAGCCGTCTTTAGTGACAGCAAAACTACTTATAACAAAATTGCGTGAGAGCGTAGAATAAAATAATATAATATTCAAAAAGATCTCATCATATATAGCAAAGTCAAAGCTATGCCTTCAACTTTATTTCCATACAATTTATACATGAGTGCGCATCATGTGTAAATATTCAAAGGATTACATATTTTGCATTAGTACTTCACTTGTCTATGATGTACTAGGATACGTACGATAGAACTACAAAATTATAATAAATAATACAGCAAATATTAATTAGCATCAACTAATTATCTTCGTTGTACCCAATGCCATGAGAATTCCTTACGCATAGTCATATGCACATGTACAGCAATGAAATTTTTCTACCTGGTATTTTCAGAGTCAGTGCATCTAAACGTAGATAAAAAAGGAAAATTTATTCTTAGAAATATGCATACGCAGCTTGCTTGAATCGTAAGCTAGAAAGCAGACCAAAGAATTTAATTAACTTCACATTGATTAGCTCTTTAAAATCATTTTGTCTCCAATTACTTTTTATAATATTTAGAAAATAATTTTAGTTTATTTTTAACGTAGAGTTTAATATTTTTTGTCTTAATATAATATTAAAATGATATATCTTTGTTAATATAAAATTGTTAAAAACTTCAGTACACAATGTTATACAAATAAAAAGATCTCTCCTTTTATGAACGAAACAACAGAAGCTACTACTATAAAATAGATATTCTATATAAGTAAGTACCTTCAGACAAAAAGTATCAACTCTTTCTATGTTTTTATTAATATGTGCCGCAACTAAGTAAGATGTCATGCTTTCATGCGCATAGAAAGTATAATCAATGCCATGTTTAATATGTAATGCACTCTTCATTTTGCACAGCATTAGATTACATGTCAACATTAAACTGCGCTTACCGGATCATTAATTCTGAACATCGGGAAATGAGGTGTTGTTAACGCAGCATTATCTTAATGTTGCCTGTACGTACGCAAATTACTACGCTGCATGGTAAATAAAGTTAGCCAATTTATGTAAATAATTAGCAACTTAAAGCCGATTGTTTTATCATTATCTAATAAACCAGAAGCACACGTAGGCGAAATCCATTTATGGTACTTACGTTTGACTATTGTCTTAAATCGAGTTCAAACAAAAGAGACGAACGAGATAGAATAGTAATTACAAACTTGCACATTATGCTAAATAATGCAATTAAGTAAAGTTTTAAAGAAAAAATATGTGTTTTATTATCCATCTTTACAGTTTATTAAAAAAGTGTTTGTTTATTTTTACTCGCTTATAATACTAAAAGTATTGATATGTATTTGAATATATAAGTTATCAAGACACAAAAGAACTAATTTTTAATTAGTTTTTCCTGCAATATATAAATAATATATTAAACTTTTTATTCTTATTTTATTTTTTTTATATTATATAAATATCATGCGGATTGAAAATATTTAATAACATTAATGAAACTAAAGCTTTTTACAAGAAAAAAGGTGCGATACATAAACGTCATATACTCTATACGCTACGCGTGAATTTGAAAGATTCACTGACATTTCACGTCATAATCATCTGAATTTTTTTTCCGTACAATTTCATGAAGCGCTCGTATCGTCGACCTCTTCCAGGATACGTGCCTGTACCGAGAAAGAGCACTGTGTGCCACGTGGCCAATTTTCTTCCGACAATATTGACCTTCCTGACGCTCCAGCGCGGGGACAAAAATTTCTGCAGATTTCGTGCTATCGCAACCGGTGGGAACGAGACGAGATATATCCGATGAGTGAGCTAATCCACAACGTTCGACGTGGAGACTCGATTTCGCTGCAGAATTATCGAAAGCATTGAAAGCTTTAAGCCCCCGGACGCGAGGGGTTCCGGAAAATTCGAGATTTATATTCTCCATGCAATGCGGCCCCGGAAAAAAAAAGGAAAAAGTCTTTTAAATAACCGACCGCGCATTGATCCGTTTCTACCTTTCGGTAAATCGGAGAACAAAAAGTCGTTGTAGCATGTGCAATCTTCCGTTAAAATCCTCCGAGCGTTCTCAGAGGATTTTAATACTTTGCTTACAGTTATTCCTTATCTTTTACGAATAGAAAAAAAGATTTGAATAAAATTTTTGAACAGTGAATATAATAGAATTTTGTAAAACGTAAGTAAGAATACAGTTTACATTTGAATCATACATGGGCAAAAAAAAAAAACGCAAAGAATATAGACACGGAAAGATGAAATAATGTATTAAAAATTGTCCAGGAAGTTATACATGCAAAACGAAAGACATTTGCTTCGGCGCGAAAGAGATTACGCCGACAAAATCTACCGCAAAGAAAGTCCTAGACTTTGATTCCTTTCATTCTCTTTGGTCATGTTGTCTCCGCGGTGGAAATATAATCGTAAATGTGAAACATTGCGCATGCTACTCCTCATACTCTTGCCAAGTTTGTCTTGTTCAGGAAGTCAAGCGTGCATCGCGAGGTCGAGTGTCATTAAATCGTTAATCGCTTTCACGTCTCCTCTTCTCTATCTTTCTCTCTCTGTTTCTCTATCTCCCTCTCTTACTCCAACACGGTGAGAGCAGCGGTGAAAGCCGAGCGCAAAAGTTTGAAAGCTTCCTCGAGTGACGTTCGAGGCACTTTCAATCGTTGCCGCGGGTACAGACGATCGCTGGCATTTCGTAAAGGTGCAAGAAACATCAATCAATGATAAATGATCCTAGAGAGCGAAAGCTAATCTTGCTATCACGATGGACAAGAAGCAACTCGATGACCATTAAAAACAAAACTAATTGAAAGTTATAATAATGTTGACTGAATTTTTGCCAAGTCTGTTGGAATAAAAAAAAAAGATTAAAAATAAAAGAGTTTTGCTAGAGCTTGATCGCTTTGTGGCCGATATTTTACGATTTCGATCAGTAATTGTTACTGTCGTTCTATAGAGCAAATATTTTGTTTGAAGTTTTTTTTAAAGATTTTATATGCTTCTATATTGATAATCATTAATTAATAATTACTCAAAAGCTATTTTTATCAATTAATAAATTGTGTTTTTATGCATTAATTGTCATTGATAAAAAATTTTTTAAAAATAAAATTTGACAAATTTACGAAAATAAATTATATTATTTACGCCTATTTTGCACATGGATCAGTAATCGTCATTTATATAAAATTAAGTGGCAACAATAGAATAAAAAATTAAAATAATAAAAAAATTGTAATAAAATCAATTATTTAATTTAATTTAGCTTTTTTTTGGAAAAAATTCTTTTAAAATAAAAGTTCCGGCATTATAAATGTAATAAATTTATATCACGTATTTTCTCTCTCTCTCTACTTAGAATTTCAGATATATCACGTTTACATCAACGCTGCGCGAATTTCTGTGAATACTGTAATAATCATTTGCATAATATATACTTAATTACGTAATACATCAGAGAAAGTCGATAAAATCTAAAATCTATTTTAGCAATCAGAATTATAATAATATATTTATATATATAAGCACGTATGTATATATATAAAAATATAACTCCAGTTCTTAGTGCATTAACAAACCAATATTTTATCGTATTCTTGCAAAACTTATTCATGATTTACATATTTATCGATATTATTATTATTGATCGCCAGTGCAAGTTTGCTATCTGTTTTTCTGCTATAAATAATGTCAAACAAATAATATGTCGATGTTTTTGATCATCGATTAAATGTTCAAATATAATCCGTTTGTAAATTGATTCGCCATGTTTAATATCGGCAATCAACGTTAATCTGCTTAAACGCCGACTATGTTTTCCGATATAACAGCGCATTCTGCTAATTAATACCGTTCGTAATTAATAGATTACTCACTGTACGTATAAAACATGTAATTCTGTGTGAATACTATCGATATCGCAATGAATGGTAATGAATCGAATGTGATGACACTTTAGCTTTCGAAAAAAATGTTAATATTAGAATCATCGAACAATATTTTTAAACAATTTAGAAATATATATTTAAATTATCAAAAAATATAAAAATTAAATAAGAGCACAATTACACTATTCTAAATCATATAACTTGTATTTACATTTTGCATGTAAAAAAATTAAAATGTAAATGGAAGTAACAGTCTCTCTCAGTTCCACAGTCTCTTTTATGTAAAATCTACGTATTTGTATAAAATTTCGTAAATTGGCATTTATATTTTGCATTCGTTAGCTACTGAAAATATGTATTTGGATATCTATTGTTTGTCAATTCGGAGAGTTGACTCGAAATTTGATATAAAACTTTACGAGCAAAGTTACTTCAATTTGTATGGTTATATCGCGTACACTCACGTATGCGCGGGCGTATGCAATTGCGGTGGAAGCGTCCCCGTTTATAATTGGTTTCTCTAATTGCTAAAGATATAAAGCATATAAATTTGGGACATTGGAAAGCGTGAAGATTTACGCGACTAATTGGTAACTCTGCGAGTTCACGCGATCAAAGCACGAGAAACAAAAGGAAACAGGAAGAGATCGAGTCAAAATGCGTGTATTGATGTTAACGAGTCTCTTTCATATCAGATTATTGTTAATGAGATTTTTTTGCATTGTCGACAAAAATATGCGAACGCGATGACGTTGCTCGAATAATTTTGTCGGCCGCGTGTTTACAATAGCCGCTCTCTTAAAGCGGAAAGTCTGCGAATGGAACGAATCTCACGATTGTTTCATCCCGCAACTGCTCTGCCTTTATACGTGAAATAATATTTTCCACTATTCTGAAACCAGGCAAATGCTGTGTAAAAATAAAAGAAACAGTACAGAATTCTACTGTTGAAATAAACTTTCAGAATCCTTATCGCGCGCGTGCGTACCATTCCGATCTCTTATATTTAAACGAATATCTAATAAGGAAAAAAAGACAATTTGTCATTCATCGACAAAAATGTAACTAAGTTTAAATAATTATGAACATAAAATAGTGCTGTGTAAAGACAACAATGAATTGAGTGTAATCGAAAGAGAGTAAATTATCAACTGTTTCGTTCTCTCATAGAATAAACAAAAACGATTTTTACTGAAATGTAAATCCACTCTTAAAAAATATATATATAATCGATTACTTGAAAGTATCGAAATGTATTGTTGCCTCTTTTCCGTGATGACAATTGGTTATTTCAATATATAGCGCTTTGTGTTATTTTGTATCGATAACGATTTATCATTGAGCGGACACCGTGCAATTTATCAATTCAAGTGTTAAAAAAGTTAATAGTATGTGAGTAATTTTATTTGTTTGATATGAGAGTTTGATACTGCCTTTGAAAAACAGAGAAAATGGCAATGCACTTCTCTCGAATTTGCAATAATATATTGAAAGGCCACGATCGCAGAGTGTCATCAATTTTAATAGCTTTTTAATTTCAAACGCGTAACAGTCAAGCACTGCTTTTATCATCGATAGAATATTAAACATCATGATTATTAAAATCAAAATATTAGAAGTAGCGTTTTTAATAAATTAAAATGTCATTTGGATGAAACCAATATCGTTATTGATGACAAACAATTAAAAATAAAATAAGATCTGTCAGAGACACTTATGCAGATAAAAAACTTCCAAAGGTTTGAGAAGAAAGTTAACAAAAGTTTTGCTTAAGAAGTTTGAAAGGATAAGATAAATTTTGTTGAGAAATTAGAAGTTTTAAAATTATTTATATATATATATATGATACAATAATAATAAAATTAATAACTGAAATAATAAAATAGTTGTACGTGAATAACATACACGTAGCGGAGCGCGAACTTTACATACTGATTTTATAATTAAATTTTTCGTTTATTATTATTTGAAATGACGATGAATGAATGAAATTATTTTATCTTATCTTTAATATATTTCATTTATAACTTAAAACTATTAATATTGATGAACAAAACATCTAAATTCAATTTATTCAATCAAGTCAAATGTGTTATATATAAAATGAATTTCCATTTTCTATTTTATTCAGATTTTTAATTCAATCAATTAAGGTATTTGTCGTGGTAATGCAATTTTCATGATCATTTGTTATGCAAATATGTGCATAAACTTTCCCATGCAAGAGCACGAATTTAGGCTTCTCTAAGGCCATATAAAGGTAAAGAAGATAAAAGGTAAAGAGCTGGCAATTCGATTAAAGTATACCTGGCCAAATTGCAAGCTTATTTCGAGTATTCACCAAATTTGTGTCGGTGGCTCATCGATCCAGCCAGAGGTTAACGTATGCATTATGGAAACTTGAACATTTCCAATCCAACTACGAATATTAATGCTCAATTCTGATTATAGTTCCGGAACAATGCTGATATTATCTAAAATACTAATTTTAATGCTAACGACTACATCTCGCGTTACAAGCCTATTTTACTACGCAATGTAATTATATAATTATGTTTACGCAAATTAAAACACTAATATTATATATTTGCAATAATGAAATATATATCCACATCGTGCGAAAATTACATCCATAATATAAATAAAAACATTTTATTGACGAATTTCTCAGTAACGCGTTTTATTATATGTGACACTTATACATGAAATATATATGGTGGATATTTTGAAGCATTCTATATAGTATATCAGAAAGTCTCCTGTGTACTTAAATTTGATAAATATTATTTTTGAGATTTGTCCTTTACATGATTAAAAATAATAAAACTAATAAAAACTTTTAAATTTAAAATAATAATTTATATTTTCTCTCAAATAACTGAGTACATTACTAAAAATATAATGCTTTATTTAAATTATTTTACTGCCTTATATTATTATTTTATGTGTTTAATGGTTCTGTAATTGTTTAATGTCTTTTTATTATTGTTTAATAACAAATATATTTCTTTTAAAAAATTTGTATATTTTTCTAAAAACGTGATATTGTGTGCTTCTTTATTAAACACAGATAAAAATGATATCGGCAAACGTCATTTAAAATATCTATGTCCAAATCCTGGTATATTGTAACAATCATTAAATCATTCATGAATCGATGCACGCAAATGCAATTTCCATTATTGTTCAAAGCGAAAAAGAATGTACAAACGTGCGTGTGCAACGAGAGTACGCTCGGTCATTGATTCTTGACGAGAAGAAAGGAGATCCGGCTGAGAGAGGCGTATTCGCCCCATTGTAGAAATGTACGATTATTGTTATCGTTATCGTCCCAACAGCATCTGTAATTGGCAGTGAGAATGCTGGAATACGTTCAAAATCGTAACAGTGTCGCGTAATCTAAAATTTTATGAGTTTCTGTTGTAATATAATTTTTGAGATGTACATTTACATAATGCGCGTTGTGCGTAAATATTGTTTAATTTTATTTATACTTTATATTTCTTTTTATTAAAACATTCTCAAGACTAAAGCATATTATTTTGCATCCAGACCAAAAATTCCATTTTTTCAACAATTAGATTTCTTATAGCCATATCAAAAATTAATTTATTATCAACAGGCTCTATGTATATTTGAACGAGATCCAAAAATAAAAAAGAGAAAGAATGAATGGCGATCAGGGTTTTAATCCCTCCAGGACTTCAGTTGTTTTTGCTTTGCTTTTGTTATAAATTGATAATAGTATTACTAGTAACATTAATAAATATATACGTTGTATCGAAATATTTACTTTATTTACAGCAACAAAAGTATGATTTAGACATTTTCTTATTTTTCAATAATTATATTTAAACAAGACTGCACTAGTGGAATATTATTAACATCAATAAAACAAATAAATAATGTCACGTCCAAATAAATATCCAAATGTCCAAATTATCTCTTCAAATAACACGTAACAAAACATAAAACAGAACTGTATCTTGTGCTGTGAGTGTGAGATTTTGTTTTTTTATTTTTTTACCGGCCGCGCATTGCTACCAATTTTACGTATGTTGTATTTTATGTAGTCATACACTATATATGTAAAAATCTTCGTGGTACACAAACGCGCTCTATGAAAAAATTGCGACCGAATGTTTAAAAAATATGATTTTTCGTGAATTTTGCCAGTCAGATCTAAGTTCAGAATGTATTTCTTAATGGATGGTATCGAAATAAAAAAAAAAAATTTTGGGTTTTCCTAAGACTCCATATTTTCTATATTTATTAAGATATGAAAGAAAATCGATGCTCCGCATATTTAAGAAAATGCGGTATTTTGGGGTCTTATTGCCATTCATGCTTTACAAGAATTTTGCAAAATAGTTTTCAATGTAACCACGAAATTGCGCCGTCACGACATTGTTATCTTCCCGACGATGTCGCTACGATGATAGGAAAACGAACAATTACATATTTGAACTATTAACTATTAACAGATTCTCAGTCAAAAGACCGAGGGGCTTAACTCACTGATGAGATGGAGGCGAGCGATATACGTGCCGACCGTACCGTGAAACGCGCGGGGAATTGCGGCCGCAGCCACCGCCGCTGGTACATTTGTAACCCGGCGAATTGCACGTACGTAGAGCCGGACGTTACAATCTCATCTTACTGGGCAATCTCGCGGCCACGATCAATTTTCCCAACGCGGGGGAGAACGAGATCTTCCAATCGCTCCGGAAACGCGTACCAGTGGACAGGAGCAATTCCGCTCGGTCCTGCATCCTATCCGCGCTTTCTGCAAGGGGCATATGCGCTCACGTCATACACGCATGTAAAACGTGTAAAACGGATCTCTAATATAGCCATGAAAAAACACGAGTGAGTCTAGAAATAGAATATTTTAAGTAATAGTTTTTTTAACACACACCCATGCGCAAAGTTAGTTACTATTTTATATCACATTTTATATATTATATTTTCATCTTTAGGTTTTATTTTTGAATTTTTATTTTAAAATATTTCTAAATTGAAAATATTGCTTCGATGTTTTAATTATAGGATTCTTTTTAAAGATTCTGAAATGTTTTTTATGCATTGTTTTCGATTGTTTTACCTGTATAAAGATATAGTATTAAAAACCTTTATAATTATATATATATATATATATATATATATATATATATATATATAAATATAATGTTCGACTT
>NW_021848490.1:3874-10772 GCF_003651465.1 Formica exsecta | reverse complement strand
CAAAATATTTAAATACTTAATTATTTATGTAGCGCTAATTAATTAGTTTATGTAGCGAATTTCGCTCAAAATAATTATTTTTCTCTTTTAAAAATTATAAATATTTTAAGCAAAAAACATATATATTTTAAATCCACTATTTTGTATAAAGAAGTTAGTATATCATTTCAAGTATATATGAATGGTTAGTATATGGCTAGGTTACTCTCTTATATTATAATAAATAAGAACACAATTGCTTTTTTAAGAAATTTCCAAGTTTCTGTAATATTTTGTACGCTATATACGAAAACAACGACAAAGTAAGATTCCAAGATCATATATTTAAATGATAAGCCAATATATATATTGTCGGAAATGTCGCGCAAGCACAATTTCTCTCTGTCGTCCCTTGCGTTTCCTCGACCGAACTAAGTTTAAAGCGCGTTAAAAGTTGTAGCTCGCCTGTTGGCACTGATGCTGAACTTCGCTAAGGATCGCCGCGCGTTCTTCGTTTCCTCATCGCGTCCGCTAATCCTTTAGGAATTGCACGCCTGGGACGAGTTTCCGCGGCAAATTTGTTAATATTGCAGACTTGCCGCGCGCGAGAACGTCGAGTTTGTGACACAGAAAGTCGGTGCTCTTTCCACTAACACGACGGCGGGCTTCATAAACGGCTCATTGTAAACATTAAAAACTTGGCGTGTGCTTCGAAGGAAAAAAAACGACCGACAAGTTTTACACCGAGTAGCATAAAGTTCGCCATACCTTCGCAAACTTTCAATTGAATTAATCTAATAAAATGCCACGCTATCGCCGCCGAAGCACGGCAAAATGAGAGAAGTCGCGCATGCTGATGTCTTGTAATCAATTTTAAGAGCAGATTTTTATGCCCTGCGCTTCTATTTTTGAAATAACAATTTTTCAAAATTATAACGATCTTAATCCACGTTTCAGTTGACATACTTAATATATATATATATAATCTAATTCATAATCTGCACTGAGAATGACTGCATATATAATATATATATATATATATGCAGCCATTTTCAGTGGAGATTATGATTTAAACCCTCTCGTCTACGCGATTTCTATGTTTATATTGCTATTTCCACGCGATCAAGACAACTTAAATAGCCTTTTTCTAACTCGTTATTCCTTAAGCCTTTCATGACCATACCATCCGAATAAAAAAATATAAAGGTTGCAATGAAATTAACGTGAAATATGCAATCATAACACATAATAATGCGAACAGAATATACAAGTTGCATAAAAACAGCATGCATTAACAGATGTATTAATAAGTTTTCATCACTTTCCATTACCTTTAGTATTGATTCACATAATTTAGATATGATTCAATCAGGTCAAACGTCCATTCGAGTCTAAACTGATTTCGTAAAGGTACGATGAAAAGGCGGCAGTAAATCTATCTTACCCTTCTCTGATCTAGCATTCGAGTCTGCAGGATTGGATGGATGCTTAATTCATCGATTTCCGTTCGGAGATCGGCAATGGTCGGCATCCACCTGGGTTTCTCGAGCCAATTTCCCGGATCAGAAGGGAGAGACTTTTCTTTGTTTTCTTTGCAAACCACCTTCCACGGTTGAGGCGTCTATTACGTCTTTTCTTTGATCTCCCTCGAGCATCTCGGTATGTTTTTTCAGTCAACAAATAATTTATAATCATTTTTAAAGAAAAATAGTTAATCGAAAAATATCGTAACATTCTCGGAAGTGGCAAAAGAAAAAGATAAGATTATATTAAGATAAAGTTATATCCTTAAGTTAAATTTTATCTCTTTAGTAAAAATTATGAAAGTTTTGTTTGCGCAGATTTTTACACAAATAATATTATTTATTTAAAGTTAATCTTATTTAAAAAAAAAAAAAATAATATGAGTAATTCTTATTGTTATCAATTTATATAACTCTTAATATAATATCCGTAAACAAAAATTTATGTAAGTAAAGAAAAATAGAAATAAAATCATTATTTACACAATATAATCATAATTTTGACATATATATATAAATTACAATTTTTAAATTATTCTTTCTTTCAAACTATTCAAGAAAAATTTTTATATAAACTTATGATAAAAATGTAAAACAGTTTTATAGCAAATATTAAAAGATAGAGAGCACACACCTGTAGAGTAGTTCAGAATAATCGCTTACTGTGATTTTCTGAGAACAGTTGACAATAAAAAGACATAGTAAAAAAATAGTTGAACGGTTTAACAATGAAATCGGCGAAACAATGATATACCAATTTTCAGGCAAAAGCGCACAATCGCGTCTTGTAAATGCGCGAGTTGCGCGACCTGACCAACGAACAGCTGATAAGCTGTCATGTGAGTCTACGAACGAGGCACGCGACCGCGCCATGCCATTGAGATTCACATGACTGAACAAATCACCTGTTCATCGTCGCGTCGCGCGATTCGTACGTGATTGTCCGCACAGCGCGATTGCGCGCTTTCATTTATAGATCACCAATACTGTTAGAAAAAAATTCATTGAGTTGAGACACGTATAAAAGCCGAAGTGCAGCGCGAAAATAATTCGTTTTATATTATTATATAATATGATACATATGCAAAATATTATAGATTTTACTTTTAAAAATATTCCAAATATTTAATAGAACGCTGTATTTTATATATATAATCGTTTATCTGAATATGCGCGTCAAGTAAATTATATATTGTTCAATAAACTGTTCAAGATAGTGAATGATTGCTCTCAACCATCCTGTATTTGTGTATTTGCCTGCATAATCAGCCAACATTTATATTTACGCCGAAGCATCTTTTCTGATATTCGAATTTGGCAGAAGCACTTTATTCTTTTCTGTCTTCTGACTTTCACAGAATTATTTTGCCAAACTGCATTTGCACAGCTATAGTTTTTCAATCTATCGCAACACAGAATTGTATAGAGCTCAGACATCCCTTTTCAATCTTGAAACTTTTGCCGTTCTACTGTATTATGATGTCCAGCTATAAATAAAAAACACAAACATACGATTTCTTTCAAAGCGTGGAAATTAAAGTGCAATGGCACGTTTCCATTAATGAGTACAAATAATTCTTCTATACCAGAATATCGCGGACAGGGGCGAAATGGCCTCGTTTATCGTCGGCCGAGGCATTCAATTACCGTAGGCTAGCAAGCCGCATATATCACCGATTCACTCCGCTTCCGTTACAAAATGCACTCGAAATAGTGAACTTCTCTCCGCGTGTGCCATAATTCCCGTATCAATTATTGAGCGCTGTTTTTTGGGAACGCCGTTCCAACCACCCTCGCTTGATCGGCCGCGTGCACCACTTTCCGCCCCATTCGTTGCACCCGCCCGCTTAATTACCCCCGACGGGAATACGATCAGTATCTGGAATGAGGAGCAGGGATATGGAAATGACGTTTTGCGACGTGTTTTGGAATGGTACGACAAAGCATAATTGCTTTTTACTAGCGGCTTTCATATAATGCTCTCCCACTCTCTTCTTCTCTCTTTTTTTAATTTGCTTACACTGGTCGGTTCATTTATTGATTCATATCTCAATTTCTCTCTCTCTCTCTCTTTCTCTCTCTTTCTTCTCCTCATCGTTGCCATACCGCTCCCGATAATAGTAAAACACGATTTTAATTGAATGTATCGCGTTTTTTGATGCCGCTTTTCACGTATTTTCAACTCGTACTGGATGCAACGAGAGTGAGCACTACACGGACTCTGGTGAATAATCGAAAAATAAAAAAGTTGTTTAGTGCGCTGCGTACGCGTTTTATTTATTACCACACATTCATTTATCAATGAAAGGTTGGAATACAACGTAAAAAATTTATTTTATGTATGATTGCGATATTATGATATAACCCTCGATAGAAAGAATTAAAAAGAATATCATCCCCTTAATATTAATTCTGGAATTTGATATAAACAAAATTTTTTATTAGTATTATAGCAAAACGTATTTATTTGAATGTAACAATTTATTTCGCTCGTATCGAACATATTACAGAATATTATTATTATCACAAAGTAATCACAATTTAATAGTTTGTATGTAACAATATTCATTGTTAGTTATTTTGCCTGTTTGATTAATTTAATCAATTATTAATTCTTCTAACGCTATATTCTAGAAATTTTTTCCTCTCTTAATAATTTCTCTTTTACTACAACTAATTTATGGATCTATATCTTACTTCTCTTATTATGCAATTAAATATTTACCGGAAAAATTCATTTAATTTTCTATATTAAATAGAAGATAAAAAATCATTTTAGAAAAAATTAAACTATCTACTCGTATAAAAATAGTTATTTTAATATTCCATTGCATTACTGGCGAGCTAAAAGCGCCAGTTTCTTTCTCTTTCTCTTTCTCTTTTTTCTTTCTTTTTCTTCTTCTCTTTGTTACTCTTCTTTCTTTTAGATTTAAGTATGATTTATTTAGAGCAAACCAAATTGAAATAAGATCAAGTCTGCGAAATTTCAGATTTCAAGATTTAGGTGCTTTTAAATTAAGTGCCTTTTCTAAATTAGGTGTTTTTATATTAAGATATATTATAAAGAAATAACTTTTCTCCCAACAGAAAAACAAATTATAATATTAGGTTGAACGGAAAGTTCGTTCCGTTTTTTGGCAATAGATGAAGACCGAGAAAATGGCACAAACTTCCCGTTTAACCCAATACATTTATATTGTTTAAAAATTTTAATATTTCACATAAATATTGAAATATTGACGTGTACGCGTAAAAGAAAATTAGAAATATAAATAATATTTTACAGAAGATACTAGTATATAACATTATTTGTATTTTATTGTGCGGGATTTTAAGAAAACAAAAAAAATAAATTATCACTTTTTTCCAGCTAATTGAATTTTATTTATATATTTCTTATTAAAAGTAAAAGAGGAATTATTGATTTATTAACAATATATAATTTTAGTTCTTTTGTAATATGAAAATTTGGCGTAAAATGATAATATGAATTAATTTGCACAAAGTCATAGTTTTTTCATTAAACTAAATTAAGGTGAGTTATATTCTAATGTTAAACTTTATACGCAATAATTTATCGAAAATAATTAGTTATGATCACTATAATTAATGTAAGCAACTTTGGATAAACGACATGTAACTATATTGGAATAATAAACTTTTATCGAAGCGCGCGTGCATTTCTCGCAATTTATTCATTTATTTCAAGTACAAATTAAAACAAGACAAAAATTATAAATTATTATTTTGTTGCGATTTTTACGGACAATAATTATTTCTCTAACAATGCTTGAAATCAAATATATCTTGACACTTCAATTTTTTCGCCGATCTAAATTTAATTTGTTATTTGGATTGAGATTGCACAATAATGCTATATACGAATTGCAAAATCGAGTGATTAACGTAATGAAGAGCCTCATTATGTATTAATTGTTTAATTTTTGTTTAATTAATAATTCATATTTAATTCAATTCATAGTATATATATAATATTATTATAACGTAAAATATTTCGACAATGAATTATGAATAACATGGTATTCGGTCTTGATAGCGTAAACATTAGCGCGCTATTATTTACATGTTACGGCCTTGTTATCATTTGCGCGGCAATACTTGAATAGTACTAGTAACAGTGGGAGACGCTACGTCAGAAATTCCTTTCCTACAATATTTATTATAGTTATTATCATTCATGCGACGACACTCGAACAGAAAAGTAATGATGCGTAACGTTCCGTCAAATTCCTTTTTCATACGATCGCGCTCACTATCGGGGAATAATTTAATATGATTAATATGAATAATAATTAATTATCCTTTACATACATTAGATTAATTATATTGCGACGATAAATTTCCTAGCTCGTATTTCGCGTAATATATTTTTTTAATTTTAGTTAAATTTTATTTCATTTATTCAAAGAAAGAGAACCAAAATCAAAGATAAGAGAAACGTAGTGACAGAAGTCCCAAATAATAAATTATCGTTTTGTTGCTATCTCTCTTTATGACCAATAATTATTTCTTTAATAATATTTATTTAATTTAATTTTAAATTAAATTTAAATTAAATATTATGAAGTCAAATATATTTCTTGCGGTATTTTATCGTTCGACTGTTCGACGATCTAAATATGATTAATATTGGGAACGCGCAATTAAATAATCAGATCGCAGGATCGAATAATTAACTTAACGAAAATCTTCGTGATACACATCTATCGATTAATAAATAATTAATCTATATTAATCTATATTAATCTATATTAATCTATATTAATCTATATTAATCTATCTATATTAATAATCTATATTAATCTATTTAAAATACTTATACATATAATTAAATATTCCGCGTGTATATATATACGTCATAGGACGTGAAATATTTCGGCAATGTATTATCAATAAGAAAAGGTGTTCGGCCTTGGCGGCGTAAACATTAGCGCTCTATTGTTTATGTCTTATGGCATTGTTATCATTCCCTCGGCGATACTTAAATAGTACTATAATAGTGGGAAACGCTACGTCACAAATTCCTTTCCTACAATACTTATCATTTACGTGTCAACACTCAAACAGAAAAGTAGTGATGCGAGACGCTCCGTCAAATTCTTTTTCCAAACGCGCCAACTATCGGGGAATAATTTGATATGATTAATATGATTGATAATTAATTATTTTTTAAGTACGTTAAATATGTTAATTATATCGCAACAATAAATTTTGAAGCACATATTTCGCATAATTTATTTATTTTATTTTAATTAAATTTTATTTCATTTATTCAAGTACGAAACGTAGTGACAGAAGTCCAAAATAATAAATTATTGTTTCGCGTTTTTATCTCTCTTTATGAGCAATAATTATTTCTTTAATAATATTTTATT
>NW_021848490.1:2449-3376 GCF_003651465.1 Formica exsecta | reverse complement strand
ATTTTTTGGAAAAGTTTAAGGAGGTATTACAGTCTCTCAAATTGAGATTTTATAATTATTGGTACCGATTAACAAAGAAAAAGTGTGCCAAGTAGATATAATTTACCAAGAAATTGTAATTAGTTTTCTTGAAAAATATTTATCAATTCGCATTTTTAACCGCGGTTGGTTTTTATTTGCCAGATATCTCTCCAATAATAGTTTATTAAACCGAAACGAGGACATCAAACAAATGCAATAGCAAATAACACCATAATAATTTTTAAAAAATTAAAAAATAGTACATATGTAATTTTTTATATGATTTTTTTGATCAATTAGTGTTGTATAAGTTTTTTCATTAATGCAGACTTTCGGAATAAAGCACATAAATTTTCAAAAGATATTTTACTTCTTAAGCTAGAGATTAAAAAGACGTGTAAAATAAATATTATATAATTATATAAAAGAAGTTATATATTATTAAGAGACGCAGTAGCGTTTCGCTAAATATATCTTTCGTTGTCTTGTTGTTTTATATGTAATAATTTTGAAGCATTTATAAGTTTAATACATATAAATGTATTTTAAAGAGAAAAAAATTGCTATTGCTTATTTAAAATTGACCTCAGAAAACTGACACTCTCTATTAAAACACGAGTAACCTTTTCATATTTTTTAGATGAAAGTACACTTTTTATGCTCCTATTAGAACAACACAGGCGCGCGCTTTTTTTTACGGACATTTTCGATTTTTTTAACTTTTCTTTCCATATATACATATATATAAATCTAAACTTTTTAATAATCCTTTTATAAAATTTAATTTTATTAATTTAAAAAAATTACCTTTTTTTATATTTCAGAATAATTTTATCTTTAATATTTTTTTTTATTTAATGACTTATAATATTGATATTTACCATTCTAAATAAAATAATAAAATTT
>NW_021848490.1:0-581 GCF_003651465.1 Formica exsecta | reverse complement strand
TCGCGTCGATTCCATCAATCGATTTCGTCTTCTTCCGCTTCCGCTTAACCTTTGCTCGAAGTAATCGGTGAATTCCCGACTTGTCGACTCGAAGTATGATTCTCACGTGAAACGGGGTTCGATCGTGCCGAAATTCGAAAGTGCGGGAGTGTCGTTCGAAGTATCGCGCGTGTAAGTGCGGAAATAATCTTTTAATAAAAGTGCGGGAGTGCCGTTTAAAGCATCGCGCGTGTGAATCAACCTGAGAGGAGGAGGAGGCCTAGGAGAAGCATCGGGCACCGGTGGAACAAACCTATGGTAAGTAATTTGTTATTTTATATTAATTATTTATTAATTGTACGTGCAATTTAAATTAAGCAATTAATTGCGTAATTTGACTTTTTATTTATATGATTTAAACAAAAGAGAATTAGAAAAAAGGATTTTTATATGAAAGCTATAATCTTGTAAAAGTTTCTTAGATTACAGCTTTTTATATGTAATTATGAAGTTATTAGTAATGTCCTTTTCAAAATTTATAAAATTATTTTATTGACCTGCTTATTATATACATCGAATATAAAATTCAATACGTACAACAA
>NW_021848489.1:137772-155886 GCF_003651465.1 Formica exsecta | reverse complement strand
ATTTTTTTTTGTAAATTTTTTAAAATCTACAGTTATAAAATATTTACTCGTTCGTTATCACTTCAATATATATATATATACGCGCATACAATCATATTCGTTGCTGACGCATCGTGAACGGTAGGCCAATGCGTACTATAATTGAATATTACGTTGCTTAAATGTCCATTAAAATTTCTGCATTGCAACGTCATTCTCTTTATTTTGATTCGCAGAAAAATGTCTTAATGAATATAAATCTAAGTTATATAATTTGTTTTAAATTCATATATATAGAATGTCTCAGAATTGAGAATAAATAGATGTAATATTTTCTCTCTGTTAAGAGTTTAAAGTTAATTTTTTGCAAATAATTCGAGATACTAATAGAATTTTTTGCAAACCGAATTTCAAAATTGCAGCTAGAAAAGCAATAATGAAGGATTATTCATTTCTAATTTAAAATGCATTCTACTTTAATAGAATTTTTATTTGAGTTATTAGAATACAAAAAATTGTGATAAATAATGATGAAAATGATTTTTTCCTTAATTATTCGGAATTTTTCCGGAATTATTAAATTTTTATTATTGAAGAGAATTTTCACACACATGGAAAAATTGGCATCTTGAAATTTTCTATTTATTAAAAACGAATTTCAAGTTTCATAACAAATAACATTTATGTTTATTTTTATCGAATCTTACGAACATTTTGTATAAAACAAAAAAGCAGAAACGTAGTGTTTAGAACAAAACGAGTTTTTCCAGATTTATGCATGAAAGGTATGCAAAATTGCGCGCACATTATGTACACATTTATATTTATTATTCTCGCGCATAATAATGTTCACTTACGAAACAACTGAGCAAATGTGCCGGCAATTAGCAGCATCCACACCACGGTCCAAAGTGATAAATTTCCTGCAAAGTACAAATATTACATTACAATTGCATAAATAAATTACAAAGAATGATATATTAATCTGATATTTTTGTAATATAAATAGCGCGGAATGAATTTTCCATGGATCTTTATATAATCTTTCGTGTCACGATTAAGATATATGCTGATAATGTCATGTACAAGTTCCGTATTACATTCACGATGCGGAGAAGTGCGTAATTAACGTCGATTGTAATTTTCAAGGTTACGAAACGTTTAAATACTTACGGTTCATTTTATGAGCCGTTCTCGAATATTTGATTAAAACTCTGTGCCTCACGACTTCGGTGAGACTTCTAAAGCAAAGCGATAACAGCACTGGCTTTTAAAGCGGCTTTCCACCTCTACTTTGACATTGGACAAGTAAGAACGAAAGGAGAGTGCGAAATAAATCGCGATACGCGAGTTCGTCTATAATGTGGTCAGATTCAAGAAAAAGTGTCGATACAGTTTACTTGAACTTGAACGCTTCTTTATGTGACGTAAGTGATAGCAGTGAAATACGGAGATTATGCACCGCTATGCCATCACGTACCTAATTGATATTACGATATCTTTTCCTTTGTATTATGAAATATTTGTTTACTTTTTAAAACCGTGCATTTACTGGATTGTACGTAGTATATTTTCTTGATTATTATCAAAAAATATACTAGAAGTTTAAAAATTTTTATATCATTTATTATCTTAATTTAATCTAATACAAAAAATATATCTATATATTTTAGATATTACTTATAAATAGTATTTTATTTTCTTATTACTTATATTTCTGTTATTCAAGAAATATTTAGAAAGAAAAAGAATTTTAATTTAAAAATCTGAACATGTCTAAAAAAGATGAATAAATTTAGTTTTTGTCATAATTTATTTTTGATCGTTAACTGAAAGTATAATTAATTATAGAATCATATTCATGAAAAACGATAGCTATTTAAAAAATCTACTAATCTTTTTACTATTATTCCTAATCATTAAATCCTCATTTATTATCTCGAATTATTGATTCGTCGAGTAAATTCAAGATTATTATTAAGCAATTTATTTTAATATTTATCAAATTATTTACTAAATTATTTGAATATAAGTGATAGTTAATTATTTATTTTTGTTACGTCTACACATATGCCGGAGGCTTCTTGACATTCTGAAGTTCCAAAACGTATCAGTATTAAATACGCCACTGACAAGTGCATTTTCTTTGATTGTTGTCTTTTGCACAGCAATTAAACAAATTGTACTTGTCATTAGTGGCGCATCTGCAAGTATGTTTTGTTGGCTTTTGTTATATTATTTTATAATTATTGATGAGGAAAGATTTATTAAACATTCTTCATTTTAACAGTCCCTTTTTACATACAGTTTTATACATTGATATTGAATTTATATTCAGATATAAATTTTATTTTTTTTTAATATTTTTAAATATTTATTGAATTTATCTTGCGAATATAGCAGATAGATTAAAATAATATAAATATAAATTGTCTTATTAATTAACAATCTCATGGTCTAAAAAAATCGTTGCCGATCAAAAATCCTTCAACTTTTCTATGATAAAAATTTGCTAAAAATCATATTATGATAAATATATGCTATTTCTTTTTTCTTAATGCAATAATTATTGCTCTAAATTACAAAAAATAAAATAATTATTAAATCAAGTATAAAATTGTAAAAGTATATCGAGTTTATATATGTTTGTTAGTATAAATATAACGCAGATAAAAACGAGGATTAGCAATCTCTTTAGTAATTATTGTAATCATTTCCAAAACGCGGAACAATTGGTTCAATCGGGGTTTCGACGGATTCCAATATTTCGATCTCCGGTTTTTGACAAGCTAGGGCCCCACATCTATTTTTGCAGCATTTCAGGTTTCCTCTGCAATCGTTGTCGCTATTGCAAGTCGACGAACATATCCATCTTCCTGTCGGTATCGATGGGCAAGATCCTGGTTTTTCTATACAAAGAATAATTTAATGTTTTATTATATAATTATAATATGTGATGATTATTATTATAGTTACAATTTTTATTATATAGTTAGTTTATGAGCCTCATATGGTTGACTTATTATTTTTCATAAGTTAATAATAGTAAAAGTAATAAATCAATTATGGGGCTTATAAACTTGTTTTCCTCTCTCTTTTTCTCTCAAAATTTTTTTATTTATTAGTTACAAAAAAAAGATATAAAATATTAAATAAATATAAAACTACATAAATTAGATTTACAACATTTTTTAGGCATATTACTATTAAAGTAACAGTGGAAATTATTGTCAACAAAAATATTTAAGAATACAGTTACGATAAATTTATATCTACTATAATGTTTATTTATATTGAATTTTATTGTAATTCTTATATTATTGCTTTAAAATATTGTGCATCAATGTTACTGTTACAGATCAACAAATAACAAGTCTAAGATGCTGAGAAAATTACTTACCTGTTTGGATAGGCCGCGTCATCGTGACAGGCATGGAGCAAATGGAACCACCGCACCGGGTCGGACAACATTTGCCAATTCCAGCGCAATGTGCGTCAACGTAGCAGGAACGTCCGCAGAATTGTACAGGTAACGCAGGTGGACACGAACCTGCTTTTGCTACATATCTGGTTTGTGTTTTTGCGATAGAAATTATCGCCATAAAGACTAGAGACAGGACTATCAACTTCATTTTTTTGTTGTTTCTGGACACTGTGGCACTTGTTCGTAATCTTGCTTATCGGGGAAAGGCTAAATGCAATAAATATTTCAAATCAATATATTAATTTAAAGCAATAAACAAATTGAAAAATTCAATTTGACAATAGAACTGATGATAAGAATGTTTGCTATAAATATCAAGTAGCAAATGTGTGTGTGGATGCGATATTATAAATTACTTTTAACTAAAACTTGTGAGAATTATTTACAAAGAAGTATTAAATATTAAATTAATAATTGTGTTACACAACTCTGATAGTTAACTTATGATAAAAAAAGAATATATATATATATATATATATATTATACATAAAAATACTATTTTGAAAAACACTTTAAAATGTTTATTTTGTCTTACAACAATAATTGCATTGAGTAGGTAATAAAATAAATGATGTGCATATATCTATTTTTTTAAAGATAAAATAATTATTTAAATTGATTTTTTTCAGAAAATGACGTTTTTTCTTATACTTTTTTTTTATTAGCTATTTCTTTAATTAAGAGATATAGATTGTTGTTGCACAACAATTCTTCTCATTAGCAGAATATTTAATAATCCCTTTTTTTCTATGAATTCAAAAAATTAAGCAAATTTAAAAGAACGATATTAATAGAATTGTTTCACTGATATTAATAGATTTTAGTCTGGATTTTATATTTAATGCTAAATGTAAGAGATTTCTTGAGCTCTATCTTGACTTATCGATTTATCCTTTTACTCATCTTGACCTCGACTTGTCACTCACTATTTTATAATGCGTAACACACTATTTATACGAGAATTACGTCGATGAAAAAACTGCACTCTTCACTCTACGTTTAAAATATACTTGCTGTGATTTCTTTATGTCATACTTTTTTACTGCAGGAGTGTAGCCGGAAGTAAAGGTGATCAAAGTCTTGTCGTTTTTACCACTTAACAGAATGGTACCTCTGATATATATGCCTACCATTCGTCAGCTTCATCTTTCCCCCTCCTATATTATCGCTCACTTTTACACACAACTCTACCATATCATGTGCATATATATATATATATATATACACGATATATTTTATTATTTATTATATAATATCTATTTTTTGGAAAAATATCATAAATATGATCTTTCTTAAAATTACATATCTCTAATCTCTAATATATATATAACTAATTACGTTAAATGTGCTATGCAATCTTGATATATATCTTGACATAGGATATTTGCGTAACTAATTTTGATTTGATTGAGATGACAAATATTCAAAATGCTAGGAAAATATTTTTATAAAATAAAAATAATGCTTTTTTTGTCATAAGTGATAACTTTCTTTAGACCATAGCTGTTCTTTTATTGTCTTAGAGATTTATTAATATTATGCTTACCAGATATGGCTTTGAATGAGATTATATGTTATATCGAAAAACGTTGGCGGTAAACCGCAACCATAATTAGGACTCTAATTAGTTGACCGGAAATAAAGAGGCGGTTTTGGAACCGTGGTAGTCGAGACTGTTTCCTTCGTGATTTTGACGAAAGTATTTTGTTTGTGGAAAGTTATCTTTCCAAGTTATTATTTACATACATGTGTACATGGCGATATATTTTTTCTATAAAATTGAGAAATTATCTTCCCTTAACAAAAATGTTGAAATGCGGATAGTAATTGACCGGTGATCACAAAAAATGGAGATTTTGGCGATTTACGTTGAAAATAAGTAACAAAATTGTATTCATGTCTAATTTATATAATAATAATAGTAAGAGAAAAAACGGGAATTTTTTGATAGAATATTTGTTTATATTACTTACCAAAGAAGTAATATGATTTTTGTTCAAAGCATAAATTATATATTAATCGTTTGCTGCAAATATGATAATTATTACTTGATATTACATTATAACAGATTTGCTTGCATTACACTTAAAGAAAGGAACTTGCATTAACGAGTGATATCATTTCAGTTTCATATTTAGTATTGTCGCGTCTCTTAAATTGCTTAAAAATATACGAAAAAATAAAAGGTAAATTTTGGATGTTTCTCTCTCTATATTTTTTAATAATACATATATAAATATAAAATAAAATTGTCGGCGGGCGTAATAAAAAATAGTATAAAATATTTACGAAATTAAGCACTAGTCTTAAAATTAACGATAAATGCATTCTTGGTACTCAAGCCTCTTCATACCTGAGAAATATTCGAGACGAATATAAAGAATATATGAATAATTGATTTAAATAGGACTAATTAATTTAATATGAATATATCGCGTTCTAATGTCATGAAATGATACAATATTTTTGGAAGTTACATTCGATGTTTGTATAATCAAAGTGGACGGGAGGGTGGGCGAAGGAGGGAAGAGAGGGGAAGTGCAAAGATGCATCCGCAATCTCCAAATATCTGTGATTTAGCAATTCTGTTATTGACATGCAAACTATAAATTTTTTTGCATCCGGAAATAAAAGTTTTATCTACATCCCTGATTACTTAAATCATTTCTATACTAGTTATATCCTTTTCGTGCGGAATAAAGTCTGCGTTTCTGTACAGTTTGTTCAGTTTGAGTCACGTTCTGCATTCAAAAGTTTATGGAAATATATACGTGTACAATTGATTTTGTAATATCTTAATTTGCACTTAGATTAATCAAATTAACGCTTTATTTTGTACGAATAACATGGTACGAGCGAGAGAGTTTGCATATATTTTTAAATATTTTTACACAGTTTCACTGTGCATCTATAAAAATAGTTATGAGCAATGATAGTAGCAATAACTACTGTCTTGCACTTAACAATTATTTTTTTACGTAGATATATATATATATATAACGTCATATATAATTATCGAGCACGATACACGATACAAATGGCTAATGTTTATTCATTACTATTACGATAATTCAGTCAATGATTTTTTTTTGCGTGAAAGAATAAATCATTCAATATATACTTAGTTAATATAAAAACTGTCAGTGAGTATTTGCACATGTTTCAATTTTTATTTTCTACTTCTTAGTAGCACCTGCAACAGATAATAAAAATATATTAAAAATAGTTTTTTAAAATAGTTTATATTTATAATTATATGAATATAGATAGTACATATTTATATAATTATATTTTTATTGTTTATTTATTCTATTTTAATTATAATTATAATTATACATATATATTTATATCTTAATGATTTGTGATTTATATTTTTTTAAATTGCGAAATTGTCTATTACTCATTATAGTATTGAGAAAGCTAATAACTCGTATTTCAGCGATTGAATGATTCAATATGCTGATGTATGATAATCAACAGCTTAGCTTTTTAAATGATTTAATAAGTTAAAAAAATAAGGATTTGTTTTCCAACATGTATTCGTTATGAGTTATAAGACTAAGTTCATATGAATCATTAATATCTTTCTTAATCGCGATTTCCATGAAATTCTTGTATTTTTTCTTGACCTTTAATTTCTGAATAACTGCATTGAAATATAATACAATAGATCAGTGATTCATTTTGCACGTGGTTCAAAATCACGCGTTGTTTGAGACTTAATGCATATCTAAATATATGTATATCCGATTTAGAAAAGAGAAATTTAAATAATTTAAGTTATATTATGATAGTAATTTCAATTATCATATTTATAAATTTTAATATAACTCCATGATTTATTAATTGCATATTGCAAAAAAATAAAACACAAGTAAAAATGAAATTATTGAATGAGTAAAAATGAAATTATTAATGAATTCTACATTGCTAAGGATTATATATATATTTTTCTTGATTTAATTGAAATATTAAATAACACGATAATTATTACTTCTTTGCATTACAAACTGCGTGTTTCAATATTATCATCTATGTGAAATTATGTAATATGAATTAAATAGTATAGGTCGTACCTCTCGGCGGCACAGGTGGTGCAGGCAATTTCTTTGGTATGGCACCGAGGACCTTGACAGCCTCATGACCCATATTAACAGCAAGGTTCATGTATTCCGGCATTCTGGTCTCGATGGCCTCATTCGTATTTTTCGAAATGTTTGTCGTGTTCGCCGGTGCGTGTCCCTCGTCGTATTTCATTACGATTGTCTCTTGACCTCGAATAGTAAGCGTAGAATCGACCTCATCGACGACAGACGGTTTCACTTTTGTCATATCGGCGATATCATCACCGTGATGCTCTTTGATCGCATTTTCGCAATCTATGCGAACGGAATCGGCGGATACGGTTTCGTTGCTCGTGCAATCTGGAATGCACATTCCCGGTTGTGCAACTGGTGGTGTAAAATTCGACGTCGATGGGTCGATGTTCGTATAACTGTTACCGGCGTATTTCGTCGATGCAACTTCTTCTTGATTTTTGTCCGACGAGACATTCTGAATAAAATCGAGATACCTTGGATGTTCGCACGGCGAGTTCGGTGTATCCGGTTCCCTTGGAGAACCGTCCGCTTTAAACGCTGCAAAAATTGAATTACAGATTTATTCTCATATATTTCTGAAATCCTAGATATTATAAATGTTTAAAAAAATTTCTAATAAATGTCTTCCAATTTTTCAACGTTCTTTAAATGTTTTTGGACTCTATGCCGTTTGACATAGTTTGAGATGATGTCTGGAACCGATAGAGAGATAGTTGTACGACTCGGTTAATTTCAAATTACCATGAACGGGTAAACCCGACGGTGGAAACGCGATGTAATACTCGTTGTCTCCGGCCCTGGACGGTGACTGTGTTTGTCGGAGATCGAGATCACGCGCGATAGAGGCAGTCGGTGATGGGGAATACCCAGACGCTGGTGAATATCTATCTGTGAATGGTTTAGGCGCAGGTGGTATTTCGTAGGAGGTCATGCCAGTCTTCTCATCTCTGACATTTTGAAGCTGAAAGTAATTTTAACGTAAATCTAATTTAATAATAGGAAATGGTGCGCTATTTTATAGTTTGTTCTTTTCTAGTATATATTTTCCTTTAGTGTATTTTGTCTCTTCTTTTTTTTTCTTCGAGCTGATGTTAGACAATATAAAAAAAATTGTTTAATCAAAATATTTTTGACAAGCGTAACAAATAAATTAATTAGCGTAACATGTATAAGAGAAATTTGGATAGTGATTGTTATTCCTTTGATCTATTCTATTAATAGTCTAATCATTTAGAATTAATTGATTCTAATTTTTGATGTATTACACATACTCTTCTATCTTCGGAATCCGAATGGGTTCCACTATCGCCCAAGCTGGTGCCACTGCAGCCACTGACAGTGCTCATCCTGCCAGATGAGGACGAACCTAAGAAATTTGATGAAATTGTAAATGAATGCGTGAATAAAGTATCTAATTATTCATATATAGCAATCCACAAATTATATTATAATAACTTTGAAAGATATTTAAAAGATGTTCAATTTTCTAGATATTTCTCAGATATATTTTTTTCTGATATTTCTTAGGTCTTTCTTGAACTTATGCGTGTTTAAAAAAAACATTCTAAATTATAATACTTATTATGTTAGATTATATTTACTGGAAACACTACGAAGACTTAAGCTGCTAACAGGTCTGCGATCAGCTAATCCACCGTTAATACTTTCAGATTTGCTCGAAGACGAGTCGGCGACAATATTAACAGATTCCTTTGTATCTGTAACAAAATTTAGTAGAAAAATTTTAATTATTATTCTATTTTGACTATTAATCATATCAGAATGACTGAAAGGATTCTAAAAGTGTCGAAATGCAATTACACTTGCCTTTTTTCCCTTTGGAGAAGAATTTTCGTATCTTGTCGAAGGGCGTCGGGGTCTTCATCTCTTCTTTCAGTCTTCTTTGTATCCTGTCGTATTCCTCCCTCATTGCCGTAAGCTGTCGTTGTTTATCTTTGAAACTTTGCTGCACGTCGTTTCGCTTCTGCCAATTTTCAACGAGTCTCTCTACTTCGGATATCGTAAAGACGTTATTTTTGAAATCGTTTATAATCTCCAAGAGCTCGTCTTGAGGACCCGACGGTTCTCTAGATTTTGTGCTGCTGTTAGATGACGTTCTGTTATAGGAAAAATTCTGACATATTTTTTGACTGCAATTTTCGTCTCGTGCTCCCGGCGAATTTTGATGGCAGTCTTGACGAGTGCCTTGCGTAGGTGTGCCCGTTCGAGATTGCGATGGATTCGTCGTGCTCGTGCTAAGTATCTTTGAACCTTTAAATATGAAGTTTTTTTTTGTCAGAAATTTGTTATTTGTGTATCCGCTTTTAAAGAAAAGATTAAATAAAAATGATTAAAATACAAATATTATCGTAATCTTATATAGTATTGTTGAATCTTTATAATTTATGGAAAAATTTAATTTGAATTATATAAATAAAAAATATATCCATATTTAAAGATGCTGGCTACTCGTAAAACATTATAATAAAAAGAATTTATTATATATGTAATAATTATTATTTAGAAAAAATTGAAAAAAAAACGAGATTTTTACCAGCAGGATGCATTTTCATGTAACCCTGAAAAGACAGATCCAGTCCGTTCGATACAACGGGGGTCGTTGGTGTGGACGGTAACATTACTGGCATAGGCGTCGGTACGATTGAGTAATTCGCTGCTAAGGTATTGTTCGTGGACGTATTAGCGATCGTCGTCGTTTGTAGAGTCGGGATTAGAGTCGTTACTGGTCTCGCGATCGGTGGTACCAAGTAAGCCTCACTCAAAGGTCTCGGTCGACAGTAATCTTCCTTTTCGTTGCCGGTTTCATTCGCAACCGCTGATGGAACATCTGTAGTTGAATTTATTCCTAAACATAGTCGTATTATTTCTTTCAAGGATAATTGTACATTAATTACATATACTTTTCAAGAATAATTAGATTGATTTAGTTTTACTCGAATATTTCTGTCTTATTTTTTTATACATAGAAATTGCAAAAAAATAAAACACAAGTAAAAATGAAATTATTGAATGAGTAAAAATGAAATTATTAATGAATTCTACATTGCTAAGGATTATATATATATTTTTCTTGATTTAATTGAAATATTAAATAACACGATAATTATTACTTCTTTGCATTACAAACTGCGTGTTTCAATATTATCATCTATGTGAAATTATGTAATATGAATTAAATAGTATAGGTCGTACCTCTCGGCGGCACAGGTGGTGCAGGCAATTTCTTTGGTATGGCACCGAGGACCTTGACAGCCTCATGACCCATATTAACAGCAAGGTTCATGTATTCCGGCATTCTGGTCTCGATGGCCTCATTCGTATTTTTCGAAATGTTTGTCGTGTTCGCCGGTGCGTGTCCCTCGTCGTATTTCATTACGATTGTCTCTTGACCTCGAATAGTAAGCGTAGAATCGACCTCATCGACGACAGACGGTTTCACTTTTGTCATATCGGCGATATCATCACCGTGATGCTCTTTGATCGCATTTTCGCAATCTATGCGAACGGAATCGGCGGATACGGTTTCGTTGCTCGTGCAATCTGGAATGCACATTCCCGGTTGTGCAACTGGTGGTGTAAAATTCGACGTCGATGGGTCGATGTTCGTATAACTGTTACCGGCGTATTTCGTCGATGCAACTTCTTCTTGATTTTTGTCCGACGAGACATTCTGAATAAAATCGAGATACCTTGGATGTTCGCACGGCGAGTTCGGTGTATCCGGTTCCCTTGGAGAACCGTCCGCTTTAAACGCTGCAAAAATTGAATTACAGATTTATTCTCATATATTTCTGAAATCCTAGATATTATAAATGTTTAAAAAAATTTCTAATAAATGTCTTCCAATTTTTCAACGTTCTTTAAATGTTTTTGGACTCTATGCCGTTTGACATAGTTTGAGATGATGTCTGGAACCGATAGAGAGATAGTTGTACGACTCGGTTAATTTCAAATTACCATGAACGGGTAAACCCGACGGTGGAAACGCGATGTAATACTCGTTGTCTCCGGCCCTGGACAGTGACTGTGTTTGTCGGAGATCGAGATCACGCGCGATAGAGGCAGTCGGTGATGGGGAATACCCAGACGCTGGTGAATATCTATCTGTGAATGGTTTAGGCGCAGGTGGTATTTCGTAGGAGGTCATGCCAGTCTTCTCATCTCTGACATTTTGAAGCTGAAAGTAATTTTAACGTAAATCTAATTTAATAATAGGAAATGGTGCGCTATTTTATAGTTTGTTCTTTTCTAGTATATATTTTCCTTTAGTGTATTTTGTCTCTTCTTTTTTTTTCTTCGAGCTAATGTTAGACAATATAAAAAAAATTGTTTAATCAAAATATTTTTGACAAGCGTAACAAATAAATTAATTAGCGTAACATGTATAAGAGAAATTTGGATAGTGATTGTTATTCCTTTGATCTATTCTATTAATAGTCTAATCATTTAGAATTAATTGATTCTAATTTTTGATGTATTACACATACTCTTCTATCTTCGGAATCCGAATGGGTTCCACTATCGCCCAAGCTGGTGCCACTGCAGCCACTGACAGTGCTCATCCTGCCAGATGAGGACGAACCTAAGAAATTTGATGAAATTGTAAATGAATGCGTGAATAAAGTATCTAATTATTCATATATAGCAATCCACAAATTATATTATAATAACTTTGAAAGATATTTAAAAGATGTTCAATTTTCTAGATATTTCTCAGATATATTTTTTTCTGATATTTCTTAGGTCTTTCTTGAACTTATGCGTGTTTAAAAAAAACATTCTAAATTATAATACTTATTATGTTAGATTATATTTACTGGAAACACTACGAAGACTTAAGCTGCTAACAGGTCTGCGATCAGCTAATCCACCGTTAATACTTTCAGATTTGCTCGAAGACGAGTCGGCGACAATATTAACAGATTCCTTTGTATCTGTAACAAAATTTAGTAGAAAAATTTTAATTATTATTCTATTTTGACTATTAATCATATCAGAATGACTGAAAGGATTCTAAAAGTGTCGAAATGCAATTACACTTGCCTTTTTTCCCTTTGGAGAAGAATTTTCGTATCTTGTCGAAGGGCGTCGGGGTCTTCATCTCTTCTTTCAGTCTTCTTTGTATCCTGTCGTATTCCTCCCTCATTGCCGTAAGCTGTCGTTGTTTATCTTTGAAACTTTGCTGCACGTCGTTTCGCTTCTGCCAATTTTCAACGAGTCTCTCTACTTCGGATATCGTAAAGACGTTATTTTTGAAATCGTTTATAATCTCCAAGAGCTCGTCTTGAGGACCCGACGGTTCTCTAGATTTTGTGCTGCTGTTAGATGACGTTCTGTTATAGGAAAAATTCTGACATATTTTTTGACTGCAATTTTCGTCTCGTGCTCCCGGCGAATTTTGATGGCAGTCTTGACGAGTGCCTTGCGTAGGTGTGCCCGTTCGAGATTGCGATGGATTCGTCGTGCTCGTGCTAAGTATCTTTGAACCTTTAAATATGAAGTTTTTTTTTGTCAGAAATTTGTTATTTGTGTATCCGCTTTTAAAGAAAAGATTAAATAAAAATGATTAAAATACAAATATTATCGTAATCTTATATAGTATTGTTGAATCTTTATAATTTATGGAAAAATTTAATTTGAATTATATAAATAAAAAATATATCCATATTTAAAGATGCTGGCTACTCGTAAAACATTATAATAAAAAGAATTTATTATATATGTAATAATTATTATTTAGAAAAAATTGAAAAAAACGAAATTTTTACCAGCAGGATGCATTTTCATGTAACCCTGAAAAGACAGATCCAGTCCGTTCGATACAACGGGGGTCGTTGGTGTGGACGGTAACATTACTGGCATAGGCGTCGGTACGATTGAGTAATTCGCTGCTAAGGTATTGTTCGTGGACGTATTAGCGATCGTCGTCGTTTGTAGAGTCGGGATTAGAGTCGTTACTGGTCTCGCGATCGGTGGTACCAAGTAAGCCTCACTCAAAGGTCTCGGTCGACAGTAATCTTCCTTTTCGTTGCCGGTTTCATTCGCAACCGCTGATGGAACATCTGTAGTTGAATTTATTCCTAAACATAGTCGTATTATTTCTTTCAAGGATAATTGTACATTAATTACATATACTTTTCAAGAATAATTAGATTGATTTAGTTTTACTCGAATATTTCTGTCTTATTTTTTTATACATAGAACTATTATTTTGCCATTATTTTTATCACATTAGTGTGTCATTAATAACTAATAATTCTGTATTATACAAAAATTCTCGATATTTTTTAAATTATTCCAAGAAAAAGATATCTTTTAGAATGACAGAACTGTCGTATTTTCGTAATATTATTATTATGATATATTGATCAAAATACCTGTCGATCGGTTGTTCGTCTGACTTATGACTTTAAGATAGCTATACATGTTGGTGAACTCGTTCATTTGCTGGAATTTTGTCGACCAGGATCCAAAATTACGCCCGTAACATGCAATGCAGAATTAATAACATTGGTTAATTTATTTATTCATTGGATTAATCGAGACTATGATTCGAAAAGTATTAAATGAGTAACATGCAAATTCGCGCGATTTTTCTTCTCGAAATATTCTTGCTCCGAGATAAGCAAGGAAAGTTTTAAAAGTAAAATACTTTTCAAAGAGAAAATAAAACAAAATTTTTTATTCTTATTTAATCAACATGTATTAAAATAAAGTTTACTTTTTATTTATTTTTCCACATAATCTTTAAACAAGTATTTGTTTCAAAATCTTGTTGTCTCGCTGAGACAAATATTTGAATTGTGTGTGGAGATTATGTAGAGAAATAAATAAGAGAAACAGGGGGTTCTCATTAAATAAGAATAAGAAGTTTATATTTTTTCTTTTTTAAAGTGTATCTTATACTCTTAAAACTTTCCTCACAAGGCAAGCACGCGTATAATAAGCGTCAAAAGTCTTGAGAGAAGCGAAGAATAAAATCTCGCGAAAGTACCGATTGTGTTCGACTATTTGCGACGTCGGTCTAAAGGCGAGGTTTTTGTACCATGTAGCCCCGCAGTTGATGAGCCAGTCTCGCATGTCCGGCTTGCTCGGCGAGATCGGTCGGTGTTAACTCGGAGACGTTCTTCAAGTCGCATGCCATATCGCCACCCGGACATTCTAGTAATTGCCACGCCAGTTTTTCTAGACCAAATCGCGCGGCGAAATGCAGCAGCGTCGGATTTTCCTCTGGACCTGAAATAAATCCAAAGATCGCGTTGTGTCAATGAAATTGGCTCGAATACGTAGCTTCCATTCAATCATTAAATTAGACGTTACTTACTTGTATAATTTTTGTGAGAAGGTACCATGCCATTCGGAGTAGACAAGAGATTAAAGTTAGGAGGGATGTTTTTCTGAAACGCGTGGACCATCCAATTGTCCAACTGTTCTCGATCGGTAGAATTAAAACCAAAGGTCTACAACAAATAAAAGAATCGCAATAATATTACATATTATTGTCTAATTTTTGAGCTAAATGTTTTATAATATCGATTATTCGATTTGACTTTACTACAGTAGTTTGGCATAAATTAAGTTAATACTAGAATGATAGAAATGTGTGAACCAAATTACCTGGCACATAAATTCGAGGGGATTATCGTGCGCCCTGAGAATCTGATCTAGTTCTCTGAGTCTGCTTTCACACTTGACTTGCCTAACGCCTAGCGAACATCCGTTTTTAGATATCCTCACGCCGACTAACATGGACACTTCAAGACATCTCTCCGGTATTGAAAACTGTAGAGCGTAAGGATTTCTCCTTTTTACATTGCTTATATCGATAGCATCGCCACAACGATCAACGACCACTGAGACGTTATCCTCGGGATTCAATGGATCGTTTAACAAAACGATTATTTTGTTCTGCCCCTGCAAACGCATACATTTTTCATCTTAAACTCTTGCAATGTATATTTTTGAAGAAAAGATTATTTTTATCGACAATTACTTACTAGTTTGACCTTTTTTGGATGCACGGAGAATGCAGTTTTGTCATTTCTGAGGGCTGATGGCGGCATAGTGCCCAGAATGGCGATCGCCGCGCCCAGCAATTCACTTACGAATGTTTCGTCTTGATCTTTGACAAAAAACTTCCTCCACTGATCATAGGAGATCAGGCTTGATCTATGAGTGTCGTTGATGTGATTGTCTTGTACGCCCAACATCATCGCCAGTACTTTCTCGGCGACCAGATGACTAGTCAGATGGACGGCATTTTCTGGATTGATTCGGATGCGTTCCAGCAATATCGGACACACGATGACGATTTGAAGACGAGACGATCGGATCTTTCTTTTCTCCTCCGTTTTCGGAGCTATCGGTTCCTCGATCGCCATATGATGTACTCTGAAACGACATTATCAATTTAAATTCTCAAAATTTTATCCATATCAAGTCTCAAAAATATTATCTTAAAGTATTCTATTTTTTATACTTACTTGAACGGAGGTCTTCCTTGTTGACGACTGATTTGCTCGAAACATGCAGTTAAATAATTAACCCACAAGTTAGAAGCCTCACTGTCCTTGCTAGAGACAAAGAGGACATCGTCTTCTGTGTGTCCGTCCCTCGATAAGACTGTTGCTGAATGCGACCCTGAAACAAGCAATTGAAACATTAAATTAATTGACCCAAGTATCTATAAGATTACTTTTTATATAGGGATACCAAATAAATCTTATTTTAAATATAATAAAGTTTTTTAGATGAAGATGTGAATGGCACAACATGTTTTTGTTTTCTGAACAGAAATGGCTGAGGATTGTACATAGTTTCATCGATAAGTAATTATTAAGATAATATTAGATTTTAATTATATATTTTATTGATTTTATTTAATATTTTGAGCAGATACATTAATAATTTATTTGGGTTTTTTTTTCAATGTATTAATTAATTTTTTTGATAACCGTTTTTTAATTTACGGAATGTTTCCTGTATGTATGTCACATAAACAATCTTGCATGCTTTAGGTTTATTATGACGCACAGGGGATACGATTAATTTCGGGTGACGCATATCACCGAACACGCGACTATAATACGTTTAATGAAATAATGTCGTAGATAACGCGGCTCTTTCGTGCTACACGCGAAAACGATGACTATGTGATGATGAAACAGTTTCGTAAAATTCTAACATAGAATCAGCACACAGTGCCGTGAGCGATTCACCATCAATTGAATGAATTTAACGTGATATTATTGATATATAATACGGATACACACTAACTGTCACTGAACGCTAACAGCAGCAGATGATTATTTATTCTAATTTTTATTTTTATATTTAATATTAATATTTATATAAGAAAAATAATTTTGTAATCTTATAATTTTAATTGTTATTGGTATCTGACAACGTCGACAAGAAATTATAACGATGATGTCGCGCAAAATACATTCGGTTTGTAACGCACGTGGGTTGTAAATCTTTGGATGATGATAATAGCTGTAAATAGATCAACGCAGTCAAGGAGGCGCATGTTTGATTACTTTAAGATAACTTGCTTTTTTCGCGATTATTGGGGCATTCTTGTTAATAATTCGCACGATAATATGTATTTTCGGGAATTTATGTTTTCTCGCTTTAACTTACGTGTTAATGTGTAAAGATCTAAAAAATTTGGCCGGTTTCGTCTTCTCGGTCGAGGGCTAACGCAGACATCGGCCATTGTTTTTTCCGATCTCTTGATTATATTTGAAAAATTCAACTGCATATGTTTTTAGAAAACATTAAAAACGCGTATTTCCTTTCGCTGCTTTCGTTTTAATTACAAAGTTTTAATTTCCATATTCTAATGGCCCGAAATGATCACTGAATGTCTACCGACAGTTGCGTAACACAATTTTTCGATAATATTTTTTCTTAGGACAAAATCTTTGTCTCTTTTAAACACACGAAGACGAGTCGGCGAAGGACGACGTACGACTGCTCGAAGTATCTCTCGAGAGGAAATCGTACCGTTTATTTCGAAGCCCCACCCCGAATGCATTGTTTTCACGCTCAGCTTTAGAGGCGAATTAGGTGATGCCCATAATTTTTTTTGTACGCATGATGCATATTAAGTTGTGAATTCTCTATCTGAATCGTCTCTTCCTGCGTTGACTGCGTCAAATAATGATAGTATTATACAATCGTGAGCTAAAAAAATCTGTGGCGATTTGATTAGAGCTTCATTATGTTTTATATATTAATTCAATTCATTCGTATAATTTGGTGCATTTGTCTCCAAAATATAATTTATTAGACCCGCATATACATATAAAGTGTCTAAGTTATCTGTATTATATATTTATCAAGGGGAAACTTTTTGAAAATAATAATAATTATCTTTAGAATGTTTTTCAAGAATAAATTATTTATGAACTTGATTAAAAAATGTATATTTTAAATTAAGAAATTTTTAAGATGCATGTTTTTTTAATCAATTTAAGAAGTAATTTTTTTTTGAAAAAAATTCTAAAGATATTTATTATAATTTTC